>NC_133111.1:4875628-5227518 GCF_022965805.1 Primulina eburnea
AAGTAAAAAAGTTTACATGAAAAAATTTTACATGATAATTCTCCTCAATTAATAAATATTATTATAATTATTACACTAATTATTTTTAAAAAATTGTGATTTTAACTTTAATATTAAAATCAATACTTTGTTTCTATTATTTACTATATTTTTTAATGTTATTATTTTTTAATAATAATTTCTTTCGATTAATAGTTTATTAATGTTATTAACTAAAAAAAAAATAATATAATGAATATTTCCGGAGTCTTTATTTTAAACGTCAAGTACGACAGATTGGGATAGAAGCATCATCTTTATTTTTTTAACAATTTTTTGACAAATCATTTATATTTTTATATTTCAAAAACAGATAAGATACAATGGAATAAATTTATCTCAATTATTCTGGGAAAAAAAATCATATTTAATTCACTGATTAATGGTAATAATTAATTGTTGAGAGAGAATGTGTGGAAATAATACAAAATTTTAAATCATGTATATGGTGTTTAGAATTCTCTTTCGACAGGGGAAACGTTTTCCAAGTTTTGAGTTCTGAAAATTATAATTGATAATGAGCTCACTTGGCTTTTTATATTTATTCTTATTTTATATTTATTCTTATTAGATTTCAAGTTCATGTGGGTGTCAATACTTCAAATTGGACTTGGATTAAGACTCTCCGAGCAAAACAAAATTATCCACATTTTTAGAACTCGTCTTTGGTTCATTGTAATAATCACGATTGACGATTTAATGTTACCGATACGATGATTATAAATAGCTGGTTGTTATAATATGTTGTTTGATTCTTTGACTAATAAACTTAATTTGTATGGCAGCCAATTTTAAAACACTTCTACACTTAATTGACATTTGTACTTTCCCACTTTTTTTACGAATCTCTCTCTCTCTCAAACTTACAACATTGAAATATAATTATAAAGTCTTTTATAAGATAAACGTTTGATCATATATATCAAATTCATATCACCACATTTAACTTCTTGAATTTGACTATCTCAACATGATTATGAATACCAATATTTGTGTGACTCTCAATGTCACGCCCCGGAACGGGGGTTGGTTGACACCGGCGTTGCTCTCAAATATTCATTTGAAAACAACAAGCCTCAGAAGTACAGAATTTCAGAAACCAGTCTTTTATTCATAAAAATCATTGTCTGTTACAACTCAATGACAAATGTTTTACAGCGAAAACGTAAAACATAAAATTACAATGTCTGAACAGGTGCAGCGGAATATAAAACATAAATCAAAACTAAGAACAACGATCTTCATCACCAGCCCCAAAACTGACGTTGCTCATCTTCTTCTATCAACTCTTCATCGTTCTTATCTGAGATGGGTTTGGTGGGTGAGTGATATGATTGTCACTCAGTAAGCAGGGGCGGGAATAACTCTTAGTTTTCGAAAATTATTTTTATACAGAAACAGAAATACAATAATATACTGAATACTCGTATTTCATAACAGAAATCAGAATTCAGAATTTACAGGTTTCAGAACAAAAATCAGAATTAGTAAGCACTGAACACGTTAGTGAATTTCATGGCTAAACTGATATCAGTCCCCTATATGTTCTCTCCTCTAAGGGGTGAGGCCAGAATCAGAATCAGAATCATAATTCAGAAATGTTCAGAATATATATTCCTACCATTAGTTCACTAGGGAGTTTCAGTGCTTCGAAACAGATATCATAAATCAAACATACAGAAACTATGCTTTAAAACAGATATTACAGACTGATTTCAAGATATTTATACATAAGCCCACTTAGCGTAATTTGCTAAAAGTGTTTCGGTTGAAGTCTGAAATCTGCTTGTTCTTGCTACTGGTTCTACTTCTCGAAAATCAGCACTCTCTTAGCTCGAAAATTCAAGTGATACTCTCAAGATTTGTGTAACCCAATTCAGAGGTTTGAGAGTGTTATTTATAGGCCGAAATCTGACTGTTAGGCTCCCTATTAATGGTCATAATCTGCATTTAACAGCCTTGATTCCATTTTAATGCTTCAGTTACAAGTCATGGGTTGGATTAGTAACTGTCTACTGGAATCTCGTTCTTCTGCTGCTGAATTATATCTGCTGGAAACTACATGTCTGCTGGAAAATACATGTCTGCTGGAAAAATACCAGCTTCTGAATATTATCTTCTGCTGAAAATTTGCATTGCTTACTGAAATGCTTTTGCTACTGAACTGCTGGAAACTCGGGTTCTCACACTCAATTGTTCAAATATATTGCTAGTCGAGAGTTTGCAACTCTTTGTGATTCACTACAACATTATCTCTTATTTGAGCTTACTCTAATTAACCTCATTATATGCATCAACATCTTGATCATAAGATTTTTAGAACTCGTTTATGTATGGACACACCAAATTGAATCATGGTAAGAGCATCTAGTAGTATCGTCTCATGATTCTTAAGTATCGCCGATAGTGCCTGAAAGAACCACTCGAATATGGTTAGTGTATAGTACGGTCACTCCATCATATATATTGAATCGAATCTACAAGTATTGGTACATCGAATGTTGTATATGAACTCGATAACCATATAAAACATCTCACAATATACATAGTCGCATCACATGTACAACTATAGAACCTTTTCCCTCAAGTACACGTCTTGTTCTGGCCAGAGACTTCTTGTACTATTATTTCTTCATATCACATAGAATATCCAAGCTCGTATGCGAACGGTAAATTCTAACTACAATCCATTAGCTCTGGAATGTGTTGTAACTACACTCAGTCTCGCCACTTGATGACCCTCATAGAACAACAAACGAGTCACAGAATAGATATAGAGTCTTGGTGTTGTATCAAGTCATAAGGACAAATGTTGTTGTAATGACCCGAATATTTGTTTGAATGACGTATTAATTAAGACATAATTAATGAGTTGTTAATAAGTATTATTAAGAAATTGATAAATCGGGATCAAGTTGTTGGTATCCACCGAATTTAAAAAAGGATAAACCGACCTACTTCGGATTACATTATCTCGAGAAATCCAACTAGACCAATGAGATTCTGACACGTGGCAGATAAGATTGATTCGTATTTTCTGAAATAGTGCGGATGCAGCCTATAAATGGAAGCTTATTCTTTTGTTTCCTTCACCGCATTCTTCAGAGATAGTTCTAGTTGTACCTTAGGTTTTCTAGCCAGTTTCTAGGGCACTTTGGTGTCGGGAAGTTTTGGAGCTAGTATCGACTCGAGAAGGGGTCGGTGAACTGAGATCGAGACATCATCAGCGGGCTGACGACGGACGCAGGTATAATCCTAAATCTTTAGATAGTGATTTAAGGATCATTAGGGAGATCTTTGTAGCATGTTTGATCTGGTTTGTTAGTGATTTCATTATGTTGGTATTGTCTAGGTTCAGAGCTTTCTGTCAGATTGTTTTAGTGAGGTACATGATGTACTGAATGAGATATCCAAGCGTAGTATACACACTTATATGCTGCATATTTATCTGTTGCATGATACATGTTTTACTGCTTTGGCATATTATGCATGACATATCATGTTGAGCCTGATATCTTTTGAGATATACCTCGTTTGTTGGGGCCGCTCAGCCCTATTCTGTTTTGTGGACGATGGGGCATCGAGAGCTACAGTGTCCGACGGGACCCGCAGGCTCTGATGACCTGGACATTGCAGGTCCACGTCTTAATGATGAGTGTGGGAGCCAAAACATGCCTAGGGCAGATCATAGACTACACACTCAGGCGCCTCTAGACTGAGCATGAGATTCTTGACTTGATCCTTGATATCCGAGCATATTGCATTTCGCATGCATCATATCAGTTTGAATACTCGTACATTCTCGTATTGAGCGATTGTCACTCACGTCCTTGTTTTCATCTTGGGCACCCCATTCCACGGGACATGTCTTAGGTTGGACGGTTCGGACTACCAAGACAGTGGCTAGAGCAGTTGGGTTTTCGTTGGTGATCCAGTGGAGGTTTTCTGTGGTTTATCGTTTTCTCGTTCAGAATCATGTATTTGTTATGGTTGTATTAATGTTTAAGACTGCTGTAATTGTTTTGTTTTCATTTGGGTTGTAAGATGATTAAGTATTTGGTTTCTGCTGTTTAATTGTTGTTATTAAGTTTAATGTTGCATGTTTATTAGTCTATTTAGTAGTGGCTCGGGTAAGGGCGCTACAATTGTACTACTATAATCACTGACTTTTCTGCTCGAAAATAGTGACCATTTGGAAAGTTCGAGCTAGGATAGTTTAATGAACTCATCATATGGACACTCATCTATATGTTTAAACATCTTTATGTCCACATAAAAGAAACGTGGTACACTACATCTCAAATACTAATATAGAGCTCAAGAGATCTTTATCCTCCTTTTATGCAGCCGAATCAAATAAGAACATGTTTAAAATAAATAGTAAATAAAAATGTGTTTCATGACTTCTATCAAATATATGATCTTATCTCTTGTATATTATAACACATTTAAGTTCTTTATCTATGTAGCTTCCGTGAGTTAACAAATAAAGTTTTTGTCAAAATAATGTAAATTATATTAAAATAAACCTCGTTTGTAAATAGAGCAATAAAACTTTCAGTCAACTGTTGGCCCTAAGAACACTTACTCTAAGAAAAAAAAAAGATAAGAAGAAAAAGATATTTTATGATCTTTAAACTATAAAATTCTATAGTGCATAAAATTTAATAAAGACCAATTTTAGAAATACAGTTATAACATGGGTTAAAATAAATAAATTCCCTTAGTTGATGTAAACATAATTACATAATATAATTATTCATCATCGAAAACTTTAATCTAACTCACATGATAATAATAATACATATATCTAACTCCTAAATGAAATGTTGCCTATTAAACCCGTTAATTTGGTTCAATTTCGATTATTTCTATTAAAAATTCATTTAAATTGAATAAAAAATTTCTATTTAAATCGATTTTATTAATAAAATTTCGTCGGCCATAGAGCATATATAGGCTTGGAGAACAAATTCGACTTGGAACATAGAATTGAAAAATAAAATAAAAAAACCGTAAAAATATAAAAACGCAGTGGTCTACATAATTAGAAGTACATAAATCCAATTTTTAATCAAAATTTTAATGAAAATTATAGCATGGAGAGATGAATTTGAAATTCATGGATTTTGATTAATTTTATTGTTTATAAAAATAAAATATTAATCAAATCTTAAATGAACACCACACCTCACTTGTTTAAATATTAGTGATATAAAAGTAAAATGAATTTCAAATTACACTATTGATGAGTGAACTTGAATTACATTCTTTTTAACCTGAAATACTATATAAACTTGTAACGAGTAAATTTGAAATTTATGGTCATACTTATACTTATGTAAACAAAAAAAAGTACATTTAAATATATGAGAAAGTCATATATTTGAAATATCAAAACACAACCTTGTATTTTTCTAAAATTCCGAAGATTTTTAGTTCGAATTGATTTGTTGGGTTCCAATAAAAATTTCAGTCGATTCAGTTTATTTTTTTCAACAAAATCTATTTATTATATTTCACGTAATTGATTGGATTGATAATAGCACCTATCCTCGCTGGAGGCTATCTATAATTCCTTGTAAGCGTAGTTCATTGTATCCATTGGCACACTTGGCAAAATCTTATTGGTTTCAAGGGAAAAAAAATTTACCATCTTCGAGTGGTGATGATAGGCCTTGCCCAATAGACGTGCAATTTGAATTCCTGGAATGCCACCAGCCAATAATATTGCAACATCAGATCCTTTTTGATAGGCCAAATTAGTATAAATACCTTCACAGGTTTCGAAAGCAACTCAAGCCACAGACAGCACTTGACGATCCTGCAATAGAATCAGCAAAACCAGCCTTCAACTGATATGGCTTCATCAACAATGGCTCTCTCTTCCCCAGCCTTGGCTGGAAAGGCGCTGAAATCACCATCCAGTTCTGAGATCACAGGCACCGGGAGGATTTCCATGAGGAAGACTGCTTCAAAGTCTGCTTCATCCGGCAGCCCATGGTATGGTCCTGACCGTGTTAAGTACTTGGGACCATTCTCTGGTGAGGCCCCCAGCTACCTCAAGGGTGAATTCCCCGGTGACTACGGTTGGGATACCGCGGGACTCTCGGCCGACCCTGAAACCTTCGCCAAGAACCGGGAGCTGGAGGTGATCCACAGCAGATGGGCCATGCTTGGAGCCCTTGGGTGCGTCTTCCCAGAGCTCTTGTCCCGCAATGGTGTTAAATTCGGTGAGGCCGTGTGGTTCAAAGCTGGATCTCAGATCTTCAAGGATGGTGGACTTGACTACTTGGGCAACCCAAGCTTGGTCCATGCTCAGAGCATCTTGGCCATCTGGGCCTCTCAGGTTATTCTCATGGGAGCTGTTGAGGGCTACCGTATTGCCGGCGGTCCACTCGGCGAGGTCACCGACCCAATATACCCAGGTGGCAGCTTCGACCCATTGGGTCTGGCTGACGACCCCGAGGCATTCGCTGAGTTGAAGGTGAAGGAACTCAAGAATGGAAGACTTGCCATGTTTTCCATGTTCGGATTCTTCGTGCAAGCCATCGTGACTGGAAAAGGTCCGTTGGAGAACCTCGCGGATCACCTTGCAGACCCGGTTAACAACAATGCCTGGGCATATGCTACAAACTTCACCCCTGGAAAATGAATTTGACTGTTGAAACCGCACTCAATTGAGATTGTCGTTCAATTACTGTGAATTAGAAGAATACGATCCTCTTTGAGTTGAATCTGAATTGTTTTTCCTGTTTTTATTGTTTGTCAAGGGAACAATTGAACTTGCTCGATTGATCATAAATAGAGATTTCATGGACGATTTATAAAGAACACGTAACCTCTAAATGAGGACACAAAAATCATAGCATCAGACGATCGCGGGACTTCAGGGTCTAGATATTGTATGTTATTATGTATTCTTTTAAGTTTAAAATATATATTTTGAGTAATATTCAGAATAATATGACTCTAATGATTAAATTTCAAAAGTGTAGCTTTAATTTGTGTCCTTTGTATTTAACCAATGTTCGAATCCCCTTGTATATTTGGCCACTCATCTGAGAGGTTGCTCGATCACCGTGATTTACCTCCTCTCCACATGTTTGGGGCAACAGTGGAAAGTCTTGGTGGTGAACGTTTCCACCTAGCTTTCGGGACTAAGAAATATTTCAATGACGAAATTAATTACTTGTTTTCATTTCATTGTAACCCTTAATAATATAGGCTTCCACCTAAACATGTTTTTTTAAGTCTATTAGAGCATCTGCATTAGATTAAAACCAATGCGAAACAATAATTTCCCAATGTCAAGTTAGCTCTTGCATTCATTTCTTTGAAGTTCAAAAAAAAATATTTTTAAAAAAATGGAAGCCTGACGCGTGCACATACGATGGTATGGCACGAGTGTGTTTGGAGGAAGACAGGGGGTGGCCCACATGATCTCTCTCATATTTTATATCTTAATTTATTTTTTAAAATAATAAAATGAAATTATAACTATCAATCAATTTTTTTTAATTTAATTTTAATAAATCTTAATAGTTTTTATTTAGTTAGTATTTTACTTATTTCGAATATTTATATGTTTTTAATTAATTGTACGGAATGTGCCTTTTTTATTTCAAATTTATAATATTTTAAGTTTAAATAAATTACGTTTACAAGTAAAATGAAATAATTCGAAATAATAAAAAAATTTATATAATATTTTTGTTTATTTCAAATAATAATAATTTAAATGCTGTAAATAAAATTGAAAATTTATTTATTTAATGTAAAATAATAATATAGATGAATAAGTGAACAGTGAGATTTATTAATAACGAATATTGATATTAAAATGAATATGAGAGAATTGAGGTGTAAAAACAATGTGTTTGTGATATACGAATTTAACGTTTTTTTAATGAGACGATGAATGATATAATATCCACTAATATAGATGTCTTTAGAACATCTACGTTAGTATTCAAAATGGAACGTAGTCAGCATTTACACTTCTTGTCTTCAGTTAAAGGAACGGGTTCCATAGGCCAGACACATTACTTCAGGCAAGGCGGGGGCGTGGGCTTGGGCGTGGGAATGGCCAACAATGGGTGGCTCATTCCCACGTGACCTCCAGCTTATAAATTGGTTTCTTATTGACCTGAATAGTTGACTTCATTCAGGATAATTGACACTGGACTTAAAATTCACCACCTTGACAATTATCCTGAAATTTCATACCAGTACCCCCGACAATCTTCTTCTAAGCTCTAGCCCAATTGTCACGTTGCTGGTTGTGATTATCTTTGTACACATTTCTGTAGGATTGTCATCTGTCCTAATTTCTTTACAAGAACTTTTTCAGATTCAACCACGGCGCTCACAAAGTGTAATTTGACATCTATATGCTTTGTTCGTTCATGAAATATTGGTTCTTTGATAGATGGACAAAAATTTGATTACACAATGAATATCAACACAATCCAGCTCTAGTCCAAGATCCTTCATGAACCCCTTAAACCATATTTCTTTCTTAACTGCCTCAGTGACACTATGTTCTGCCTATGTAGTCGATAGTGCCACAACTGGTTGTAACCTGGCTTTCCAGCTAACCGCAATATCATTTAATGTAAAGATATATCTAGCAAGAGATTTTCCTATGTCAATAATACATGCAAAGTTTGAGTCAACAAAGCCAGTGACTGTTCTTGATTCATCCTTTGTGCCTTTAAACCTGAGACCAAGATTAAGAGAGCCCTTGAAATATCTAAATATCCATTTAAGGGCCAGCCGTGATCTTTCCCTGGATTGGCCATGAATCTGCTCACAATGCTTACTGAGTGTGCCAAAGCAGGTCTTGTACAGACCATGACATATTAAGCTCCCTACGCCACTTGCATACGATATTAATCTCATGTTGTCTTTTTCTTCATCATTTTGAGGTGTTTGTAAATTCTAGAGCTTAAAGTGTCGTGCAAAGTCCCAATAACATGTTTACAGTTTGACATTTCAAAAAAATTTAATACCTTTCTCAAGTATCCTAGCTGAGTTAGGAACAGTTTATTCTTGTCTTGATGCATGACTATTTCCATTCCAAGATTTTCTTAGCAGATCCTAAGTCCTTCATCTGAAATTTAATACTTACTTACAACTTTAGTTTCTTTATTTGTTTTGAGATGCCAGTAACATATCATCGACATTGAAAAGTAGGTATAACAAGTTTGAATCTGTTACTTTCTTGGTATAAACACACCAATCATGCTCAGTTCTAAAAAAATCATGTTCCATCATGTAGACATTAAATCTTTTATACCATTGACTCGGTGCTTCATGCTTGCTTCAACCCATGAACTAATTTTTCAGTAAACAGACCAATGGTATGTCTTCATTTTCCTCAAACCCCTCTGGTTGACTCGTGTAGATAATCTCTTTCAATCCCCCCTGAAGAAATGTTGTCTTAACATCTGGTTGTTCCAACTTTAAATCATTTTGAGCAACTATGGATAAAACAGATCTTATGGACCTATGCTTGACTAATGGTGAGAAAATATTTGGTAATCAATTTCTTCAATTTGGGAAAAACCCTTGGTTACTAGCCTTGCCTTAAACTTTAGTTTCTCTATTCCTGGAATACTTTCTTTCTTCTTGAATATCCATTTGGATCCTATCACTCTTTGTCCCTTCGGTTTAGTACCAGTTCCCATGTTATATTCCGGTGTAAGGATTTTATTTCATCTTGCATAGCAAGCAACCAAAGATCCTTTTATGGTGAATTCAGGGCTTCCTTGAAGTTTTTAGGTTCTTCATCACTTATCTCTTCCCCTACTGGAGTAAGAGATCAAATCAGCATGACCAAACCTCTGCGGTGATTTGATGATCCTTTTCTGCCCATCTCTTTTTAGTTGATAGCCTTGATCACGAGAGGTATGAGAAGTTTCTGATGTTTCTACATGGGTACTGTAATCTATTATTTCATCATTGTGCGAGGTCAAGGTGGGAAGCTCAACCTCAATTTAAGTCTTCTCTGAATCGTGATTGTGTTTTTCTGGTATATCATCATTGTGGAGACTTTTAAGAGGAAATTCATCTTCCTTGATGGTTACATCTCTGCTTATTATATTCCTTGAGTTTCCAGCCTCTATGCACCTAAGTTTGTAGCGTTTCACCCCATCTGGATGTCCAAGGAAAACATACTTGATGGCCCTAGCCTCTAGTTTTCCTTGCTTCACATGTGCATAAGTTGCACAACCAAACACTCTAAAGTTTATCTAGACTTGGTCGTGAACCAGACCATTTTTCAATTGTAGTATCAAGCCAATAGGAACAGAGGGAGTCCTATTTACCAAATAACACGCTGTAGAGGCAGCTTTTGCTCAGAATGATTTTGAGAGTCCTGAGTGCAGTAACATACACCATACTCTGTCTAGAATTGTTCGATTCATCATATCAGGTAAGCCATTTTGGTGGGGAGTTCCAGGTATCGTTAAGTGTATTTTAACCCCCCTTACTTTACAATAATACTGGAATTCTTGGGGATCAAAATTCAACCCATTATTTGTTCTCAAAACCTTAAATTTCTTATAGTTTGTGTTTCTTGAAGCTGATGTCATTCTTTAAAGTTTTTGAAAGCTTGCATTGTGTTTCAGAGTGTACAGCCATAAATTCACCATTTGAAGTGACTTTGGATGGCTCCCATAAATTCAAGTATACATGGTATAGAATTTCCTTTGAGACGTGATCCCCCGGAGAATTTAACAAGTGGACTTACCCCTTACACAGTCTTCACAGAAATCAATATTGGTGATATGCTCCTTTCCCAGTAAGTCTTGATTATGAAGTTCACTAAGGCCTTTCTCACTGATGTGAGCAATTCTGAGATGCCATAGTCTTGTGTGGTTATATCCCTTTTCAGCTAATGAGGATGATCTCACTACACGGTGCCAGAAAGAACATATAAGCCATTTTCCCTGAAGCCTTTCATAATGGTTAAGCCTCTTTCGGCTGATCTCAACACACCTTTCTCGGCTTTGAACATACATCTTGATTTATCAAATGATCCAAGTGATATGAGATTCCTTCCAAGTTCTGGAAAATATTTGATGTCTTATATAACTCTCTCAGTTCCATTGTTTAACTTAAACCTTGTCGACCCTGTACCTCTTACATTACAGGTCTTGTTATTTCTCAATATGACTTGGCCCCCATCAATCTCCTGAAAAGTTTCGAACCAACTCTTATTAGGGCTCATGTGAAAAGAGCAACCATTATCCAATACCCAGCTTTGATTACTACTTATATCGGCCACACAAAGAACCTCAGTACTGTCATAACAATCAGCTGCCACAGCTACTTCACCTTGTTCTTTAGGTTTGTCGAAAGATTTAGTTCTGTCAGGGACAATCTCTTCTATAGTGGCCTGGCTTGTGGAAATGGAATCACTTAATATTCTTCGTATTAGATCTTGATCTACTCTTGGGCCTGCGTTTGAATTCTCTTTTCTCAGATCTGCACCTTGTGAACAAACTATCACCAGAATGTTGTGGTGTGATCTCTAAATGATATTCTGTTTCCTTAGACTTCAAGGCCTTTTGTACATCTTCAAAAGATAAAGTCTCTCTAGAATATTACATTGTCTCATCGAACGTATTATATATTTTTGGCAACGAATTCAGAAGTATAATTTCCTTGTCCTCATCATCTATCTCAATGTTGACATATTTTACATCTGCGGAGTTTGTTTCAGGAAGTTTCTTCTCCCCTCCAAGCACCATACAACTTTCTGTTGGACCAATATTGCATACATTCTTCTGCGCCATAATTTGAAATCCGTTTTGCCATCAAAATGTTCCACATCAATCTTGGTTACCATTAACCTTGATTACGAGACCACCAACCTCGCTCTTATACCAGTTGTTGATATTCAATCGAGCAGACGATGGTCAACTTATTTACAAGCTTCATAGAATCCAGAACTTGGATTCCAGCAAGTAAATTCGTTTACTGTCCAAAATAAACTCAAACAAATCCATGATAATTTCTTGATTCCACGTCTTTTTCTGTTTTTGGTCGAATTTCCCTTCTAGAAAAAATCATCATTAATTTTATTTCCAAAACAAATTTTTCAAGATTACACAACTGCTCTTTGTCTAGCTGGCAATGAATAACCCATCCAAGTCTCAATATTTTTAATGCTAACGAAGCTTTCTAAGGCGTAGAATTGTACACATTGCTGTAAAAAAAAGATGACACGTTTTTTTAAATACTTTTTAGGGGAAAAAGGCGACATTTTCACAAGATTTTAACAGAATAAACATGGTATACATTTCACCCTGTCGTTTTCCGTTTAATTGATGAATTTTGGTACACAAAATTACCCATTTTTTTATATTATCATACAAGTTTACCAAATAATATATCAGAAAACCGTCAATTGCCAGACACACCCGTGATTGTGAATTGTCTGTGCCTCCACGGCTCCAACTACATCGTTTGAGATCAAAATTCATTGGTATCCAATGCAGATTCTTGGTGGCAACCAATGGGAGTTTGCCAAGCGTGACATTGAAAAAAAGAAAAGAATCTGCTGCTGATTGATTTCACAACCCCAACCAATCACAATACAGCATTTGATCTCCAAAGATAAACAATAGGATAGAGCCCGCTTGTATAAGTACCTATGAGATCCCGCAACCAAATCAACCATTAATTCTTTAGATACCATAAGCAGCAACCAGCCTTCAACAGCTAGCAATGGCCTCATCGACGATGGCTCTCTCTTCCCCTGCCATGGCCGGAAAGGCGGTCAAATCACCATCTGCTTCCGAGATCACGGGCACTGGGAGGATTTCCATGAGGAAGACTGTTTCAAAGCCTGCTTCATCAGGCAGCCCATGGTATGGCCCCGATCGCGTCAAGTACTTGGGACCATTCTCTGGTGAGGCCCCGAGCTACCTTAAGGGTGAATTCCCCGGTGACTACGGTTGGGATACCGCGGGACTTTCGGCCGACCCTGAAACCTTCGCCAAGAACCGGGAGCTGGAGGTGATTCACAGCAGATGGGCCATGCTTGGAGCCCTTGGTTGCGTCTTCCCAGAGCTCTTGTCCCGCAATGGTGTTAAATTCGGTGAGGCCGTGTGGTTCAAGGCTGGATCTCAGATCTTCAAGGAAGGTGGACTTGACTACTTGGGCAACCCAAGCTTGGTCCATGCTCAGAGCATCTTGGCCATCTGGGCCTCTCAGGTTATTCTCATGGGAGCTGTTGAGGGCTACCGTATTGCCGGCGGGCCACTCGGCGAGGTCACCGACCCAATATACCCAGGTGGCAGCTTCGACCCATTGGGTCTGGCTGACGACCCCGAGGCATTCGCTGAGTTGAAGGTTAAGGAACTCAAGAATGGAAGACTTGCCATGTTTTCCATGTTCGGATTCTTCGTGCAAGCCATCGTGACTGGAAAAGGTCCGTTGGAGAACCTCGCTGATCACCTTGCAGACCCAGTTAACAACAATGCCTGGGCATATGCTACAAACTTCACCCCTGGAAAATGAATTTGACTGTTGAAACCGCACTCAATTGAGATTGTCGTCCATTTGTAACTAAACTTGTGAATTATTGGAATACAATGCTATCTTTGAGTTGAATAGAAATGAATTTTTTCAAGCTTGCTATATTTCAGCTTTATCCATTAACTTCAACAATCAACTTTAGTAGGCATCACCCTCAATTTGACACGGATTGAAATCTTATAAAATCGTTCAAGTGACAGGAAGGAAGGTAAATCCCGAACTACATGACTCCTGAGGCAAAGGCTGGTTCATTTTATGTCGACAAGAATTTTCTTTAAATTTTTTAACCAATACGAATTTGCACACTGTATAAAGAAGTATAACTCGTGAGACAGGGATACGAATCAGGCGGAGCTATTCTTGAAATATCTGTTAATATAGTACAATAGCAATCTTTGAATGGAATGAAATGAGGTTGAAGTTTAAACCCTAAACGAATTCATCTTCGAATTTGAACCGATTAAGGGCTTTAAAAAACTAGTGCTTTTTTTTTTTTGCCTCGGTTAGAAAATGTAATTTACATTTAATATTAATGATACCAAAATTTTATCTTAGGTTTAGTTTGGTGAACAGATCTTCAAATCTTCCAAGTTTTTGGGACTGGGTAACTATTGATGGGTTTGCATAGACAAAATTAAGGTTAGGAGCGTCGAAGATGTTTCTGTTGGATCTGGTTTTCTACACGTCCAAAAGCAGCGGAAGTTTTAAAATTTTTGTTTATTTTGACAATCAAAATATGATTTGATTTGGACGCTCGTATGATTTTAACAAAAACATACATAAGATGTTAGAAAATTATACCTTTGTGAATTATTCACGTGGCTTCAACTAATCCGGTATAAACAGATTAGCTCTTGTTGATTCCCTACGAACCTTCTTCGATTCCTTCTTATCAGATCCACGACTGAATTGTATGATCCTCTTCCAAATTGCACTAGAAATATTGGAAGAGATTTAACGTAGGAGAAGATTATTTGAGAGACGGCTCAAAAGAAGGTGGCCGATTTTTTTCTTTCTTTGGAGGATGATTCTCGAAAATTAGATGGTCGGTGGCTAGGGTTTTGACTTCTCAATCCCTATATATAATTATCCAATGACCTAATACATAATTAACATTAATGAGCTTGACTTAATTAATTGGGATAGTCCAACTAATTTAATTAATTTAATCAAGGTCCATTAAAACTTTAATTATTTATTATGTTGGACTTGTACTCCTACAAGCTCATTAAACACATTACCACCTTATTTAATTTATTAATTAATAAACTCAACTTTTGAGCTTAATAAATTAAATACATTATAAATTCAACATTTGAATTTATTATTTAAATTATAAATTCAACTACTTGAATTTTCATCACCTCCAAAATTTAATATTCAATAAACCCAACATTTCAGTTTAATAAATTAAATCCTCAAATTTTATAAATTCAACTCCTTGAATTTATTCTCTCAAAATTTAATTATCATAAATTCAACTCTTGGAATTTACTATAATATAAATTCAACTTCTTGAATTCATTCTCTCAACGGGAACAAAACGATCCAGTGTTTGTGTGACCCTCAATGGTTCAGGGATACAACTAGCCGTGGGTTCACAACTCTTTGTGATTCGGGATATAATCCTTTATTCGGGCTTACCCTAGTTAGCCTATTCTTTTCATCAACACCTTGATCAAGAATGTCAGAACTCATTTCTGATTGCACCCATCGGATCATGGTAAGAGCGTCTAGTAGCATCGCCTCATGATCTCCTAGGTATCACTGATAGTGCCTGCAAGAACCAGTCAATTATGATTAACGTACAGTACGGTCCTTTCATCTCATATATCCCGATCGAATCTGCAACCATTGGTTCATCGAGGGTTGCATATTAATTCGATAACTATGTGATACTATAATAGTGGCATCGCGTGTACTATTTGGAGAACTCCTTCTCCAACGTACATCTTGTACTCTGGCCAGATATTCCATGCACTATTATTTCATCAGATCACATAGGATATCCACACCCGTAGGTGAGCGGTGAATCCCCGACTACAATGCACTGGCTCCTATATGTGTCGTAACTGTACCCAACCTCGCCACCTGATGACTCTCCTGGAGCCGGTAAACGAGTCAAAGAACAGCCCTAGCATATAGAGCCTCAGTGTTGTCTCGGGTCGTAAGGACTAATGGTGTACAATCATAACCACGGACTTATCCTCTCGATGAATGATAACCACTTGAAAAATCCGAAGGAGGGTTGTTCGGTATAATCATCATAGGACTACCCATCTGCATGTTTACACATCTCTATGCCCTTACTAAGAAACGTAGTACACAACATCACAGATGCTAGTCTCGAGCTCAAGCGACCTTTATCCATGTTTTAGGCGGCCGAATCGACTAGAAACGAATTTTAGATCATACAGTGTTTACAAACGAGTTTCAACATCGAATTACGATTCATTTGTATTAAAGTATAATCAAGATCTTTATCTATGTTGTTCACATGGGTATACAGATAAAGAAATAACAAACCATTAAAAATGAATTATATTAAAATAAAGATTGTTTATTACACTTGAGTCAATAAAATCTCTAGTCAACAATTGACTTGTAGGGCATCAACTCTAACAGTTTCTGGCGTGACTCGTCTTATACTTAAGTCGGTGTTATGATTATGAAAGCAAAGAGCAAAGTGCAATATATTAATACTGAGTGTGCGAGAAAGTGTGAATGTCGTAAAACCGTGATCAAATACTGACATTTATAGAAACATGAGAGGCTAGTTATCTTGTTGAAGTATGATTCTTGCTAGGGTAGAATCTTACTTATGTTCTTACCTTACGAAGGAATGCAACCAAAGAGATAAGAAACATCATATGGTAGGACTCCTTAACCATGACGGCTAAGACTCTCGTCTAATCTCGATGAGATTCGATCAGATCTCATATTTATCAAAGTCTTTATCCACTGAAGAAAATATTTTCGTATTCTCTTAACTACTCTTGCGTTTGTATGTCTTAGTCACAATAATGGTTTGGACCATTATGGAATGGTTTGTGGGCTAGGCCTTATCATAATTTTATTGGGCTCGACCCTTTTGATATTTTCTTGAGCTCGTTCTTTTTTGAAAGAGACTATGAGCTCGAACTTTTCCGACCCCTGGTTAATAATGAGGTCTAGCCCCTAACGAACTAGGACAATTTCAAATATGAGCTGGTGTCCGTTCAAATACGTTTCACTTTTAACTCAATAAGTCACACAATAATAAGTTGACTCGTAATGTAGCTCGCCTTTGAAATGATCGAATTTTCATGAATTGTGAACCTCATCCAAACAATTTTTTGTGACAAATTTGAATGTAAATCATGTAATACTATTTGATTATTACGATTATTAATTTATTAACACAAATTTACGTAATAAATTTGGCTACCTCATTATCTTCGTAAACTATTGTCTATCCTTCACACTGATTTTCCATCGGAACATAACAATCTCACCCACAAATGTTGCTTGATTTTTCAAACCATAATCAAGCACCAACAATCCATCCACGAGTATCAAGAAACGCTGTAGAAATAAATGAAACTATGTTTTACCGAAATCGATCGATCATACATGAATGTGTAAACAGAACTAAATGAGCAAAAACGTGGAAATAAACGTTCCTGGACATGCTTTCCTATGATCAGTTTTTCGTGCTAACATTCGAGCTAATAACTGATTTACTATCGTAACTAAATCGAGATTGTGACGATGTTTAACAAAACTGGTAGCAAGCTCTAGCCTCATCATGTAGTTCCGAGGTAAGGCCTTTCCTATAACCATAATGTCCATGTATTTTTTCCAACTTCCGTAGTCACCAATATCTCTTTTTCAAACAGCTCCGCTTTCACATTTTTGATAGAGAATTCCTGCAAAAATAATGATTATGTATAAACTGAAGAGTGGAACTATAGTATATGGAGATTCCGCTTAAAAACCGAACCATTCGAGTTCAGGTGCTTGACAAGCCACATCCAATGACAAAGCCAAAAATAGTATTTTTCTTGCAGATACGCGTCATCTCAACACATCTTAATGCCATGTTTAAACCTTTTAACGGCTTCATGTCTTATGGTTCAACCATTTCGTCCAACAAAATAATCACAAGGTCAAAATTCTAATGGTTCCAGCAGATGAAATTTTGACTGCTTAAAGAACTTTTATGGTTGAACTTGAGAAATGAATCCTGGGTTAGAAGCATCAAGCGTGTTTAAGCACCCTGTCGGGCAAACTTTTTTCATCACTAACTATACAGTATACAATGATCATCCAGGGATAAAGAACTAACCTGTCATGTTAGTGAGTAACTTGAAGAAGGGCTAATGCGATGCAATATAAACCGACACAGATGCATGTTCCAGCAACAAAATTGTAAAATAGCTTCTTATCATCTCTCGTGGGTATGAAAGCTCCCTTGAATGTGTTGGTCAGTTCAAAAAGCCGGTAAGACACCTGTGGTGGTGAACAGATTGAAAACAGAAATTCCATTAGGCAAGGAAATTTTAATCAGTCATTAACTTGAAGAATTGGAACAAAACAGCCACCACCCGTGTGGTGAAGTGGGTACAGTCCTATCCCCATCGGGGGAGAGGTCGGGGTTCAAACCCCGCAGGAACAAAACTTGCTCTCCCTCAAGTTGCAATCGAAAAGATAGAGAAAAGAATTGGAACAAAGCAGAAATTTACTTACCAAGACGTAAATGGAGGTGGTGAGCATGAAGTTAAGTAATGGATAATCTGGAATGAAACAAAGCAACCATTTAGGCTGTCCATTTGGCATATTTGATCTGCATATTGTAGGAAACTCGTTAGCCATGTGATTTAGATAGTGTTAGCTACGTGGCAAATTTCACAACTCCCTAGTTCCTCAGACGAACAAGAAGAAAACATCTTGGAATAAGCACTGAAAACATTTTAAAAATAAATTTTATATGCCTTCTACTGGGGAAAAAGTACTTCTCGTTTATCATATTAATAGAAGCAAACAAGTGAATACATTACTATGACAGACCATGTATAAGCAATGGAATTTGTATCAAATAATCATTCCAATAAGTAAATATCGACAAACAAGCAAGAGAATAAACTCACACACCTCAGCCAGATATGAAACTGGGAAATGTAGGTTTCCAGAGTAATTTTTCCAAGCCACCTGGTAATCAAAAACAGTGGTACAACAAGAAAAAAAAAATGGAAAACAACCCCTGGGTTTAGCTTTAGCCCAAAAAAGATGACAATTTTTTTCACTGAAAGAGCTAGACAGTTAAAATAAAAATATAACAAAAAACAAAACTTACGCAAAAAGAGTCAAAGAGAAATTTCGAATATGCTGACTGAAATTCCTCAAACATAGGTAGACGCTGAAAGATAAAAACACAGATGATTTCCACCGATCAGCAAACTAAATTTTATGGTTTTGGACATTGCTATAAAGCCCTCTTTCTTGCCAACTATAGAAATAATTTATCACTCAAATAGAATGAAAAGATAATTTAGGAATAAGTAGATAAACTAAGAAAAAATATTGATTCGCACGCTATTGGCATCCATGATGTGTAAGGATGAAGCTTGTTGTAAGCAATCTTGTCCAGCTTGTAAATGCATTCATACCAGAAATAGCCCAGCTTAAAACAGGAAATTAGCAAGAGATTAGATTTCGAAGTAAATATGAATCATCCAAAATCCAGTTTCGTGAATGAAATGATTTACAATTAAGGCGACCGTAACGACGGATATCTTAATTGACCGTCTCCGCTTAGTCTCACACTCCTCCAGTTTCTCCATCCACTTTTCAACCTACAAGGATAAAATTGATTAAAGAGATCACAAAAGAAGGTACCATCAGCAATTTAATCTCTCTCTTTGGCAGTACATTTGGGTGATAATGGGCATAAATCATTCCGATGATCCATATATAGCGATCAAGCCCAGATCTAAAATGCCATTCATGCATTAATGGAAGATCTGGTTTGGCAGGATCCCTGTACCCTGTCATTAAGATAAAAGAACAATCAGGCAGCTGAGGCTTAAATCAGACTAGAAATTAAAAATAAATTTAAATTTCTCATTTTGACCAATTATGATTAAATGCTCATCACATTAAAAAAATTGCCATGGGAAACCACAAAAAGTACAAGGTCACTGATGGTTACGTACCGAACAGAAAAGTCAGAGGACTCCAGATTATGTCAAAAACTCCAGGTATTTCCCACACCAAAATCACCACAATGAAGCACATAAAAAATTTCAAAACAATCACCGATCTTATCTCATTATAGTGGTGGCCAATCCCAAGGGCCCCATATACCATAAGAGTGAATAGAGTATGCATTGGGCAGATATAGTAAAGCATATAGTCGTTGTTGAGAGCAATACAACAAAATGCCACGAAAAAATTTAGCCTCCACATCATCTGCACAAACAACAAATCATATTTGTCTTAAGAAAATTGTTTTAATAAACCAAATCCAACGTAAAAAGAAAACAAAATATAAGAAAATCAAGTTCAATGAAAAAATATAAAGCAGATTACAATGTCACCTGTGCAAATCGAGCAATACTAAAATCTTTTCTAACATAGTAATAGGAGAAGTTCCCAAACCCAGTCATCCACACATATGCAGCAATCAAAACACGAACCGCGTTGTAAATTTCTGATGCCGCAAAGTAATGGTACATCAAAAACAGAACCTATAAAACATGGCAAAAGGCATACAACTGTCAAAGGCCTTGTGCACAAGGCGTGTTACTGTAAATGCGCAGCAGGAGCAGCCACACAGACTTATCAAAATGATCTACAGGTATCCGATTTCTGCCGAGCAGAAGATAATAATAGGAAAGGAAAAACTTAAACTTTGCACACAGAGTGTGAATGCACAGAAATAACACACACAGAAAGTATCAAAATGATATGAAAGTATCAGATGCTGGTGAACAGAAGATAATTGTAGACAGGTGCGAAGTAAAAAAATCCCAACTTCCATCTGGCAGAAAGAACATTGCGAGAGCTTAAACATTTCTGTGCAACTTATGAAAGAGAACTTGAATGCAGTAGTTTTTATTCTGTTTTTCTCCTTTCTTAGTATTCAACCAGAATCCAGATAAATGCTTCACACACAACTCTTTCAAGATTCTAAACCATATATATGAACGGTTTGCCACAAATACTTGCCTGCATCCATCCTTTCCACTCTTCAGTCTGATGGCGATTAAGATAAAGTATGGATTTTCCAGAAAATGCTGACTTGTCATTATGTTTCTTGATAGATGTCATTGCTGAAGCTATGATGAGAAGAATGTACAAAAAAAGGAATACATCTCGACTGTAACTCTGTCCAACAAGGAAAAACAAATAATAAGCTTACACTGACTGAGGAAGAGTATAATTTACGTATAACATGTATTACAAGTCAAAAGATGAGAAATAGGAGCAATTTGGCTTTAGTTTATAGACCTATTACGATCATTTACATGGTTGGTTAAAAGGTTGAAAAAAAATACATTAAAATATAGTTGATAATAAGAATAACAGTGTATCTCTCCTTATGCCACTTGATTAACAATAGAAGTCAATGAAATGCTAATAAATAATATCAGAATCATGTTACTGCACACATTACTTAAACAAATGAATGAAAAGTTCCAAAAATTAAAGGATGGATAAAGATGAAAGGCACCTTTTTGGAATCCGCAAAAAAAGTTGTGCGGTCACACAAATAGAAATAAACTATAATTCCCACAAATTCAGCCCTGCAAAAGATCTTGACATCATTCACAATATGAAAAGAACCTTATACGATGAAATCAAAATAATAAACAAACTCACATTGCTCTCAAAAGTCGTCGATTTTCAAGCAAAAATGAGTCCTCCATTGTGAGAAACCTGAAATGTTAAATCCACAAAAAGGTCGAAGGACTTCTAAATGTGACAAAACCATCCAAATTTACCATTCAAAATCATCACACTCACCTGATTAAGTTAGTTTTAATCGACGGGGTGGACAACTTCTGCGGAGTTGAGTTAGCAAAACCACCTTCCAGCAGCACAGCTCGATCATCTTCCTTATCAATTTTATTTTCCAATTCGAGAAGATTTATATCCGAATGACTACTGTCATGAAAGCAACTCGGTACCAAAACAGGAGCGAGAATGCAAAATAATTAATTTTTACCCTTCCAGTTCTTGAAAAAGCCACACATTTCAGTTGCCATGTATAATGCTTCAAGATATGGAAAATATGTAGACTGCAGGTAAGAAGAGGACAAAAGAAGCAATCTACGCTTACACTTTTGAAGGGGATGATGACTTCTGATGTTCCAACCACTCAGAATATATCCATGCAATACAAATTGGGATAACACCAAGCAAAAATGACACCTGAAACATCATAAGTAATGATTTCACAGTATGTCTAGTGATTCATAGTTCAAGGAAAGATTAAACTTAACAAGCAGTACAGATAAGCAAAAAGCAAAAGCAGATTTAAACAAAATAAATTCAAGAAAAATAACCTAACAAAGCAACGGATGTCACTACATAATAGTTGTCAAAATATCGTCAACCAATCACACGTGAATAACCCAATACCATCGATCAACCGAACATCACTTCCTAGTGCTGATAATAATAAGAGAGAGAACAAAACAAACTATAATCACGCCACAAAAAGGAAAACGAAACGAAAAAAGAACTACAAGTGAAAATTCAAAACAGAAACACTACAAACTTCCCAAAACTGCACGCCAACATTAAAAAAAATGAGACGTAAACTAACTAAAATGCACCGCCAATGCAAGAAGAGAAGCTGAAATAACCATCACCAGCCCAGAATTTCTAAAAATCAACACTATACCTGCCCAGGCGTCACAGGTCCAGAACCCACCGCCATTCTCTCGTAAAATCCCAACGAGCAAACGATCCAAGACGCAAGTGTAGAGAATTCTGGTCGATCAAGCGAATGCAACACGAAAATACGTATACAGACTCCAAACTCCAGACAGTTTAACTGCTGGTGGAGAAGATAAAGAGATTGCAGGAATATATATACATATATACACACAAGAGATTAAAGAATGAAAGCAAAAATAGAATAGAATTGCAGAGATCTGAAGCATTAAGTGAGGACGAATGAGGGAGTGGGGTTTGTGAGGGACGTCGTCGTTTTCAAGCACTCGGTCCAGATGTGTCCCTCTTTCTCAAATCCTCATTATGTCATTTATTTCAATTATATAGTAATAACTAAAAAAAGTTACATTTTTCATATTTAGTAGATGAGTCGATCGGTTTCATATTTGGAGTCAAAAGTAATATTTTTGACACAAAAACTAAAGAGCAGGTCTCTTGTGAGACGGTCTCACGAATCTTTATATGTGAAACCGGTCAACCCTATTGATATTCACAATAAGAAGTAATACTCTTAGCATAAAAAGTAATAATCTTTCATGGATGGTCCAAATAAGAGACTCGTCTCACTAAATTGATCCGTGAGATCGTCTCACAAGTTTTTGTGAAAACTAAAACATGTGAAATCAGATAAAAGATATGTCTCACATCCAAAATTGATACATGAGACCGCCCATAAAAGTTTTCGTGAAACATTAATTAATATATCAGATAGATTAAATACTAGATATTATATGATATTTTATTTAAATAATATAAATTTAGACATTCCATAAATTAAATAGGATGATGAATTAAATAGGTACTTAAACACGATTATAATGCCAATTTGCATCGAAATAAACATGATTAGTGTGACATAAACAAACATTTGTAAAGTAATAGCCGTTTGGAGTAATTAATTTGTTCCTGATTTTGGCTTAATGGCTGATTCATTGAACATAATAATATCCTATATATTAATGTTTTCTTATATTTCATGTATATCTGAAATATTGATCATTAATGGCAGCTCAACAAATATCTCTAGTGAAGGTTCTAATTTTCATTTTTACCCATTCTTAATATTGACATGAAATAAATAATTACAATTTATTGATTGCACAAAATTGATATTTTTGGGAAAGGTTGTTGAAAGAAATAATTTCCTGAAACAAAATGTAATTTTAGAATTAAATATTACATTTTTAGAGAAGGGTATTTAAGTAGATGCGTTTCAAAAAGTTATTTTGTAATAAGAGTAAGTCTCTTATGAGATGGTCAGACCAATCTTTATCTTTGAGACATGTCAATCATACCGGTATTCACAATAAAAAGTATTATTTTTAATATAAAAAGTAATATTTTTTCATAGGTGACTCAAATAAGATATATGTCTCACAAAATACGACTAGTGAAACCGTGTCAGACACATTTTTGTCTAGTAATAATGTCATTGTTTCGACTTTTTCTATAGATGTCATAATCAGATTTTAGCAATTGTACTTTCATTATATTTTATATTTGTTTAAATAATGATAAGGAGCAAAGGATTTTAAATTTCGGCATTGGTCTATTGAGCCATGAAAATAAGTTTTTGTGAAGTAACGAATTAAATAATTATTATGGAGGGGAGTTAGAAAATGGGTGAAAATAATTTTTGGGAAAGAATGACATAAGATAATAACTATATTTTTCTATATAATGGGGTGGAGAATTTATTTATCTAAATCTAAATCTAAATCTAAATCTATACTAATTAAGACATCTCCCATGGGATTTGAACCCAATATTAATATAATTTTTTTCAAAGATTTGGATAAAAAATATTTTAGTTAAAAAATATGGGATTTGACCAGATTATCCCATTAATTTTAGTACTCTTAGCCACCGTTTGATTAGAAGGATGGCACCGTGAAGAGTGTATGATAAATCCATATCCATGGATAAAACACACTAAACAAGTCAACAGCATAGTTCTCAAAATTCTACATCGAACTCACAGCCGTCACTTCCAAGTCAATAGCATGATATCTCACGCATGATATGAAAGGAGAATCTAGATAAGACATCGATAAATACATAAGAAAGATGTTTTTCCCCTCACGATCTTCATCTCTATGAATTGTACAAGCAATCCATATAAACACGAGGTCGATCACCGAACTACGTCTAGTCTAGTCATCGTCAAGAATACTTTGGCGCCTCTTAATCTGGGAAATTTCAGAATAGAACTGGATGATTAGTGAATGAATCACAGAATTGCAGTGAATGAGAGAAGACTGCCATAAAATTAGAGACAATTTGACTTACTGTTACTTTGGTTTCTTTATTAGTTTGGGTGTTGATTTGTTCAAGCAATGATATGAGTCTCTCCTCAGATACCTGCATCAAAGTCAGAGTTCGTTGGGTTGCAATATAGGACAAACACCGAGAGAAATGCATATACCATGTAGCAAAGAGCTAGGTACCTTCTCAGTAATCTGACCCATTTGAGCAGCTCTTATGATAACATCCTCAACTCCTCTGGCCTTCTCAGGTTTTACTAGTGCAATCCGAGCAACTGCAAACACAAATATATTAAAATAAATAAATCATATATCAAATTTGAATAGAGCGTGAAGCATAAAAATGCTTATTTGTTATAAACTTTCAATAGAAACATGAGACAAGGATCTTTAGATTATGAAATAACACAATGTAATGAAGCCCTATTCATTATCCAACGTACGTCTCCCTCGTGCTTCTGATGTCAACAGCTGAGTAAGCATCATTTGCCTTTGTTCCTCTGCCTCCCTAGCTCAATCAAATTTCTCCGTTCAGATATTCCAACACATACATAAACATCAGTAATTGCATAACAACCTAAACAGTAAAAGAAGCCGGGAGAGTTCACCTTTTAGCATCCTCCTGGACTTTCTGCTGTTCAGGGTTCTGATGATTACCCTACAAATTAACAAGTCCATCAGCATACATATAAACTAAAAAATGGACAGAAAGCAAGGACATATTTAGTCATACTGTGCCGCCACCACGCTGAGCCATTAGCTCCTGCATTCTTCTTTGCCTGATGGCCTCTAATTCTGGGTCAGCCTGGAAATACAAAAAATTGGGATCACAAAGATTTTTATAGCAAATCAATAAGATGTTCTGCTGCACAGTAAGGAGTAACATTCTGTTACTCCCAACTCGTCATTAACAAATTATGGCACAAAACCAATTGAAGGTTACCTAGACAATAATACAATATCACCTGACCCGATTTCTTTTCCATTCTCCCATACCTTCTTTGACTTTCTTGAGGGGAAGAAGGGATCATTTCATGCAGAGGAGCTATTTAAATTACAACATAGAAACTAGGATTCCTGACTTATTTCCATCCACAGTTTTTATGCATTTTCTCGACAATACCATATAATTATTGAAGGGGACCATCCAATTCCAATTTCTAATAATTTGGAAATCAACCATTTGGAAAGCTCATGACTGTCATTATTCAAAACTGTGGCATACTGGATCTAATTCAAGAAGTTAAGAAGCCTAACTGAGATCCAATAATGGGATAATTAATTTAAGAGTTAGGGGTCTTAATGGGATAATTTAAGAGTTGGTGGGTCAAGTTAGCAACTTGAGCCAATTTAATTAGGAAGAGCCGAAGTGGATCCACTTAGCTCAAATACAAGAGTAAAAATCTTAATTCCGGGCTTGATGGGCTAGTTAAGTATTATTCTAGGTCCATGCAGTTTGATTTAAGTTAACCCATTAATGTATACATAATGTACAAGCTTTTGACGAATTATTGAATATATTTTGAGTTTTTATACGCAATATTGTAAGCAAATTATTGAGAATTTGCAACCGAAACAAACTTGTCAAAATCTAGATCCTTTTGGCATTCAATTGGAAGCCCTGATAAATTAACTTGCGTAACTTCCTGAGAAATAGGGCTAACCAAATGAATCATACTGGACCAGGCCAGTGCTATATAATGAAGGCATGCTATCCGAGGCTCTAAGAATGTATTCAGATTAAAAGATTTTATTTAAAAGAAGGATAGGGAGAAGTGATCTCAAATCATTTTGAAAAATAGGAACTTGAAACCATATTCATAACAATAACAACAAATACCAGTTATAGGATTCGAAAAGCATTCATAAAAGTCGAGTGGATTTCTTCGAATTATTTGAACACAAAATTTGTCCGCCTGTCTAATTTTTCTTCCACATATTTACTGCCCCTGATTTCAAAACAACTAACTAGCACTTTGAGTAGATCTACAAATAGGAAATTATGTTTGGAACCAAAAGACTAAGCTACAGCCACCACCCCTAGTGGTGCAATGGCATTAACCTCTCCCAACAGGACAGAGACCTAGGTTCGAACTAGCTTAAAACAAAAAGCACCCCAACCCCCAATATACTAATAATAAAAAAAGACTAAGCTACAGGTCTTCTAAGTCCACAGTCCACACCATATAAGTCCATTTATAGTTTAATCATCTATTTTTTCCGAAACAGGAAATTCAGAAGGGAAAAAAAAGCTTTAAATTCAGCAAACAATATGAGCAAGACACACATGATAAGCAAAATGCCCAATATTCCCAAATTACGAACTGAAAATTTCCGTTAATGCACAGAAAATCTTCGAGAACAGAAAGCACGAGGTATGAAAGAGAAGGACAAAGCGCCATCATGATTCAATAAAAAAAACAAAACAAATGAGACAAAGCTGTGGCAAGAAACCCTAACAAAAAATTTCATAACCAATTGGAGACATATATTACAAGAAATTTCGATCATAGAGAAAGAGGAAATGGTTACCATTAGTTTCTGCAGATTAGAAAGCCACTGCTTGTGAGGAAAATAATCATCAAAAAGATGAAAATTAAGAAATATTTATCAGTGGGAAGAACACGGGCCCGCGCTAGCGTCCGAATAACGCGGTGATTCGGATCCGGGTTCTCTCTCTTGCTTTCCATACAGTTCCCTTCAATCGCTCTTGCTTCTTAAAAACTCGTGCTACAACAATTTGATAACAGTTTTTATTATTTGTATTTTATTTGTAAATAAATTTGACACATATTTAATATATAAAATAAAAGTTCATATGATACAAAATAAAACGTAAATATCAAATCTCATAAGCTAATGATATTATTATATGTTTACAAGTGTATTTTTGTTGTGAAACAACCTTTTTTCCAAATATATTTTAGCACTGAAATATTAATCAATCATTACAAAATATTCCATAAATTAACAAATAAATATTATTTTAATTTCTAATACTATTTATGACAACAAATTATTTGTAATAGTGAGTTAAGATTTAATAAGAAGAAGAAAAGAGCAGCAGATCAAGAAAATCTTAGATCCATGGGGTTCACAATGGGTCTAAATCTGCTCCTCTTACTGGCTATGGTTGCCACCAACATTCTATCCCTATACCACCTCTCCTCCACCGTCAACTCCAGTCCAGCCGCCGCTCCTCCTGTCCCCGACCACCTCATCCACCAGCTCTCCACCATACGAGCCACCATCAACCACCTCACCACCCTTCAGTCCTCCACTCCACCGACCAAGAAAACACCCTCCTCCACCGCCTCCGCCCCCTCAGAATTACTCCTCTCCACCAGTATATTACCTATAGCCTCCTCTTGCAGAGATCACCCCAAACTCCTCCACCAGTACATGACCTACACACCCTTCTCAGTTTGCCCCGATGATGCTCCCATTGCCGAGGATCTCATTCTCCGCGGCTGCCACCCTCTCCCCCGCCGCCGCTGCTTTTCAAGAACCCTTCCCAGTATCCCCACTTCACTTCCCACCAACCCTTTCTCGGCTCTCCCAGAGAAGACAGCTTTACTCGGCCATTACAGCTGCAAGACTTTCTCTTGCTTTTCCGGGATGAAACCCGACTTGGGTTTTGACATGAAAACTGAGCAATCAAAATTTTTGACTTACAAATCAGATCTTGATCTCCCAATTTCACAGCTTTTTCAGCTAGCTGCTTCAGCTAAAAGTACCATTCGTCTCGCGCTCGACATTGGTGGTGGTACCGGCACGTTTGCGGCTCAAATGAAGCTGCGGAATGCTACAGTAGTAACCACTACAATGAATCTTGGTGCGCCGTATAACGAGGCTGTGGCAATTAGGGGATTAGTGCCACTCCATGTGCCTTTGCAGCAGAGGCTGCCGATGTTTGATGGGGTGATGGATCTTGTGCGGTGTGGGCATGCCGTAAACCGGTGGATACCCATCACATCTATGGAGTTCTTGCTTTTTGACGTGGATAGGGTGTTGAGGGGTGGAGGGTACTTGTTGTTGGATCATTTCTTCAGCAAAAGAGCAGATCTTGAGAAAGTGTTTACACCTTTGATAGGTAAGTTGGGGTACAAGAAGGTTAAGTGGGCTGTGGGAAACAAGACGGATTCCAGCGGGGTCAAGAATGGGGAAGTTTATATGACCGCCCTCTTGCAGAAGCCGTTGACAAGATCATAAGTCACCCATTTAAGGTAAATTTATCCTAGATTTGGTGATATGTATCTTAGTTCTGGCTTGGAACGAAGATATTGAATACCTGGTTTCCTTGTATGACAAGATGTCATTCATGATCCATGTGATTGGAGTTAGAACACGAAATTGCAGAATTCATTTGTAAAATCTATTTATCTTTAGCCTGTTATCATTTTACGATTTTGGCATTTGATCTCTATGTTGTAAAACTGTTGGAGAGAAAGCTGCAAAAGAATAAATGTCACTCTCCGGATCCATGGTTGGGGGCCTTGCAAACTCGATTCAGCTAACTATTAATCTAAGTTTCTTTATAAAATGATGACGATCAACCAAATTATGATTAATGTCTGATGCACCCTTGTGAATTCCTTCATATTTTCTCAATATCTCGATATGGCTCAGCATATTACGAAAATTATGCAAAAGTTCGCGTTGATCCTCACTAGTTGATCACATCATTAATTGTTAGCCTCATTATCAGGCATCTGGAATGGGGAACTTCAGAAGAAAGGATTTAGGTTAGCCCGGATGCTATCAAAACCATCGAGTATAATTTCACTGGGTCGAAGTTTGACATGCTTGGAATGTAGCTTATGGTGTGAATGAGTGAATGTTGTAATAGTCTTGAATCTTGATAGTGTTTGGACTACTCAACTCTAACTGTACATGATCACACTCGCTTTCTCAAGTATTTCAATTTGATATGTCCAACTTGATCTTCACGTTGCTTGTATACTGTGGGTTTGTACCAATTACATTGACTACAAGCTCGAGTACAAGGGAATGATTTAAACCTCTTTAAAAAGTGACTAATTGAGGATATTTTTATAAAGAATAAATACATAATCGCTTTCTTTCAAGAACCTGCTCCACCAGATAGTTGACTTCCAGTACTTGCATAATCCAATTTATCGATGGGTTCACTTGCGACTCTTGTCCAAAAACGATTATACTAGTACATGCTTTCCAGTTCTGTAACTAAACCGTCTTCACCCAAAGTTGACGAAGCACTAAGATACTTCTCTAATTAATGCATGCAAACATCCACTAATAAGTTCTCAGCTAAACCAAATTATTTAAGTGCGAGATTTTATGGACACAAGCACATTTAACATTGATGCAGGTTATGTGACATGAATTCAGAAGCAACTTTCTCAGCTGTCGTATCCAGAAAAACCAGGGACTCGATTATCAGCCAAAAACTAGTTAATATCAACAGGGGATGATTCCAATTTCTAAAAGATGCAGAACCAGGATTAGACATTCAACTTATGCAAAGTTAACAAGATAAGATTTCTCAAAGGATTGAAACTAAATTAAAGAAAAATTTAAGAGTGGAACAGAAAAAGGGTCTCCACCGACAGGCGAACAACACCCATGCCCACATTGCATCAACAACGATAAACACGTAAATACAAGCTCAAAGCATGGGGTAGAGGCCAGTCAAATCATATCGAGCTCCTTGAAAGGCCTATTTCAAACTCACTGCAAGCCTGGAAAGAGCAGGAGGTGGTGAGATTAGTAGCCGTTTTGCCAAATCTGAGATAGGTTAGGTTGACCTTGGGAGCTGCCAAGTGACCCTTCTCTTGGATTCTGCTGCTGCTGATCAAGTGAAGTGACAGCTTGAGGATTATAGAAATTAGGGTAGCCTGGAGTTCCATAATTCTGTGGTGGCTGCTGGCTTTGCCCATATCCACCAGATTGCTGATTTTGCCCCGGGTAATTATAAAATGTATTGGCTGGAACAGCTGACATTGTTCTAGAATTAAGCCCATGAAGCCACGAGGTCGAGTTATCATTCTGAAAGTAAATTCAGTTATTTCATAAGCCTTTCAGTCAGTCTGATTCAATAAATATGCTTCACTTCTATGGAGAAAATATGGAGCTTGAAAATCATCAATGTATAAGAATCCATTTAAGCACTCTTAAAGCCATTGCAGCATACCTGCTGTAACGACATCGGGCGATTGTTATCCTTGTATTGGGAACCCAAAGCATCATCATAACTTAGAGTTGCACCAGATGGGACAGAAGGTGGATTCATCTGAAAGTTTCCAGGAATGGCGGTCGAATTCCCAAAGGCAGCATAACCAGAAGCAATTGTAGATGACTGAGGTAAACTACTTACAGAAATGCTATTTTTATATTGAGGAAGTACTCCAGCCAGAGATTGATGATATGTACCATTGCCTGGAAATGCTTGTTGAAAAGCAGAGGGCATGTAAGTATAACTTTGAGGCAAGAATGGGTAGCTAATCATGTTGGTAAATGGTCCCAAAGGAAGAGAGGGCTGGGAATATGGATGCATGGTAAGGTGTTGAGGAAGAGGAGGTCCAGCGGCAACATTAGTTCCAGAAATGGCCTGTGGAGAAGACTGCATTGATGAAAAACCGGCAGTCTTTAAAGCCTGTAGGATACCAATTACACAATCAGCTACTGAACTTGGTCAGAAACAATCAGTTTTTTATCACAACTCTATCAGCCATACCTTAAAGAGGTTGAAATTTTTCTGATGAGAAGGTGGTCATACATTTGTTTATGCAATTATGCCCAATGTGTCATTCGGGATTCATGTACATGTCCAGTTATTTCGTTCATACAATAATAGACAAAATTACCCACTAGATTATGACAGACGCTACAGCAGAAAGTTAGGCATTGGTTGACAGTGGCAGGCAAGGAAGTGATTTGTCAATGATGATGGGGCTTGGGCAGCAGTGATGCAAAACAAGCTTATTTGATAGATTGCTATAATATAATAATCCAGGAATTATGAAATTAAACCCACAAAATGGCAAATCCAAATATTTTGGAGATCAATAATGTTTGCCAAAACAAAGTGGTAACAAGATGCATACAATTGGAAGGGAAAATGACAGGAAAAGTTCCAGCTACGAAATTAACATGGGTTACCTCAGACATAGAAATTGCTGAGCCACCAACAGAAGAGACAGAATGGCCATATTTAGCTGATAAAGATTGTGCCATTGAAAATGGCGAGAACTGGAGATCAGATTCCCTACTGGAAGGTACATTTGATGCCAGAAGTGTACTTGGCAATGGTGTTGTGTATGATTGCTGTCAAGGTAACAATACAAGAAACAAATCCAAGGAAAAATTTCAATAATAGAGCAACTTTATCCCAGTAGAAGTCAAAAATGAAAAGAACGATGACATAAAATAAAAATAGAAAAAACGAGCATAATAGACTACGAAAAGCAACAGATTATCACAGAGATAGTGTCGATATAAAATCTGCAGTGAGTGAAGAATGAAAAAAACTGGAATAAAAAACACCAAAGTTTCAATCATCATAATGTAATTGAAGATCCATACAGATATCACCACTTCTTGAACTCTATATCTACCCCGCAGTTTCCAACTTAGAGTGCTTTACTAAACAATCAGAGGGTGCAAACTATACATAGAGAATCATAAGCACCTAAACTCCTCGAAAAACTAGCTCAAAGGCACACAAATACACGGTAATAGCAAGGCAAAAACTGATATCAACAGATTCCAACATAACTCGTATCAACAGATTCGTTTAGGTAGTATAACTTTATGCCCAACTATATCGATTAATTGACAATAACATTTAAAAAACCAGAGTTTGAATTTCGTCAAAGAACTATGCAAGAAGAGTATTAAACAAAGGAAGATCTGTAACAAGCATTTAAATGTATCAGATTCCTACGAAACAACTGTATAAAGTAGGAACCTCATCCTTATTAAATGCAGAGAAGTTGATAACCATAAAACCCCTAATAACATGATACATGCAAACAAACACAGATGACATGATATATGAAAACAAACACAGAAAGAATATAAACTTTGAAATCTATGGAACCAAAAAAGGGTAGATAATGAATGTACAAATGTCAATCGAATCATTTTCATTTTCCTTTCTTACTTGCCGACAACAAAACAAGCAATGTATCCAGACCTTAGGACACCTAACATAATGACACTGGAGTCATCAAAAGAATCATCTTCAAAGAGAACGTCTCAAATATGTAGTAATACCATAACGTTAGAAAAGGGAGTAAGTGTTTGCATCTGGGAGCTTGTTTGGGACTGACTGAACGCTGCATTCAGCTGTTGGACCTCATTATAGGTATAATCAGAGTTGGGTGCTTGAAAGGGATACTGGTTTCCATCAGCCACTTCAGCATGCTCTGGCTTCAAATCTTCTGGCTGTGATGCAGACGATGCATCATAACTCCCAGAACTTGCACCAGGCGTATGAAATAAATTACCATCAGAAGTATTTCGGATGGAATCATCAACAAAATACACAGTATTTCTGCGACAAAATTGGGAATTTGGGATGAAAAATATTTGGAGCATGAATACTTATCATATTAACATGAAAAAGAACAACATTTTCCTAAAGATAAATAATTTATATACCTAGAGTCTGTATACCCAACTGATGACAAATCAGCCTCACCATGTGTCTTTTCCAAAGAAATTTTTAAAGGCACAGATGTCATAGGCCCGGAAGAATGTGCAGCACTGATGCCAGACCCGAAACTACCAAAGCTCAAGTGTGAGCAGTCCACATTTTGAACGAGCAAATGTTTAGGAATTATAACGGATGGACCATCTCTTTCAGATGGCAATCCTCTCCCGTCCTTTATATTTAATTGTTCCAGGTTTCTGGAGACTGATGACACTAAAGCACCAGATTCATCTGAAACAATATCACATTAAGGAGTCAGCTTTCAAAACAATAACCTTTATTGAACCACAAATATTAGTACACACACAGGTGTAAAACAAAATAGTTTGCCACATAGATATCCACACATCTTGAAATCCTCAATTAAAGTAACACAAGATTCATTTTTTTAATTTAGCATAACTAAAAAATAAGGATTAGAATCGAATGACTTAATTTACTAAGAAAGAATCATTAGTGACATTTTCGAATTTTAATTGCTTATGCCAAAATCTACTTTAGTAAAAATTAATCTATAATCATCAAACTTGCAAGGGAGGAATACACCTATTATTTAAGAGCTGAAGTAGAATGAAATTCAAGAAAATTCACCTTCATGATGCTCGAAATCACAAACTTGATGCTGGAACGAACCCGTGTTCTCACGTAAGTCATTCTCAAAAATAGATGCAGCTCCTGACTCATCCTCTTGTATCAACCTACCGGAGATAGAAGCAGATCCTACATCATTTGCTCCAGGATTGACAACATCTTCTGCATCTTGGACCTCTTCGGACTCAAACTGCTGACTAATACTGTTGACAGAAGCATCATATGGCTCAGAGTGCGGCTCAGAATCGACATGATACTCCGATAAAGAAAGTATGTTCTTAGGGACAGGCTTCTCAATGGTTGGCCAGTCATCGTTGGTGGGAACCTGTTGGGCCAAAGAAACTATTGAATCGTGAACATCAGAAACTTGATCTTCTGAAAATCTCAGATTCTGATGTAATGCAGCTGTCATAGGACCCTGGACATTTTGGTCAATCATATTATAATGAGATGCATTTGGAGCACTAGGTGCTTGATTATGTGGTCTACCCATCTTCACAATGTCAGCCATAGACAACTGATTAGGAACACCGCCCCATGCAGTTTGAAATCCAGAAGATAGCTGGGTGTCTGATGGCTCACTGTCAATGGAGACACCACTGCAACATATGACACAATAAAAATGAGTAAGCAATGGATGTGAAAGACCATCAAAAGCAAAGAGCCAGCACTACAAATATATGACTGCTGGCAAAGAAATTTTTTTAAGGTTTTTGAAAACCTTACATCACAGAGTAGGCAGACAAACACAAGAAAGTATAAAGGTTAAAGCATCACCAAAATGAAGACATGATTTGCATATAACAAAACAATTAAATCTTAAGACCTAACTATCCAACTGTAAGGTAAATGGTGCATGATCGCTAGAATACAGTACAATAAGCATGTGTGCACGTCTTTTACATTTCTGTTGGAATAGGTTTCAACTTTTAATATATCACAGAAGCTGAAACAGCAAAAATGTGGATTACTAAAAAGGAAAAAAGGGCAGTTGGCACCATCTCTACTAAGAAGGCCAACAAGAACAAAGGTTTCAGAATACCAGACAGTAGTCTGTCAATTCAAAATGATAAGTTTTACGACCCTTGAGACAACCTCATACAAACTTTACAAGATGTGCTTTGACATGGTCAAATGGGAACAACCTGAGGCCAGGAGGACCACTGCTTTTGTTATTTCCGGCAACAACTGGAGCTGAAGATAAATAGCTCATATGCAGAGTTGATCCATCCTCTTTCTTATCAGCCACCTTTCCATGAATAGGAGCTGACTCTGACAAGGAAGATGTATGATCCAATAGGTTTTCAATGTCCTCGATTATACTTACAATTGATCGACTTAAAAATTGTACAGAAGTTAAAAGTACCATAGGAACTGTATGGTGCTGAACTGCCACGACCAAGGTATCGATCAACAGCATTCTTTCCATTTCGATTCGAACTGTTGTTAGTACCACGAGGCCTAGATTCAGTAGTATCTTTGCCCTAAAAAAAGTACAAAAGAAAAACAAAATTACCAACTTTCATATGTATATGAATTATTAATCCAAAACGTCGTGATAAAACCAAGCAATTATGGCTTTAAGGGTGATATTCAAGAAGAGAAAATGAATCATTTTGTTTCCAGAATGCTTTGCCCCCAAGTGAACCCAGATGTATGTATCCACACTCTTATAACACATGGCTGAGAATTCTAGAAGCCAACGAACTACCCCTGCAGGGTGATGAACCTGCCTTTTTCTCAATTAATATTTTAAGAAAGAGGAGAGTCACCACAGAACCAGCAGTGAAAAGCATTGATGTAATTCACGAACCTCTTTCTTCTTTTCTCGTTTGCTCTTCACCTCATGAAAAGGATCTAAACAATTACAACCACCGCATCAGAAATAAGGTCAAATAAATAAAGGTAACAAAATTTTAGCTCTTAATATACCACAGAAAGTGACATTGTTTTAGTTTTGCAATTAAACTTGCCAAAAAGCTAAAATGACGTAAATATTCTGTTTACGAAAAAATCAGGTTCTGCTGTAAAACCATCTGCAAAAACAATAAAACAATCGAAAGATAAACAAAATTCCATTGTTGTAGCAATAAAAGGAAACTTTTTCATCTTAAAGGTTTAACCCAATCAAGTCATAACAGAAACATAGTTGTCAAAGGCGAGCGCCTCTCGCCTCAGGCGCGGGTGTTGCGCCTGGGGCAATCCCAGGCTCAACAATTTACAAAGGCGAGCCCAGGCGGAAAAGGCTCTCAGGCGCGCCTTAGGCACGCCTTTGTAATATTAACTTAAAATGTAACTTCTCTGTTTTTTTTTAGTATTAACTTAAAATGTAAAAGGCCGACCCCAACCCCAAACCCTAGCAGCCCAGTTAACAAATTAAATAAGCGACAAGAGCTTTGAAAACTGCAACAGAATTACATCCAACAACGCGACGACAGTGGATGATGGAAGAATTTTAATCAAGTTACTTATTATTATGAACTTATTAATTATGTGTTGTTTTGTGTGACATTGTAACTTAATTATTTCATATTTTAATATATATTAATCTAAGATAAATATTTTTTTTAAAATTTAAAAACGTGCGCCTTGCTTCGGTAAGGCGCGCGCCTCGCCTTGCGCCTTGCGCCTCAGGCTCCAGAGCCCTTGTGCGCCTCGGCGCGCCTTGCGCCCTTGACAACTATGAACAGAAAGAGGAAACATGAATATTTGCCTTCACAGAAATGTAACATTAATCCACACAACTACTAATCTACACGTCAAGACATATAAGTATGCACCCAAAGACCAAGATTACTTATTTTACATGATTTAGCAAGGTACCAAAATTCACAATGTAAATGATTCAGAAAAAAGTAACATTTTTTCATGTCATCACGTGTATAAAGATGAGGGAATTCAAATTGCAACAGAAAGTTGAGCGAGATAAATAAAAGGAAAGGAAAGAAACTCGGCAAACTAAATCACTAATGCTAGCCGATTATCATGCCAACAAACACTACAAGAATCAGGAACATTATTCTGTTTCATGACTGAAATAGGGTCAGTTGACAAATACTAAAAGTGAACTAATTCGTACATTTCTAAAATTAAAACACCGTTTCTTCAAACATCTTGAAGACGAGGATCAACCAAATAAATTCAAACATAGGCCTCATATAACATAAAGATATTTCAAGTCTCTAATTTCTAAATACCTATTTTTCCTAAGCCACTAAACCCCAAACAACAGGATACCAAACAACCAAAATTAATGTCACATCGAAAAAACTTCAAAAGATTAGGTATTTCCCAGGGGAAAAAATACCTTGAGATAGGAGGCGATTGACTGCCTCGTTAGGGTCCATATTGCAGTCTTTTAGGGCAGCGTAGATCTCAGTCTCCGGACAGCTCACAATTTCCTTCAAACTCTGCACCATCTTCCGAGACCCATCTGGTATGGATTGTACCCCAGAACCGCCGCTGCTTCGCCTGCTTGTACTCATCATATTTCCGAACAGATCTAACGCTACAACTATCTCGCAATGCCAAAAGTTCCGCCTTTCCGGTTCTTGAATCACCTGCTTCACTTTATTTGCACAAATTGATAAACGCAATGAGTAATTTTCCTCGTAGAAAACAAACAAACACACTTTCGGAGACTTCCAGTGGATGCAAGTAATCCGATAGAAGAGAAATATTATGTAAATTCGCAAGCCAATGGAAGATTTATCCGTAGATGTATGCGGTTCGAAAACCCTCTTCTCTTCTTCTCTCGCTCAATTTTAAATATCTATATATTATAAAACAAAAAAAAATGAGATAAATTCAAAAAATTACTATATTCTATTCAATAATATACTTTCGAAATAAATAAATTAAATATGGACTAAATTAATCTTATTTTGCACTATAGATATTTATTATAAAATATACTTATAGATCAAGTTAATCATTTTTAAAAAATAAAACTCTTATGAAGCGAAACATATAGATCCGGCTCATATATGCAAAAATATTGAATAGATCTGTTGTGAGATGGTATCACGAATCTTTATCTGTGAAACAGGTCAACCCTAACGATATTCTCAATAAAAAGTAATACTCTTAGCATAAAAAATAATTTTTTTATGGATGATCCAAATAAGAGATATGTCTCACAAATACGTCCTATGAGACCGTCTCAAACAAGTTTTTGCTAAAATATTTTTGTCACTTTTTTTATTAATTAGGTCGGATTTAAAATTTGTTTTACGAGAGTTTTTATGTTTAAGTAAACATATTGGTGGTATTTCAAATCAAAAGCAATTAATTTAAAACTTGGTGCATATCAATTTCAAAATCCTTGTGCGGTGTTTTTAGTTAATGTCAAGTGGTTTAGGAGCATAGGTTGCATGGTTTCACAATATTTTAATATATTTTAAAGACTTGTAGACTTTAATTATTTCATAAAGTTTCCTTTTGTTTAATATATATTTTTGCTTTTTAGGGTGATATATTTTTTGAATTTACATCGATATATTTAAGTGGCCAAAAGGGTTATATATAGAGTAGGTCTTTTGTGAGACGATCTCACGAATCTTTATCCGTGAGATTGGTCAAACCTACCGATATTCACAATAAAAAGTAATACTCTTAGTATAAAAAGTTATAATTTTTCATTAATAACCAAAATAAGATATATGTTTCACAAAATACGATTAATGAGACGGTTTCACACAAGTTTTTGTCTTATATATATCTATCTTATATTATAATATAGACAAGCAATTTGGTAATATTGTAAGTATGTATATATATTATATTTGTACATATTTTGTTTTGGAAATTTCGATATAGTCATGATATTCAACAAAATTAAATATGACATTATATTTAATAAAAAGAATTTTTAAAAAATAATAATTTATATAGAAGTTAAATTTGTGAAAAGGGAATTTTTGAATTAAAAAAATAACTTAATTGTAAATGAAATTTGATTTTGTCAACTTGTAGCTGATACGAACTAATACCTAACTATTCAAATAAAAATTATATTTTGCATATAATTACAAATAAATCCTAAAAATAATATGAATCTTCGTAGTTAATTAAAATAAATCAAAATGTAATCATGAAATTTTATTAAAAAAATATTTTGACAAAAATAAAATTTTATATAATTTAGTAATTAATGTCAGGATAAAAAAAAGTAGATATGTCGGCCTAGCTAACTAGGTAATGGGTGGGTGAACCATTTGAAAATTTGACCTCTTTAAAGCTTGAAATTCCATTCAGATAAGGGTTAATTAATTGTAGTGACTCAGATATTCTTGATTGAATTTAAAAGAAACGTGTACACAACAAATATTTTTTATTTCATAGATGTGTTTCTATAGTCCATTTGATAGAGAAAAATTAAATAAATTGATCTACTAATCAAAATCTTCTAACAAACTCATTTAATTTTACAAACATAAAAACTCATATGAAGCGTCTCACATGTCAATTTTGTGATATTGATCTTCATCATGATCTGATCCATGAAAATATACTATTTTTAAGCCAAAAAAATTATTTTTCTTTTATAAATATGAATAAAATCAACCAAAAATATGTGAGATTGTCACAATTGTAGAATACAAGTAATCATTGATTAAACAATTGATTAATCTATTTTTTAAAAAATAAATTGTCGTAACATTTAGTTTAGGTGTTTGATAAAAATATCACAATTGAATTCGAGCAAAAACTGAAATCAGTAATCTAACTGATCGATAGTTCAAACTGATATTCAGCGTAAAAATCAACCGACCAAACTTGTAAAGGCCCTAAAATTCGTGCTTGAAAATTTGCGGAAAAATTAAAAATTTTCTTTTAAACTAAACGGAGAATCAAATTCACAAAATAAACTGTTAAATAATGTTGACTGTTTTTTTTAAAAAAATAGCAGCGGAAGAATTCTAATGTTTGCAAAGTAACAATTTAAAATAATTGAACAAGAGATAAAAATGTTTGAGCATAAAAATCGTAAGTGCTGAAAATGAGGTCCTCGGGTTCCACTACTGCCGACTCGAGCTGGCTCACTGGTCCCCGCCCTCGATCCTGACATCATCAGTACCTACAACAATCAAGTCTAGTGAGTCTAAAGACTCAGCATGCATATATCGTAAATAACAAGTAAATAATATAGTAAAATTTGAATGGGATAAGATGTCGTATCAGGAGTCATAAAGTGAAAATACTTCGCCATAAACAATTATAATACGTGCATAACTAAACTGAACATCGTAGTAAAAATGGTTGCTCCATCGAGCTCTGTCATAAATATCAAGTAATAATTTTCTGGTGAGATTATGGTATCTGCAAGTGGCCACTGCACTAATATAAACTGCAAAATGACCGGTGACTGGCGACCAGACCGATAACTGGCGATCGGATTTAAATATGCTCGTCTGATCAGACAAAATGCCACAGTATACTGGGTGGTACAAACTGAAACTGACCGGTAACTGGCGACCGGATTTACAAAGTCTCCCATGATAGTGCTACGGCCACAAGCAATATCGCATAAATCTCAAAAATGAACATTTTAAATTTCTATGCACGTAATATAATTAAATGACATCATCAAATCTGAAAAATTTCAATCTCCTGTATTAAAATCATTTACTTGCGATAATTTAAAAATATCTATATGACTTGATTGAAGAGTCAAAGGAGATATAAACATGCCTTGGTTTGTTTTGACAGAAAACAAACAAAATAACGACGCGGCGCGGCGGAGACGGAGTGTTCTTCACTTCCTCACTTAATTCCTTTAAATTAAGCATGCACCATAATTATTATAATAGCATAAAAAAAATCGTAAACGTGATGCATGAACATTTAAAAATATTATGATTCGTGCTCAGGGCGCTGCTAGGACCAAAATCTCTCCCCGGGTGCAAAATGACCATTTTGCCCATGGAAACCCAAATATTATCGTTTCCACCCTCGACCTCTAAAATTGACCCGAAGCTTACCAAACTCCTTACAACGTCCCAAAACATATCTAAAGGCATTCCTAAACATAAATTCGAGCCTAAAACCAAACTTAACCGACTCGTTTAAGAATTTGGACCGGGGTCCCAGTTTTAATTCGAAACTTACCCGAAAATTTCCCAACTTACTATTATATCTTAAAAACATTACGAAGCTTGTAATACCACAATATTAGGCCTAAAACCTTCGGCTGTTAATTCAGAACATGAACAAATCCCTCGGCCCTTCTTGTTACGCCACCTCATGCACTACCCTTTCCCAAAACAACCCCACCTCTTCCATAATTCGGTCCACTCCTATCATCCTCACGTGTCCAGACCTTAAGGGCCACCAATCATCCTTATAAATCTCCTAAACCATGCCTAACCGAAGCATGAATTTGCTGAGCAACCTGAACACCTACAAAGATCGAGCCTCTTCCAAGAACAACTACTCGAGCCCTTCGATCTACCTAAGGAACAAGGCCAGCTATGCTCAGCCCTTTCCTAGCCCTTCCACAGACCCAATAGGATCGGCTTCAAGGCTGGTGACGAGCCATGCACAGCTAACACCCCAAAAGCTCCCGATCTAGTACCCAAATACCCTCAAACGCTACAACTCGACCGGATCTGCTCCTCCCTAGGCTAGATCTCGACTCCTACTCGACTCCAGCACTTAGATCTCTGCTCTCTCATCCTCACCAGCCCCTAAACGTCAAACGTTGGCAGCCCCTTGCACGTAACTCAGAAAATCATGAACAACAAATAAAGAATGCAAACAAAACCCATGTAAAATCAGTCACCCTTCATGCTCATGATTGGATTGAGAGTTTTCATGCAAGCACACCATCAATGGTATATATATTAACGTGTATGATGTAGAAAAATGATACAAGACGTGCCTTAAGATGTTTGGAGAGCACAACGTGCCTTAATATTAACCCGGGAGAATTCTTCTATGAAAGAATTGGAGCGGCCGATGATTTTCCTTGGGCTGCTGATGGGGAAACCGAGAGGAAAAGTGCAGCTGAGGGAGGTGTCGGCTAGTGTGCTCTTAGGTTTAGGTTAATTAGTGATTTAGGAGCTTAATAAATAGTAAACAAATGGTTAATGGGCTCTCAATTATTTAATTAAAATTTTAAAAGAGTATTAAGCTCAATAAGCTTAAAAGTGGGCCCATTAAATTCAAACACGCTCCCGAAAAATATATCGAGTTGAAAAGATTTTTAAAATATTAGCCGAACCATTAAGAAGTCTCCCGATTCGATAAAATTTGCGTACCGTTAAAAAATAAAGTCACGCGGGTAAAAATACCCCAAAAATTCTCCTTTTTGTAAAATACAGTTAAAAATGCTTTAACTTAATTTATAAAAAACAAATCATGTAATAAAATAATTTTCTGAAAATTCTCCGGCCTCTGATCCTCGCTCGAACGTGAAATGCAACTTAAAATTCTAATGCACGAACTTTTAAAATTTCGTGAAGCAAATCCTATCATGCATGAATTATGCATAAAATAATTAAACATGACTTTATTAATTTATCTCAATACTCCATCTCCAGTCCGGCCTCACTTATTTAACTGAAAAGGTAGCAACTAAACTACTGCATGAAATAAATAAATTTAAAGAAAAGGATTTAAATACTCATGAAATAAAATCATTTTAATTTTTAAATACTAGAATTATGCATGACTTATATGTAGTCTGATTTACGGGTTCTACAATCCTTCCCCCCTTAAAAGAAATTTCGTCCTCGAAATTCGCTTATCCTTGATAAACAAAAAGTTTAGACTCTTGATTCTAGAATCTTAATAATCCACGCTTCCGATGCGCTACTCTGATAAGATAAATATTAAGATGTCCTTACGTCTCCTCAATCCTAAATAAATTTGTCTATCAAAATCCTCGTTTGTCAATCGCAACTTAAAACAACTTATGGTGACTTAGTTCTATTCGATGATAGCCCCGAATTTTGACTTATCCCGCAATCCCTCATACTAGAGATGGATGTCCAAATTTAACACACTTTACTTTCCTTATAATATACCCAAGATGTTCATTGACGTATTATACTCCAATATTGAAATCTTAACAACATCATTTCTTAACTTTATTGAACTCAGATACGTTAAAGCTTTAAGTCCAAGTATTGGCATTCTTGCAGTTCGACTTAGGAGATGTTAGCACCAGAATTTTTTTATCGACTTCTGTCCTGGGGTAAAACACTTAAAAGTTAAACCTTATCTCAATCTCATAATAATATTAGACTAAGACACTTGAATCGAGTCTTTATCTTACGGCACTAAACTTACGTAACTTATTATTTACAAGTGCATCCCGGATGTAAAATTGTTGTAAATCTTAAACCTCGAATAAAGTTAATCCATAAAACTCGATTATACAACATCGACCTTCTACCTGAATAACAACATTTCTAGCATCAAATACCTGCTCAAACTATTCTCTTCCCAATTACAATATAGTTGAGGCCTAGAACTCTGGACTTCCTCATTGGAACAAGTGTCTCATTCTTATGTGTCCTTAATGCTTACTTAATTCTAGCATATAAACTTAATAAGTTAGCCCATGGTCGCATTATACTAACTTTAATAAATCAATTTCAGTTATAAACCATAGAATTCTAGAATCCCCATATCAAGCTTTTAGATTTCTTACTTGATAAAAAAAATCTTAATATTCATCAATTGATAACTTATATTGAACACAACTAATTCCCTTTTGTTTTTATTTCACTCAAAATTTCCGTATGAACAAATATTCCATAAATTTGAAATTCAAACTTACCTAATCTAAATAGCTTTGAATAAAATAATTCCAATACGCATATCCGTTTAGTCCCAAGTTTGTTAATGACTTCCAAAATTTCTCAAGACAGGGTGTCCACCTCACCTCTTACGTGCGTCTACCAATTAAACTAACCATCATCGTACCCAACTTTCCTAAAAAAAAAAATTTTAAATTCTCACAAGGTATAATCTTAACTGTTAAGATCATGACTAAACTTATGATACATCAAACTTATGTTCCCAAAAAAAAAAAAATTACTAACTCAATGTTTATCCTTATAACTTAACTAATCGATCAAATTTACCTTAAATCGTCATCACTTTAAATTTCTTAATTTGCCACAACATTATTTCACTAACGCTTAAATTTTCACGCCTAAGATTGATTCATCCTACGATGTCCTTGGTTACCATTCATTATAACATTATAACCCAAATATCTAAATATTCTACATTTCCTTCGAGCATAAATAACCGAAAATTCCTATCATTTAAACTGTTCAATTCTCATTTACTACTAAATAAATTCTCAAATTTCTTAAAATTGTAGAATTAATTCTTACTTTCCTCGAATATCATCCAATTTTTCCCTAAATCTCGAAATTCCACAATTACCCATTAGTTCTCAGTATTCTCAATTTCATTTTATAGATTTCCGGCATCATAAGGTTCAATAGCCTTAAGTTTATTAAACCCAAAATTAATTCCCATAACACATCTTCCATTTCTATAAATACTTAAAATCCCAAGTGTTCTTCAAAAATTCGCATTTAATCCTTAAAATTTTGCAATATGACCCTTACAGTTCTCCAAATTTACATTTTGGCCCTACAACTCTTCGAAATTTGCATTATTGTTCCCATAGAATTTTCCATGTTTACCTCATTAAACATTTAAATTCTCGAACTCAAAATTAAATCCCAAAATTTGGTAAATTCGAAAATAGTCCCTTAGAATTTTGTTTTAGCACTTAGGTTCTCCAATTATTGGTTATTAAAATTAGATCATTAAGATTCTCAGTTCATGCAATTCAATCCTTAAATCTAACTAGATAGAGCATGCATCCTAAATAAATTCTACGTCTTTATACTTCCAAAGATCGTCGTAGTCTTCGAATCATTAAATCCTCAAAATTTAACTAAACTAGCAACCCCGAACCATCTATATTTTCTTAAAAATCTACATGCCACAAAAGCATTCATAATTGCCAAGTTTAACTTATGGCCCACAAGTAGAACATCGGTACTACTAACCAAAAATCAATATGCTTAAATCGTTATCAACATCTCGTAACGCCCAAGAATACGTCTAGGAGGCATACTGTTCCATACATAACCCATACGTAACTAACATGCATAATTCCATAATTTATTTTAAATAATCACTGAAATACTGAAAATCTGGAAGCATGCTGACAAAATAAATTCATGCTTTAAATAAACTGCTGAACAAAATGCTGAACTGTAAAACTTACAGACCGAAGACGTGACTTCGTGAGCTTCTCGCGGTCAGTAGTAGTGTAACCCTTTACAAGAACATAGGCTCTGATACCAACTGTAAAGGCCCTAAAATTCGTGCTTGAAAATTTGCGGAAAAATTAAAAATTTTCTTTTAAACTAAACGGAGAATCAAATTCACAAAATAAACTGTTAAATAATGTTGACTGTTTTTTTTTAAAAAATAGCAGCGGAAGAATTCTAATGTTTGCAAAGTAACAATTTAAAATAATTGAACAAGAGATAAAAATGTTTGAGCATAAAAATCGTAAGTGCTGAAAATGAGGTCCTCGGGTTCCACTACTGCCGACTCGAGCTGGCTCACTGGTCCCCGCCCTCGATCCTGACATCATCAGTACCTACAACAATCAAGTCTAGTGAGTCTAAAGACTCAGCATGCATATATCGTAAATAACAAGTAAATAATATAGTAAAATTTGAATGGGATAAGATGTCGTATCAGGAGTCATAAAGTGAAAATACTTCGCCATAAACAATTATAATACGTGCATAACTAAACTGAACATCGTAGTAAAAATGGTTGCTCCATCGAGCTCTGTCATAAATATCAAGTAATAATTTTCTGGTGAGATTATGGTATCTGCAAGTGGCCACTGCACTAATATAAACTGCAAAATGACCGGTGACTGGCGACCGGACCGATAACTGGCGATCGGATTTAAATATGCTCGTCTGATCAGACAAAATGCCACAGTATACTGGGTGGTACAAACTGAAACTGACCGGTAACTGGCGACCGGATTTACAAAGTCTCCCATGATAGTGCTACGGCCACAAGCAATATCGCATAAATCTCAAAAATGAACATTTTAAATTTCTATGCACGTAATATAATTAAATGACATCATCAAATCTGAAAAATTTCAATCTCCTGTATTAAAATCATTTACTTGCGATAATTTAAAAATATCTATATGACTTGATTGAAGAGTCAAAGGAGATATAAACATGCCTTGGTTTGTTTTGACAGAAAACAAACAAAATAACGACGCGGCGCGGCGGAGACGGAGTGTTCTTCACTTCCTCACTTAATTCCTTTAAATTAAGCATGCACCATAATTATTATAATAGCATAAAAAAAATCGTAAACGTGATGCATGAACATTTAAAAATATTATGATTCGTGCTCAGGGCGCTGCTAGGACCAAAATCTCTCCCCGGGTGCAAAATGACCATTTTGCCCATGGAAACCCAAATATTATCGTTTCCACCCTCGACCTCTAAAATTGACCCGAAGCTTACCAAACTCCTTACAACGTCCCAAAACATATCTAAAGGCATTCCTAAACATAAATTCGAGCCTAAAACCAAACTTAACCGACTCGTTTAAGAATTTGGACCGGAGTCCCAGTTTTAATTCGAAACTTACCCGAAAATTTCCCAACTTACTATTATATCTTAAAAACATTACGAAGCTTGTAATACCACAATATTAGGCCTAAAACCTTCGGCTGTTAATTCAGAACATGAACAAATCCCTCGGCCCTTCTTGTTACGCCACCTCATGCACTACCCTTTCCCAAAACAACCCCACCTCTTCCATAATTCGGTCCACTCCTATCATCCTCACGTGTCCAGACCTTAAGGGCCACCAATCATCCTTATAAATCTCCTAAACCATGCCTAACCGAAGCATGAATTTGCTGAGCAACCTGAACACCTACAAAGATCGAGCCTCTTCCAAGAACAACTACTCGAGCCCTTCGATCTACCTAAGGAACAAGGCCAGCTATGCTCAGCCCTTTCCTAGCCCTTCCACAGACCCAATAGGATCGGCTTCAAGGCTGGTGACGAGCCATGCACAGCTAACACCCCAAAAGCTCCCGATCTAGTACCCAAATACCCTCAAACGCTACAACTCGACCGGATCTGCTCCTCCCTAGGCTAGATCTCGACTCCTACTCGACTCCAGCACTTAGATCTCTGCTCTCTCATCCTCACCAGCCCCTAAACGTCAAACGTTGGCAGCCCCTTGCACGTAACTCAGAAAATCATGAACAACAAATAAAGAATGCAAACAAAACCCATGTAAAATCAGTCACCCTTCATGCTCATGATTGGATTGAGAGTTTTCATGCAAGCACACCATCAATGGTATATATATTAACGTGTATGATGTAGAAAAATGATACAAGACGTGCCTTAAGATGTTTGGAGAGCACAACGTGCCTTAATATTAACCCGGGAGAATTCTTCTATGAAAGAATTGGAGCGGCCGATGATTTTCCTTGGGCTGCTGATGGGGAAACCGAGAGGAAAAGTGCAGCTGAGGGAGGTGTCGGCTAGTGTGCTCTTAGGTTTAGGTTAATTAGTGATTTAGGAGCTTAATAAATAGTAAACAAATGGTTAATGGGCTCTCAATTATTTAATTAAAATTTTAAAAGAGTATTAAGCTCAATAAGCTTAAAAGTGGGCCCATTAAATTCAAACACGCTCCCGAAAAATATATCGAGTTGAAAAGATTTTTAAAATATTAGCCGAACCATTAAGAAGTCTCCCGATTCGATAAAATTTGCGTACCGTTAAAAAATAAAGTCACGCGGGTAAAAATACCCCAAAAATTCTCCTTTTTGTAAAATACAGTTAAAAATGCTTTAACTTAATTTATAAAAAACAAATCATGTAATAAAATAATTTTCTGAAAATTCTCCGGCCTCTGATCCTCGCTCGAACGTGAAATGCAACTTAAAATTCTAATGCACGAACTTTTAAAATTTCGTGAAGCAAATCCTATCATGCATGAATTATGCATAAAATAATTAAACATGACTTTATTAATTTATCTCAATACTCCATCTCCAGTCCGGCCTCACTTATTTAACTGAAAAGGTAGCAACTAAACTACTGCATGAAATAAATAAATTTAAAGAAAAGGATTTAAATACTCATGAAATAAAATCATTTTAATTTTTAAATACTAGAATTATGCATGACTTATATGTAGTCTGATTTACGGGTTCTACAAAACTGATTAAGGGACTTCTACTTAATTCAAACCGACAAGTTATCACTTTAAACAAGATCGTTACAAGGACTTTATCGATCAGTGATTAAGTATCATAACCTAAAATTATATAATTTTTTGTTTATATCCATTAGAGTTAAGGATCAAAGTCACAGTCTCTGTCAGGAGTCAACTGATACGAGAAAAGACAATAAATCGGAAACAAGTACATTTGCAGTCAAGAACGGATATTTTTTGTACAAGTTATCGTTGGAAATTGAGACTATATATGGGCTTAGTTGAACCTGCCAAACACAAGAATTCTCGACTGAAAACAAAACCAAAGCTCTTAGCAAAGATATTACAAGTCAGATTAAAGAAGAAGCACACACTGATTCGTTATTTATCTGATCATATCAAAGATCATATTGGTGTACAAAATTCTTCTGTTTAATTCGTATATGATGCAAGTAAGGAACTCTACTGCTCTAAGTCTTCCGTTTCAGTTTCACTGAGAGTTTTAATTATACAGTGTTAAATACTAACTGAAGCGAGTAATTTCAAATCAGTTGTAATTATTTAAGTCTTTTAGTACAAACCTTCCTTGATGAAGAACGGGTGACGCAGGAGTATTGAAGTCTCCGAACATCCATAAACATTCATCCGTTCATTTAGCATTCAATCTATCTTCTCTTAACCATCAACATGAGTAGTCATTTGTTCAAATCAGTTTCAGTAAGTCTACTTCTGCACAATTCACACTGATTGTCTTGTTGAAAACTCTATCGACAAGAAGAAAGTTTCAATATTATTAACACAATCAAAACAATTCAAAGAAAATTTATTCACCCCCTCTAAATTTCTAGTCTCGATCTTGACAGAAATTAACTATAAATTGTGTCTCAAGAATGATAAATGATTAAAACAATATATATGATTTTTAATAAAAAAAATAGATAAATCGAATGTTTTGTCTGTAATTTATTGTATTTTCTTTAGTATAGTATTTAATGCATTTAGTTTTTAATAATTTTTTACAAACAATGTTTGTTTGAGTAAAGTGTAGCACAATTTGGAATATCAAATATAGCAGATGATTTCGTCCCATTGATTACAAGATTTTTATCGTGCATCAATTTTTTATTGAGGATATCTTACTACCAATTTTAATGACAAATATTTATGTTATCATGTGTTCCAATTCAACGTGAGAAAAATGTAATAACAAAATTCTAGAATTATAATATTAAATAATTTTTTGAATTTATATTGTGTTGAAATATTTTAAGGCTTAATTAAATCGAAATTTGTCACGCCCCGAGCCCGGGCCCGCGCCTGCGTGACTGCACAATGGGCCCTATAGCAACTACTTCGTATTCGTCCTCGCTTTACGAAAATGATTAACCCAAGTTGCTATAGAAGTCCATTGTAGCCCTTTATAAACTCATTTTAAATCTTGATTTTTTTCGATGTGGGACAAGGGTATCACAATCACCCCTCCTTCAGAACGCGACGTCCCCGTCGCGGCCTGACCACTCGATCCACCAGCACCGAGAATCTAGAGATGGCTCCTACAGGTTCAAGAGGTGGCTCCCGTCATGTAGCACTTTGCCCCGCAGGTTCAAGAGGTGGCTCCCATGCACGTAGCACTTTGCCCCGCATAGCACTTATTTCTCGGTGTTCCATGCCGGTGACCGGCTCTGATACCATTCTATCACGCCCCGAGCCCGGGCCCGCGCCTGCGTGACTGCACAATGGGCCCTATAGCAACTACTTCGTATTCGTCCTCGCTTTACGAAAATGATTAACCCAAGTTGCTATAGAAGTCCATTGTAGCCCTTTATAAACTCATTTTAAATCTTGATTTTTTTCGATGTGGGACAAGGGTATCACAAAATTAATCAAAGAAAAACTCAAAAGATTGTTCCAGATGCAAAGGGATGCGCTTAAGAGGGGCACCTTAAAGCTCCAAAGTGCGGCCTGGAGGTGCCTAGGTTCTTGTTGTTGTGCAATGGAGGCGCTTCTCAATGCCCCGGATTATTCTAGGACCGTGGGTGAGGCAGTGCCTTAGCACCTGCCTCAGTGCCTTGGAATTTCCAAGGCTGTGAAGTAGGCTCCTAGGTGTTCGGTGGTACTAATTGATTGTAAGTTGCAAGTTTTCATGATATCATGCATCCAAATGATGTTCCTTTGTCACGACTCGAAACTCGGGATTGACACCGGCGTTGTTTAACAATCACACAATCGAAACAACAAGCATTTTGTAGCATAGTATAAACCGAACCAGTTTATATATCATAATTTAAACATAATTGTCTTTCCAAAACGAAATCCAAATGAAATAGTGATCAATGCGGAAGCGTCTTACAATTCATTAAATCAGAAAATTCAAAATAAAATCTATTACTAATCTTGTGAATCACCAGCCCCAAAACTGTTCAGACTCCTCATCCTCATCCTGTTCTTCGGACTTATCTGGGAGGGGAGAGTAAGGAGGATGAATATTTTGGGAAATACTCAGCAAATGGAAGATATTGAACACAACATATCAATTTTAGAACATTTTCGAAACATACATATAAATACAACATGCATTTCATAAACGTAACATCATATCTGTAACATAACAACACTGCGATTTTTCATCTTTAACGGTTTACTGACGTCAGTTCCTAAGTTTTAATCATCTAAGGGGACAGGGCCATAAAACGGTTCTAGCCCACTGTTGAGGGCCATATGTTGGAATTCCACCCATTTTCAGGGAGTCCTCACAGTACCAAACATAACGTACCAAAATTTCGTAAAAACGTATATACAGGAGACGGTGCTCGACCGAATTTTTAAAATCAAAAACCGAAAGCTTCATATGCATAAAACCGAAATTTAAAACAACCCACTTACAGTATTTGAATGCTAAGAAAACGTGGATGCTTGGCTTCGGAATTTGGAAAAATCATGCTCAAGATTGGCATAAATCTCACATTATTTGACTCCAATTTCTTGCCATTGTTGCTGATTTATCTTCCAATTTCGTGGGATTTAAATCCTTGATTCCTCACCTTAATATTTTCGAAAGTATGGTGGCTAATTGAGGGGATTTTCGAAAATAGGCAATATATATGCCTTAGTCTCCTAGGTCTTGTATATTACCTTTCCATCTTTGCAATATATTCCCCAAATTTCGAAATTAAGCATGATATGTATGACCAAATATTGTATTTACAAGGTAATCCAATATATCTCCTCAAAATATAGGTACCCAAAAATATAGTAATAAAATCCTAACAATTCCTTACAAATACTAATCACACTATTGCAAGATTTCGGTTCTCACATCCTTGACATTTTTCAGTAGGCTTTTTGATGAAGGGACAACACTTAAATGAAATAACACGTCCCTAATGATTGAGATCTATAAATACACGATCAAAGATAATAAGAAAGCACTTTTAATCATTAGATTTTCTGCATATATTACATTCATTTTTTTCTTCCTCTGCTTCATTCTTTTGAAAAATAGTACATTTCATTTTTCTTGTTATTGTTATTCCAATTTACATATTGTTATTGTAAAAAAGAGTTGTTGGTTCTTGATGAAGGATTGCCATAAACCTAAGCACTAAGGCGAGACAAAATTCTTTTTAAGAAAATAGTGTTCAACACTTACCTTAATTCATCAATTTTGCTGTAAGATTCATTTGCATTTATCGAAGATTTCAAGGTATCACCGAAAAATAAATTGTATGTTCATTAATTAATTTATTGTTTTGGTATAAAATCCCATATACTATTGATATTTTGATTCCCGCCAAATGGTTAAATTTTTATAAAAACTAATAATTGTGCCGTTGAATATTATATTTTTAATAAGTTATTTTGATAAATTTTAAAAAATAAAAATTCATAAGTTTGTGTGTGAATTCAACTTATAAATAGGGTTAAAAAAAATGAACAATTTTATTAATCCATTGTTAACTAGACAACCCCATAATGAAGAAATCGAGGTATTAATTTCTAATTTTTTTAAAAAATAACCTTAATTGTTTCGTGTAAATTAGTCTAGCTAAAAATATTCTTTAACTCAATGCACAACCAAGCAGAGAATGCTTCGCTGCACCTTTGGAGTAATCATTTTATATCATTCTTTGTATAAGAAAAGATTAAACAACAAGTCTTAATGAAAGTTAGTCGAGCCATCGAAACATATTTTCGTACACGTACATGTTCCGTGTTACGCGAAAAATGATCAAAATTACCAAAAAAAATAAAAATCAAGACCAAAGTCTATCCAATATAATCAAAATTCTAAAATAGGCCAACTCATTTGATTATCTTGATATTTATGCAACCAAAATAATTTGAATTGTACCCTTGAAAAAAGAAACCACACAACTGCAAACTTATTATTGTCAAGGAAAACTTGCAATTTTAATTATGTAATTAGGCTGCTTTTTGTTCTAGTCATGTAAATTGTCGAAGTTTGGTTTTCATACGGTAATTTGGACTTTTTTGTTTTGATCATTTTTTGTTGTTTCTCTTTATTGTTGTTTATATAAGCTTTATTTTATCACATATGTCATATACATTAGAGTTAACGTCAAATATATATACATCGATGGATTTAATGGTTTCAGACAAAAAATAATCAAAAAAAAAAAAAAATCCAAGTTACTGTATGAAAACAAACTTTGACAAGTTGCATGACTAAAATAAAAAAACAGTCCGACTTATAATATTAAAATTACAATTTAATTTCCTTGTTGTCAGCATCCAAGAACAGAGTAATAGGATTCCATTTCCTGCATTCGACACAAGGCATCTACTTTACAACCCAACTAAAGCCCTTTAGAAGACGCAGCCTTGCAAGAAAAGAACCAAGCCCGGCATCCCTGTAACTTGTATATAACGGCTAGCCTTTTCAATTCATTCTGCAGCACCTCGATCTCTGAAAAGTTTCCATACGCAGATTCAAGAATGGCAGGATCAGAGCAGCTTAAGCCTGTTGCGGGACTGCTTTTGTTCCTCAACTTCTGCATGTACACAATCGTGTTGGGTATTGGCGGATGGGCTATGAACAGAGCAATCGATCACAGTTTCGTCATCGGTATGTGAATTCAACATTCTTCGAGTAAAGAATTTCGTTTTCTCTGTACATGCAACAAGCATAGCTCAATATACTGAAATAGAAGTAGTCTTTGTTGGATAATTAATAAAAATAAATTTTTAAACCACTTGATTGAATACATATATCACTGATAAATCCATGTCGAATTATTTAAAAATATAAATAACAGTAAATGCATGTCATAATGTATTGATTAATCTAGCGTTGCACTAACCGATCTTCCAACATAACAGAAAATCAACCACTTTATTATTGCATTAGATGACAGAAATAGAGAGATCTAGAATATGTGTACTATGTGTTATATATTTTGTGCTTCGGAGATCATAACCTTATGATCTTAGAAGTCTTCGACCCGTCACAAGGCTTAATTGAGCTCGATTTTTACACGTAAGGTAGATCATGCTAATTTATTTAATATTTTGGAAACTCATAATTAACTAGATTATTTTATTGAGTTATTTATTAAATAGTTTGCCGATATACAATTAGTTAAATTACGTGAGAGAGCACACGATAGTTCCAATAGTTTTATAAATACTGATCCACTCACGGTCTTGGGGTGTAACAGGTCCGGGATTCGATTTACCCGCACACTTCTCGCCGATATATTTTCCAATGGGGAACGCAGCCACCGGTTTCTTCGTGGTGTTTGCTTTGATAGCAGGCGTGGTGGGAGTTGCATCGGCTATATCCGGGTTAATCCATCTACGATACTGGGATGCCGATAGCATGCCTGCTGCTGCGTCGGCTGCCTGCATTGCCTGGACTCTTACACTCCTAGCCATGGGGTAATATAATTAAAATCCATTTTGTATTATATTTCTAGTGCATGTTTTAGTTTCAGCTGACGACTAACAGTACTGTTTGTACTTTTTTTTTGGGTCAGTTTTGCATGCAAGGAGATTGAACTACATAATCGAAATGCCCGTCTGGTGAGTAATTTCAGAAGATATATTTGATTTTCCGACAGAAAACTAAACTGATCAAACTGTGAGATATATAATGAAATCATTTTGTTTTACAGAGAACAATGGAAGCTTTCATGATAATCCTGTCAGCTACTCAACTCTTTTACATAGCTGCCATTCATGGCAGTTCTTCAATTAGGAGACGAGTTTAAGCATCAAATGGAGTGCTGTTAATGTGTGATTAATTTGTGTGTTTGATTGTTTAATTTCTTTCTTTCTTTCTCGGATCGGTTCGATGATTTTTCTTCTCTTCATTTGTGTTGATGCATACATTATGTTTATTCAAATTATTGTAAGTTTTGTGAATCAAAACATAACAAATGATCATGCATGTTATGAATCAAAGTTATGAGTTGGCTTATATATACAAAAATTAACAGGGAATCAGCTGTCTTTCTATAAAGTAAGGTAATTACAAAGTAAAATACTCAAATTTCTAGATCATCTAGGAATTATTTGCTAGAAAAATTCAGTATGCTTGTACCAATCTGAATAAAAAACCACCCCTTCGAAACAAATTATTAAAAAAAGTGTCGTAAAAAATTATGATAAAAGGTATACAATAATTAAATTGTAAATATTAATGTTTTTTTCCAACTCAAAGCTCCATTCAATATTCTAAATGATAGCATCACTAATTCCAAGTCATGAATACATAAATATTCTAAATTTGTTCCAAAAAGTCAAAACGTGTTAGGCCGTTCATCTCTTTTTTTTTTTGACGAGACCGTTCATCTCTTTTCTAACCTGTAATTAATGAAAAATAAGTTTTTCCGTCGCTCATTAGCGACATTGCAAGGGACTGGTCTCGATGGTTCTCTTGCAATGTCGATATAATTAACGACCTTTTTCAAAAACAGTCGCTATTAGCGACGGATTCTCAAAAAAACTATCGCAAATTGTCTATAAATTTGGGCATTTCGTTCCATTTTATCACACCTCTTCATCTATGTAATATATTTTTCTCAGATTTTTCTCAGAAACCGTTGCTAGCGACGAGTTTTGAGAAACAGTCACAATATTTAGCGACGATGACTTTAGCGGCGTTGCGGAAAATCGTCGCTAAGCTAACGTCATTAGCGACGATTTATCCGTCGCAAAAACTGTCGCGAAAAAAAAATCTGTATTGTTGCATTACATAAATAAATTAAATATTATCAGATAAGTAACTAACTTTCATAATGCATATTTAAATTAGCATTCTCACAGAACAAAAAAAAGTTCAAATTTTGAAATACTTTTCAAGAAACATAGAAGTTTTAGTATAAAATTAAATTTCTATACAACAAAATTGTATAAAACTTAATTTTTCAATTTTGACTACTTGTGTTTGACGGGATTAAACGCTCCTACTAGTTTTATCTCGTAACGATAATATTAAAATAAATATCGCAATAATTCAAATTGAAATTGGAAAACCAACTTAGAAAATTATAAGTGTTAAATTTATATATAAAATAAGGCTTCTATACATATTAAAACAAAATATATAAGCATATATATAGTTTTTTCAAAAAAGATAATACCATTAATGAATATTTACCAGTACTAAAGAATTTAATGAATTAAAACATAAAGTGATATGTCAAAAAAACGAAGGATATAGAGTGATGTCAAAAATTGAATTTATGTCCGTTGGATTGTTACTTACCATACGTATAGTTTGATTTGATTTGTTGGGATTTACGAGACAGATTGATTATTCAAGGAGATTTTTTAAGATATTATGTTACGATTTAACACATTTTGATATTGTTTTATTTGACATATGAGCCATTACACATAAATGTCACAAGAGATATATTGAACATTTAAATGAACATGTAACAACTCTTATACACGTATTTTAAAGTCGTTAGGCATGTAAATTAAATCAGATAATATCATTAGTGAGATGAATAGTAACTATCAACCATTCAACAAAAATTCTGATGTTAATTTTGGATGCATCTATAATAATTCTCTTTTTGTAGTCAACCTTCTTTACATAAATCTATCTAGTGATGCTATTTACACTTCAAATTATATTTTTATATAATTAATTATGAAGATTAACCACCTTAAATGTTAGTTAATTTTCAAAACTTACTATACATTGATGTTCTCATTAACTATTATAAAAATTATATTTTAAGATTTATATAATTTTTATTTTATAAAATTATATAATTAACAAAAGGAAATTTTTTATTAATATAATTTAAATTACACCTTAAATTTTTATTGGACATATGTACATTTGATTTAAATTCAGTAGTACCTGTCTGAATTTTATTTCGTTTAATTTGATATATTGATCACCAAGCATTTAAAACCTAATTTATTTTTGGTTCTTTATTTATTGAAAAATTTAAATATTCCAAATATATCTAAGTTTAAAATAAATATTTATGTTGTGCAGATTTTAGTTCATTAATTTTTTATTTTGATAATTGGAATTAAAATTTTGTGCAAGGAGCAAAAAATTCTAATATAAATTCGATTATATTTTATTTATTTGGAAAAATGATGACATGTATGTTGTGTATTTAAACATGTTTAAATGATAATACAATTTAATTAAATATTATAAAATTCATAATACATTTAATTTTTTTAGAAAAACATAATATAATTGAAATAAATATACTTATTGTGTTGTAAGATTAATAAACTTTTGCGCACCTCAATTTTTTATGTATTTTTTGGGAAGAGAAAATATTAAACCAAAATTTATGTCCCCCTACTAAATTTGGGATCGAGTTTTAATTATTTTATATTTTATTCTTACAATAAAAGGGTTATGACAAAAATTTAAAATGTTACATTTTTAGTTTTTTTTTTTAAATAAAATTCTTAGTGGTTAATGTACAAAAGTTTTATATTTAGATTTTTTAAATATAAATCAAAATTTTACAATAGAAAGAAGGCAAAAACTTGTGTGAGACGGTCTCACGGGTCGCATTTTGTGAGACAGATATCTTATTTGGGTTATCCATGAAAAAATATTACTTTTTATACTAGAGTATTACTTTTTATTGTTAATATAGGTAGAGTTGACTCGTCGACCGTCTCACAGATAAAGATTCGTGAGACTATTTTACAAGAGATGTACTCTAGAAAGAAAGTAAATATAAGAGGAAATTTGTCTTGCAATTGACTAATTATAGGCAAAAACTTGTGTGAGACGGTCTCACGGGTCGTATTTGTGAGACGGATCTCTTATTTGGATCATCCATGAAAAAGTATAACTTTTTATGCTAAGAGTATTACTTTTTATTGTGAATATGGGTAGGGTTGACCCGTCTCACGGATTATGACCCGTGAGACGGTCTCACGTGAGACTCACTCCTAATTATATAAGAAGAAGTTGCTATCAATGCTTTGGAACGTGAATAATACTCCCCTCTACTTACGCTTAGTTTGGTACGGTGGATTCACTAGGATTAAGGTGATTTTTTTACTTTAGTCAATTGTTTGGTGTATTTTTTACTAAACCCACCTAATGTCTTCTCCAATGGATAAGGCTATACAAAGTGGGTTAAAATAAACCCTCACATCAGGCCCAGATTATTAATCCTTGTCCCTATCAAAGCGGCATTTCCCCAAATTACCCTCGAAAGCCCCAACAATAATTCATCCTTCATCTTGAGGACAGCGTACTATTAACAGAAACGATGTGCTAGGTTTTCGTTGTGTGCTGTGGACACCTCAGAAATCAGGTAAACATTTCTTCCACGACCTCTCTCATCGCTTACGTTTTGTAAGCTGTGTTCGAAATTAAGTTTTTGTAGGTTCAAATTTGCTGGTGTCTCCTGCGAAGTTCGACAGTTGTGAGGAGGCTGTGACGGTCTTGGTAAACGACATCTCTTTAATTATCCTGCTTTCGGAAAAACGATGTTGGTTGTCTCCTTTGTGGTTTCCAATCGTTGATTGCAATTTTGCGTTGTTCAGTGTTTGTACTGTATTTGTTTGCCTGTACTACTTGTATTTATGTTTTGTAACGTTTATATTCTGTAAAGCATCTTCTCCATCTCATTTACATAACAACATCGCACATTAAGACCAAAGCGGAGTAAACATCTCTTGTTTTTTCACTTACTACAATGTCGAATTTCTGAGTACTGGAATTCTAAGTAATATTTTCAAGCTTTTGTTTTGGGCATTAAATTAAAGCTGATCGTAATGCAAGTTTCACACTGTTGGAAGAATGTGTTAACGTCTTTCTACCCAAGCACTTGTAAACAATAAATTATTTCTTAAACCTCACTTAGTATCTTCAGTACTTCTGATTCTTTTTTTTTTTGGTTCTAAAGTTCATTGTTAACCACTTGTAACCATTCATCCGTACACAATAAATTAGATGTTAGACAACAGTTAGTATCTTCAGTACTTGTGATTCCTTTTTTTTTCCGTTTCTATATTTCATTGTTAACCCGAAGTTGAATTTTATTTCTTGCTGAAGTATCTTCCTTAGCTGCCCATTATGCGTACACACATTACTGTGTTTGTGTTGCTGCACCAAATAATGTGTCGAGCATTGTTGGTTATGTTACTCGTGAGACGACATGTAATGAAGTTACGTGCACAACGACGTTGCAACAAGCGTACCAGAACAATGGCCTATAGCATGACAGAAAGAATACGCGTGCAAATGAACCATTTGCACAAGATTATCGAGCTAGGAGACGTTCATTGTGTGCCGAACTTGCGAATGAACAGGAATGCATTTCTACGCTTGTGTTATTTGCTAACTAATGTTGGAGGACTAGTCGAGTCTAGATATGTCCGTGTTGAAGAGAAGGTGAGCATGTTTCTCTCTGTCCTGGCTCATCACAAGAAAAATAGAGTTGTTGGACATGACTACGTACGTAGTGGCCATACAATCAGCACCCATTTCCATCAAGTGCTACAATGCATTCTCATGCTTCATCCTTTACTACTTGTTAAACCATCTCCAATCGACGAGACTTGCACAAACGAAACTTGGAAATGGTTCAAGGTAATGTCCCAAAATAAACAGAGTAGATACACACATTACTCCTTTTTCATGGATACATTTTATTGAAGTTATTAATGTTAAATTGTACAGGGATGTCTTGGTGCATTAGACGGAACGTATGTAAGTGTACATGTACCTACCGTGGACAAGGCACGATATAGAACAAGAAAAGGTACTATCGCAGTCAACGTCCTTGGGGTTTGCGACCGTGACATGAAGTTCATATATGCACTTACGGGGTGGGAGGGATCTGCCGCTGATGCCAGGGTTCTTAAAGATGCAGTGACTCGTGACGATACACTGAAAATTCCAAGAGGTTCTGATCTTCTTTTCGTGCTATTATTAACTGTGAATTCAGTACACTTGTTTTTAAAATAGTGTTCGCAAACGTTGTTAACTAATTTCTTATTTGTAGGCTGTTATTACCTATGTGACAATGGATATCCCAATGTAGAGGGGTTCTTGACTCCTTACAGACGAGTACGATATCATAGGGATGCTTGGGGAAACCATGCAAATGGGCCACAGAATTTTAAGGAGTTATTTAACTGGAGACACTCGCAAGCCCGAAACATAATCGAGAGAGCATTCGGTCTGTTGAAAAAAAGATGGGCCATACTTCGAAGTCCTTCGTTCTATCCACTAAGAACACAGAACAGAATCATAATGGCGTGTATGTTGTTGCATAACTTCATCTGGTCTGAGATGCCCGACGATCCAATCGAAGAAGTGAAAGATGACGTACTCAGTCCAGTGATTGAGATGCAAGATGATTTCATCACTAGCTTGGAAGCGTCGGATGATTGGGATAGTTGGCGGGAGAACCTTGCTATGTCTATGTGGATGAATCTAACCTAAATAATTACATTGTTTGTAAATGTTTCGTTATAACTTTGGCATTCAAGTACTTGTCACATTTGATGTTACTGATTTTTATTTGTACGTAACTTGAATGCTTGATGTCATTTGCTTACAATTTAGTCAAACCAATTATATAGTTCTTGTTTACTACGAACCGTGATGGTATGTAATATGAACTAGTATGACATGGCTAACCATTGTGGTGTATTACTACCAGGTACAGGACTACGGCAGTGGCAACATCCTAGTTATGGATAGTTTTGCAACATCCGAGAGCTTTGTTGGCAAAGGAAAAAAAGCTGATAAGACAAGACGTAGTTGGAGTGAACGTGAAGAAGAGTGTCTAATACAATCACTGAAAGAGGCGTCGGCAGAAGGTTGGAAAAGCGGAAACGGATTTCGGCCTGGCTATTTAGCTTTCCTTGAGAATCGAATGAAAGTTGCATTTCCTGACACAAATATACGTGGGAACCCACATATTAACTCTAAAGTTCATGTGTGGAAGAAATTGTACGGATCTTTAGTGACACTACTGAGTAAAAGTGGAGTCGGATGGAACGACACATAGAAGACCATTGAAGCTTCAAACGAAATATGGGATGCGCTGATAAAGGTATGTTTTTTTCCAACATTACCTGTCTTTTGTTATTGCATAAGAATAAGTTATGTCGTTACGAGGTGATATTATATTCGTAGGCAGACCACAACGCACGGTCAATGAGACACAAAAGGTGGACATATTACCATGATTGGTGCGAAATCTTCGGTAATGATCGGACAACCGGGGAGAAAGCTGAACATTTTGTTGCTGCAGTTCAAGAGGTTCTTACCATGACACCTGAAGTGGCTAACGATACAGGTATGAATATGGACGCATTGTTCTCTGTTCGTGAGGGAGGTGATGAGTCCATCTCTGTATCTGTCACACCGTCCTCTCGACCCACATCTGCTGCGCAATCAAAGAGTAAGAAACGAAAAATTGTAGATGCTGCTGACGATGCGATAGTGGAAGCCATAAATAATTTTGCAACCATCACCAAAGACACGATGACTGACCTCATCAAACAATTAGCAACACAAAAGGAAGCCGTCCATGAGAAGATGCGCAATGACCAAGACAATGTGTTAAAGGTTATGGAAACAATTCCTGAGTTGACCGAAGACGAGAAAGTTATGGTTATTGAAGAATTGGTGGAGAACCCTGCAAAATTATCACTGTTCTTGCGCTTGGGTGAGGGCGGCAGATTGAGCTTAGCCAGACGGTTGCTACGAGGAGGTTGAGGTTATGAATTATCATGTGTCACTTTTGGGGTAATATTTCATTTTGTTGCTTGTATTTTTAGGAGTTGCTGAATTTGTATGCATCGCAAACTTTGTTACCAACCTTGCTGCTTCAGAGTCATGTGTTTGATTTGAATTGATTTGTGCGACTCTTGTGTTTGCCGAAGGGATTAATAAAGATACTGAAATTTGGAGCTATGCATTGGCCCTCTCCCCTCGTTAGCCATTCGTGAAATCTTTAAGGCAGGGAATTACGAAAGTCCCAACATATTTGCACCAAATTTTTTTACCAAACTTCTGAAATGAACACACATATCTGATACCAGTACTTTTTTTCTATTTGTCCGTGTACGAAAATTATATTGTTCCGAGAATAATTGTGGATGATACATAAAATGAATATTGTTAAACAGCACAAAATATTTGTAGTACATGTACGAAACATATGGGCTACTCATTTTCATAAACAACAAAATATTTTAAAATGTACATGTTTCATAGCATCATTTCATTACAGTGGCACATGACACTAGCGAAATAGTCTTCACCACCAAACCGTCGACTACATATACAACTATAAAACACTGCAAAACAACAAAAAGGTGGCTGCAAGACCAATTCACATGATGCCCAAAGCTTACATGATTACCCACTTGACTCGCTTGAAGAGTCAATGACGACAACCGGTACACATTTCTCTTCCGCAGCACGCTTCTTCGTCGAACACGTGTCTGCATTCCAGCCACGCTTCTTGCTTGTTAGATGTTTCATTAGTTCTTTCAAATACATGTCTGCCACAGGGTCTGTAGGCTTCTTGGTTGATGCTGTTTCCTTAGTCGAAAGAGGAGGAACCAAACCACCCGTTTCCTTCCCCGTCGCAGGTGCTGGAGGATGATCAAGACCATCGCCTTCGTCATCTGATAACAGTGATATGAGGGGTAGTACATAGTTGTTGTTCACAGAAGCTTGAGACCCACTGTGGCAAGTGACGGACGTCTTCGTAGCTGAGAAAAAATATTGTTTCTGTTTAGTGAGACAAATAGGACAATCAACTTGAATCTCAAATATTGCCTTAAGTAGAAGATGAAGCGAATTAAAGGCTCACAACTCTCCCAAATTAAATGTCGTATCCTGAAACAAACAGAAAATAAAATGATTTGGTGTAGTGGCAGTGTAGGTCAACCACTATACATAGGCAGCTGTTTGCATTCAATATCCTTCATTCCAAAACTGTAGAACTGGACCCGAAAATTAGCCTAAATACTCACAAATGCATTTAAAGCCAATCACATCAATCCCACCACTTGGTCTGAAATACCAAGGGCGAAGGTGCACACAAACGAGATGAAAGTGTGTGCTAAATGTTCTTATCCCCACAACCATACATAACAATAGAATTCACCTTCGCATGCAGCAAAATGGCATATGCACTTCACTTTGCAGCCGAAAAAAAGAAGCTCATCCGCAAAAGCTTTATGCACCTTAATCTTTTCGAATAATTTTTCCGAGTCCCCGTGGATAGTGAAGTACAAACAGTTATATAAAAGATACACTGCATATTAAAACGAAATCTATACATCTTAAAATGTGAGAATGAGGTTGTTACTGTCATCTCAGCATCGCTTCACTGCACGGTGTGTATTTGGGGTTACAAATGAAATAACACTGACTTAAGCAGCTACGAAGATAGATTTAACGCACAAAATACATTCGGAACGATGTTGAACGTCAAAACATGTACAATAACAAAGTAGTAGAGTATTACAACTACTAGAAGCAGCAAATAATTACAATACCAAGTGTTTTTGTAGCTCGTAAGCAAAAAAAAAATAAAAGTCGACAAAACAAACAATATGAATCATCAACGTGGACAACATTTCACACAACAATTTCACAACATAACAAACATACACACAAATTTTTTCTTACTTACTGATTACAATCACAAGGATGAAGAACATCATTAAACACAATATTGAACAAATGCAACCAAAGCAACAACAAACTTGTTCGACAGATAGAGGGTTGTGATCCACTGGATCATTTGATGGAGCTGATGTGGTGGAGGCAGTAACTGAGTTGGTTCGAACGTGTTGTTCCGTGTCAAGTGTATCAGCATTCTGCAAATTATAAAACTGTGAACTACCAGATGCAGTGTATCCTTCTGTGTGCCGACGCTTGAGAAAAGGGGAAGGAGGATTTTGCGACGATTTTGAACCCATCTCGATGTTAGATGATGGTTCATTGCTTGAAGATACTTTTTCATACTCATCGTACCAAAAGAATCGGTTACGATGTTTCAACCCGGCTGGACATAAAAAGTAATAGTGGCCGGGTCGTGTCGAATGCGGACCAGCTTCACGTAAAACCATAAACCCATTGCCGCACTCGCATTGCGGTGGTGTCTTCAAATCCATGAAAGATACGCTAAAGAATCATTCAGTGATTTCCTAAATGAGTTACATATGTAGACATATCGGACTAAATTACATGCGAAACGGATTTACTTTTTTCGCAATACCATAAACTTCAGCGGACCAAGAAAATTGTAAACAAGTTTCGATCTTCAATGGAGAAACATGTTAAAAATACTTTACTGCTAGGTTGTTGAAACTAACACATTCCCACATTTACAGAAACATGAACAAAGTCAAAAGCCACGTTTAAAGGCATTGATTCAGATTTAATATGCCATGATTGGCAAACAAATTAACATGGAAAGGGTTCAAGTTAAAGAGATAAGAAACCTGGTACGAAGTGCAAATTGTCTACAAACATTAGGCAACCTTCAGATGGACTGTAGCCACTTTTGAAAAAATTAACGTCAATTGCAATGGAAGTTAGCGTAGGGAAACAAGAAAATCAGTAGCAATGTAAAATTTTTTAAATGTCCATCAATCCAACCCAATGAACATACAAACATAATCCTCGCATACCATAAGGATCTCAAAATTCAGCATAAATCCTTCCAGGAACGAGTTAAAAATCATATGAAATCTTAAAACCAACAACACCGTTACTCTAAAATATTGTAAACAATTATCAGAATTTATCATATACCATGCTACGAAGAATTTCTAAAAAAATTCCATAAAACGAAATTACGGATATCCACACAGGGTCGTAAATCTAAAAAATTGTCTAATTTTCGAACAATTACTCACACTTCCTCGAGATGGTTGTTATCGAAATTCCTTGTACGCAATGTGTGCTAACTTACATACTCTCGCAATGTCGCCCCATTTAACACCTGCAGAATCGACTTTAAATCCTCCACATGTTTGGTTAAAGGTTACCACAACAATGCGCAGTGTGGACGGCTAGGGTTTTGTTGTGGGAACGACAAGAAGAGGAGTGGGGTAGATGAAATAGGTCTTAGTTTAAAAATGAAAATAGCGAGGGGTATTTCTGGTAGTACACAAATAAATAGTTAGCAAGTCCCAGTCTTAAAAAACTATCCAAACGAAACAAAGGATAGAAACAAACCTAACAAATCTTGGTATATCAAATACTTAATCATTTTGGTACTAATCATTTCATTTGTCCTATCAGCTCAACCAAACTAAGCCTTAATGTCAAACTTCCTCTTACTATCTGAGTGTACTTTTTATTATTTATTTAAGAGTTTAATATATTCAAACCGTCATTAATCTCTGGCAAAAATTTAGATCTTTGATATTAATTTACAGTGGTTTCAACCTTACTTTTCTCCAATATTTATTTCTTAATCAATAACATTCTTTAATTCTTTTATATTATAACCCTCCTTGATTAATACAACATTCATATATTTCAGTTATAGCCCCCTCACTTCAAGTCTCTCCCACATAATATGGCATAATATTTGTTCTGTCTCTTTTTGTAATTTTAATCTATATGTTATCAAATTTCAGTTTTATTATATTATCTTTCTTGCGATGTTGGCACATCAACATACACTTATACGGAATAATTACAAAAATAATTACCAAAAATAAAATATAAATGACTAAAACTGAAATATCTCTAATATATATATTATCAAAATCACAAATAGACAAATATAATAGACCAAAATTACAGTTTTCTCGATTACATAATGACCAAAAAAACCATTACTTTCTCATTTTTTAAGAAATGGAGAGAAAAAATGCCACAAAAATCAAAGTAAGAGAAAAAAAGGTCAGAAATAAGCTTCACCTCTCTATGGTATTGGTAGGTAGGCCTCCCTTTCCCTATGAGGAAGGTTACCCTTGCCGATTCATGTCAGGCCTTTCCTTTTCATAGTATACCGGGAAACCTATTATATTACATAGATCGGATGCTAAAACCACCTCGCCTTGAAAAAGAAAAGCTTCGTCTTACTCGGTCAGTATCATATTTGTCGTATTTTGTGAGATAGATATTTTATTTGAGTTATTCATGAAAAAATATTATTTTTTATACTAAGAATATTATTTTTTATTGTGAATATCGGTATGGTTCACTCGACTCACAGATAAAGATTCGTGAGACCGTCTCACAAGAGACCTACCCTTCGTTCATAGATGTATCCAACTTCTCGTTGTTATACCAAAGCACAACCTTTGACTTTAAATTCATTATATATATGTATATCTTCAGTGTATAATTAGATCGAAGTTTAGTTTATTTTTCATTAAAATGCAAAAGCTTATACACTAGTACTGATCTCCCTTGAATCCACCCTTGCACAGCTTAAGATTTTGTAATTACAGGTTCTATAAATAGCTATCCAATGCAAACTTTCTAATCCATTATCTCCCAGCTCTCCAATTAATTTTTCATCCAACAATAATTCTTTTCATGGATCGAATTATCATTTTTCATGCAAAATGGGTTTTGTTCTTTACGCTGTGCTGCATTTCTATGAAATTCCGAGTAATGATCCGTGGCCAGCAAGTCCCTTGTCTATTCTTCATGGGAGATTCCTTATCAGATAATGGAAATAATAACATGCGTATCACAGTCGCCAAGGCAAATTATCAACCTTACGGGATTGATTATCCTGCCGGCCCGACCGGAAGATTCAGCAACAAGAAAAACATTCCAGATTATTTGGGTTCATTTCATTCCATCTTTCCTCCCTCTTCATCATGTTATTTGTATAATGTGTACGTATACATGTTCAGTTTGTGTATGCAGCTCAGTCGCTAGGATTTGCTAATCCCGTCCCGCCTTTCGCAACGGCAACAGGAACAACTGTCCAGAAAGGAGTTAATTATGCATCAGGAGCAGCAGGAATCCTCGACGATACAGGAGGAGCTCTCGTAATTATTACATATATATATTGCTTCGTTAGATTCATTAGTTTTTGCTTTTATTTTTAAATTTTTAGGATCATAAAATCCAAAGGATCGATGCACATGCTAATTATTTTTGTATGTATTTTGCTAGGGTGATGTAATCAGTTTGAACAGACAGTTATTAAATCATCAAATTACGATCGCTCGTTTGTTGCTTATACGTGGCCCGTTTGGAGTCACTTCATACCTCAACAAGTGCTTGTATGCAGTGAATATGGGCAGCAATGACTATGTTAACAATTACTTGTTGCCACAATATTATCCCTCAAGTAAATTGTTTACACCAGATAAGTTTGCTCAACGCTTGATTCTACAATACTCTCGACAGCTCAAGGTGATTACTATTGTTTTTATTATGGGAAAATTAAATTTTTTAGTCACGTGTGCTTCTTGATTTCCGTTTTTGGCCCTCCGTGTTATCAAAGTTCAGTATTAATCTTACAGTATCTTTCAAGCTTTTGCATTTTAGACATTTTTCATTGAGAGTGTTGGCGTAACATTACACACAAACATAACGGGCTGAAACCCAATTTTCACGTCATAGATTACGAAAATCGCAAAAATTCCAATATACATAACAAAAAATACAATTTTTCTTAGTTTTATTTATTTAACGGCACACTCATTTTGTTTGGGAGCAACTTATTGTACAATTCCAAGAAACTAAATTAAGCATATTATATTTTTGATATTTCACGTGTGATTGGTTGGTTAATTAACAGTTTCTTTCTACATTATTTGTCACCAGAGCTTGTACAAGAGTGGGGCAAGAAAGGTGGCAGTTTTTGGTCTTGGGCTGCTAGGCTGCATTCCTCAAGTGTTGGCCACAACTCCGGCTAATGCATCGGGCTGTGTCGATTACATAAACAACTACGTGCAACTGTTCAACAATAGGTTGAAGCCTCTGGTGGACGACCTCAACACCAATCTACCTGGTGCAAAATTTACCTACATAAACATCACCAGCATTTCACTCAGTTTCAATCTTTCTGCTCTGGGTAATTGCCAAACTGAAACGGCTAGAGGATCGATCACCTTATTTCTATTTCTGCTCACTACTTGTTGTTTATGGAGAAAAAAAAAAGATCATTCATTATTTATATAAATTGAATTATGCAGGTATTACGGTTTTCAATGCACCATGCTGTATAGTATCATCAGGAGGCCAGTGTGTTCCCAACCAGATTCCATGTAGCGACAGGGATCAGTATATTTTCTATGACAATTATCATCCCACGGATATTATAAATCAGGCGACAGCTGCCAGATCATATAATGCTATTTCACCACTCGATGCATCTCCATTCGACATCAGTCAGCTTGCTCAACAATAAATTACACATATAAGCCAACATCTCAGAATTACATGTAATATATATATATATATATATATAGAATGGGTTTTACGTGTTAATGCAGGACTTATAATCTCAGAGAATGTGACGAATATTCACTTTTTTTTTTGGTTCTTGGAAATAATTATAATTTTATTATAAATATATTATTGACGTGTAACATGTTGGATTCTTGAAGTCACAAATTCTATACAAATTTAGTTTATTTAATGGCGTGTGTATTTTGAAGTTTAAAAGTGTAGTTTAATAATAATAATTTTAATAATGATTATCAAATTTAAACTACAAAGGATAAGATAAGTCCTAAAGATATATAGTATAAGGATAAATTAGACATAAATAGGTAGGGTTAACATATTGAATCAATCCGAAACCAATCTAAATTCTGTCAGATCTTGAGATCGGGGTTAGTCGATATAGGCGTTGTTTTACAACCACACAATTGAAAACAACAAACCTTGTTATCTTTACAACGTAAATTCTTAAAACGATAAAAATATGCAGAAGCGTTTATATCTTACTAAGCGAAAACTAAAATAACTTCTTGATTCATCTTAGTATCAGCCCCAAAACTGGTCTTTTTCATGTTCCTCGATTTCCTCTTCTGAATAATCTGGGATGGTAGAGAGGTGAGTGATATGATCGTCACTCAGTAACTGAGGGCCGTTCGAACACATACATAACAAATACAAATGAATTTCGAAAACCACATATCATATCATGCCTAACATGATTTTCATAACATGTCATCATCATAACCATAATCATAATTTTGGTCGAGGCACTGAGATTCCTCTACTTTTCATGGTTTACTGATATCAGTCCCTAGTTTTTACCCCTCTAAGTGGACGAGGTCATATAACAGTTGCAATCCCACTGTAAGGGCCATAAACGTATCATACATATTGAGATCCCCACCCACATCCAGTTGATCCTCACATTGCCCAAAACATAAAACATACGATAATCATATCAAGAAGTGGTAGAAACAGAATAACGGTACTTGACCGAAACTTTCAAAAACAAAATAATTCATACGCAACATATTTTAAAACAACCCCATTTACCTTAGATCTGTAAGAAAATGTGAAGAACTCAGAAATTATAAAAAAATCATGCAACCGACACTTCGAAAATGCAACAACACATCTACCGAAAAATCACTTTATAAAATTCATTGTGGCTTGTTGAACCGTTGGATTAGGCTAGTACGTCAAATAATTTATGAACGGTGAAGATTTGATTTGGAAGCCTCTAACCTGCTTATGGACGAAAAATCGTAAGAATATAGTTTCCGACTAAAATCTGAGTAGTCCTCTTGCGAAAGCTATAAACAAAAAATAACTATTGGATTTAGCTGAAATTTGGATATGTTATTCAAACATATGAAAGTATATTCTGAACGGTGGAGATCAAATTATGAGCATTTGAGCGAGATAAATAATTTTCTGAACGCGGATAGAACTTTGATGATTGCAGCATAATTTTGGAGAGGAAATTTTGGAAATATGGAGAGAAAACTCGAAATGAGGTGTAAATTTTGTAACGAACCGTATTCTTTACTACTTAAAATTTGCGGAAAAATTAAAAATTTTCTTTTAAACTAAATGAAATGCGGAAATGAAATCAAATACGGTCGTCACTACATCCTTCATCAATAAAAATATTTGAAATCAACATCACCAATAAAATTTGCTAAAAGGAAACACTGTTCCAAAAGTTTTGAAATGAAACATAACATCAGAGTATTTTAAACTTGCATAAAAAGAATCGTAAAATAACATGGGCGGTCCTCGGGTTTAGCCTGCCGCTCAGTCCAAGCCTGTCCCTTGGTCACCACCTCCTGCCTCCTCATCAACATACTCACCTGCATCGATCAAGTCTAGTGAGTAAAAAGACTCAACACGTATAAACTCGAATAACGAGTACTACGTAATAAGATCACATGCAACTTTAAAATAGGACATACATAACTCGAACTTGAACGTACGTACATACAAAACTAGACGTGCCATCAACATAAACTTTCTTAAACATACTGCATACGTAAACATACATAACTTCATCATTTTGCGTAGAGGCATGTTTCAAAGCAAGTGACCCATAACGTAATAAATGCCTGATCAGACAAACCACAGTACTGGGCTGACAAGGACGTATCCACTGCCACATACATAAGATCCCCGTTCATAATTTAACGGGCTGGTTGGTCCCCGTTCATAATTTAACGCTTTCCAACCATGATCTAACCCGTTCATAATTTAACGGGCGGATTGGTCCCCGTTCATAATTTAACGCTTTCCAATCCTAACATAATTTGGTCACAAGACATTTAGCATACCTCAAAAATTTAAAATATTTTCTTTGCACGTCAACATACTTACTTGGCATTGAGGGATTCGTTGGACTTCGATCGGGGCCGTTGCTGCACATACTAACATGAAATCACATACTTAACTTGCACCCCTTAGACGTAGAAATCATACTACTCTCAAGTTCAATCATTACTTAGGACGTTCTAAAATTTCCCATGACACGACCTTGGCAAAACCATGACATCAAAACCGTGCTAAAATATTTTTCCCAAAATATACAAGACACGGACCCCGTGCCTACCTCCGTGTAGGGGTCCGTGTAGACTCGGGTAAAAAGGTTCGGAAAGAAGGGTGGACACGGACCCCGTGCCAGGGTCCGGATAAAGGTCCGTGTAGACTCTGGGAAAAGGTTCCGAAAAGAATTAAAGGCACGGACCCCGTGCTTGGGTCCGTGTATGGGTCCGTGTACACTCGGGTCCTAGACACTGCTGAAGGATCAAAGGCACGGACCCCGTGTGGGGGTCCGGGTGAGGGTCCGTGCACCCTCGGGACAAGAAAACTTACGAAACTTCTGTACATGTTTTGTTTAACGCTCTCGACTCGATTGTACGGACTATGAGTGGACACCTCGAGACCCATCTTAGCTTGCCATAACATTAAAACACATTCGTATGGACTCCCAAAACAATAATGTTCACCTTACGACGCATATCGTACAAAAAGAAGACAATTGACACCGAAATGACTTCCTACGTCTACCCACTATTTCAAGTGCTTAACGACATGAAACGAAACTCCAATAACACTCCTAACAACATGATAACCGTACCTAAACGCAGCAACGATCGCCCGTCGATTCCCAACGGAGCCTGCAACAATTAAACTTCAAGAACACAAATTTTCATAAAAGTTGCAGTTTGAGCAGTCCCACGAAAAACGTCATAACTCACTCAATTTGCATCCAAAAATCTCGAATTTTATATCAAAACGAAGGTATCGAAAAGTTCTACAATTTTGTAGTTGAAAGTTTTCTCAAATTTTCGACGGAAAAATCGCAGTTTCGAGAAGAACAGCAAGTTACGAGATTTCAGATCTAAAAAGTATTTCAAACGCATTCAAATCAGTTTCCGCTCAAACGACGAACGTCATACATAAATTTTCACGCATAAAAATACACAACGCATACTATGACAAGATCGATGCAGAAAGAACATAATATACGTGCCTTTTGATATTTAAAAAATACCGTACGACGACACCGAAGCGGAGATGGAAGCGAGGTTGATCCGGGACGAACGTGGCGCTAAAATCTTCGAAGGAAACACACGAAAAATTGCTGGAAATCGAAGAGGGAAGGGGGCGGCTGCTTGAAGGAGTAAGAACCCTAGGTTTTCTCTCCTCAAAATAATAAAAACTGAACTTAAGGTGAGTGTGTATGTTTAGTGTGTGTAAAAACGTGTAAGTGTGTGTGAGTGTGTGTAAAGTGTGTGTGTTTTAATTAGGAGAAACTCTTAACTAAATAAACTATTTAAAATAATAATAAAAAGTTAACACACACTAGTTGAATCAAACTCTACAATTAAAATATCTACACACTAATTTTAAAGGTCTTAAACTCTTAATTCACTCAATACATTATTAAAGCTTTAAAAATACCAACAGCTTAATAAATTATTTAAAACGCCCCATTCTCAATTTAAAATAAAATACCACATTTTAAATTGCCACAAATCGTCACCGGGTCTTTTCCTCAATCCCGCCTCGAATGATCGCCTGAAACATGGAACTCGAAAGACATTTTAACGTGCATCACATAAACATAGATAATTTGAAAATAACGCATTTAAGTAAATCATGCATCGCTAAAACTCATTTAAAATTAATTTAAATGATTTAATAATTAAATGAATGCATGGGTTATACGTGTATTAAATTTGGGCACTACAAATTTTGAATGAAAGCTTATCCTATTTGTAGACGGGTGGCAAAAATCTTACCATTATTTGATTGATATCCTTCCATAATTTAGAGATGATTCTTACATAAATTTTGAGATACTCCTTCCATAAATATTGAGATGCTTTTTTGTTGAAAAACCTATCTTGTACGCAATATTTCCTTCTAATTAAGTTGATATCCAGCCTTATTTTCAAATTTACTGTGTATCTTGCACTGTATTTCAAATTTTATGTATTTATTAGCTTGAAATTTTTTTTGAATACATGTATTATTTAATATTTTCGAATTTATTATTTTTACAATAATACTATAATTCGAAAATAAATTCTTATACATGTCCATATTTAAAAATTACACTCCCAAATTTTTTCGGGTTGGTGTCGGGTAGACCTAGCCACGGGCCGGGTCCAGGTCGAGAAAAGCCCGACCCTTAATCGGCCCCTCATGACTGGTTATAGAACCGGTGGTCCGGGTCCTGGCCCTGTTAATTGAAGGGTTCGGTCCGATTTGGCCTGATTCAATTTATTTATTTATTTTTACAAAATTTTTAAAAAACAAAATTAGTTTTTAAAAAATACTTGCACATGTGTGTGTATATACTATATATATGCATTTGATATTGGAGTTGGTGGTTTTTTCATGGTGATTTATTATTTAATTTATTAATTAATTTTTTATTTTTTGCTCGTGAAAATGGTACAAAGAGCATTGAGTGTCCAAATATTGACTATTTCTGCCGCAATTGATTACATATTTAATTTTTCAACCTACCCATTCAATGTGTTTATTCTTGGACTTGAGAGAGATCATTTTATTATTGTTGACTATATATTAGGCTTGTAATTTCGTGATATTCTTGTTTCTACTGTCATTAAAAAGTAAATAAAATAATATTGTGAAAATATAAGACTTTAAGATACAGTGAGTATTTTATTAATGTTGAAAAATTATTAAGTCGTTTTATTTATTTGCATTAAAAAATTAATATAAATAATTTAATATGAAATATTAAAAAATCTGCATAATAAAAAATAAAAATCAAACAATGAAAGTAAAATTTATAATCATGTTTCTTTTTTAAAAAAATATAAAATAAGAAAATATCAACTCGACTGGTACCCCTCGACCCATCGGGACAACGAGTTTCGTAACCATAAAATATAACCAGTCTATGGTTGGGTAGTTACGATCACGGTTCTTGTCAAACATGTTGACCTGGTTAATCGGCACGTTGACCATTGGCTAGATCCGGTTCGGGTCCGGGGTCAGAGCCGAACCATGGCCATGTCTAGTGTCGGGTACTAAAATTAGTACCCATCATATATTTAAAATTGTTTTTTAGGTTTTAGATTTTTATATAATTCATTAAAGAAATATTAGTAATGCAATAAAAAAACTGACGTTTTCTCATTGTAATTTTTATATATTTATTATTACGACATTTTTTTTTCAAAATATCTGGCATATACTATTATCATAATTAATTTTCATGTATAGCGATTTTCATCAAATTTAATTAATTTTATATATCATAAATAATATTGAGGACAAAGATGTCAATTAATGATTTTTTTTTTCTTTTCATATTATGGAATTATCACTTCACTTTAGAGTGATGTATTCTTCACATTGACCAACATTTATCAATGGCCTATTTGATATTGATGGGCTTTTAAAAATATACCAACCATGGAATGAAATATGATTAATAATTTAATTTATCAAAGTTTATCAAACTATGCCTAAAAGTAATAATTATGTTATGTTGGTTGAAATCATGAAAATGAGAGAAAAACGTGTTTAATGGGCAATTCAAAACTTTTAATAATTATATATGTAGCAAGAATTTAAAATCATACATTAATTTCATACAATATGGAGGTTCAAGTGAATGCACAAAAAAACCTGATGATTTGTAGCTCATTTGACACCAATGTCTCAAATCTGGCAGTTGCAGAGCCAGAAATATGACTCTATTCGGGCTAGAATTTTAAAATCTAGAATCTTTTAATATTTTAAATTGATCTACCCGAGTTAATATCAAATTAATCCAAAATTTACACATAATTTTTTTAAAAAAATTGGGTCACCCGAACTAAAGCCCAAGTGTAAACTAATGTGGCTCCGCCACGGAAATCTGGGACGATATCTATGATTCGAAATCCAATTATAACAAATGTATGCGTGCTCAAAAATTAAAGGACCATTAGAAACTGGCTCCTTACAAAATGTATGCGTAAGAATGTATCTACAAATTACAAGCATTTATCGAGTTTAAATCAAAGGAAAAGTTGTAAATTCTTCACCGAAAATTTTGTACCCGCAATTTAAATAATCCAGATACAATTCATATATTATATAAGGCAAAAACTTGTGTGAAACGGTCTCACGGGTCGTATTTGTGAAACGGATATCTTATTTGGGTCATTCATAAAAAAATATTACTTTTTATGCTAAAAGTACTACATTTTATTGTGAATATGGGTAGGGTTAACCTGTCTTACAGATTAAGATCCGTAAGACGGTCTCACATGAGACCCACTCATTATATAAACTACAAAATATCACAACCTAAAAAGTATAACGAACCCATCTTGCCAAATATTTCAAAGAAGAAAGATGAATTGCAAATTTTCGATACTTATGAATTTGAGGTTACAGAACGATGAGCAATATCGCAATAAGAAGGCGCCAAGTAATTTTTTACATGGTCTAGCATGGAGTAATGCTGAGAAAATATGTCATAAATTATAGAAAGGATCTCATGTTACATCTCTTAGTTCTGATGATAACAAACAATAACTTATTGTACTAGATCAAACTGTCTTTGCACATATTACTGATACGTACTGAAAATTCAGAAGAAGTCATTCAACCAGTCTCAAAATAAAAAGCTATCCAACCATTTCAGTCTTACCAACTGATATACTCAACCTCTCAAGCATACAAGTCTGTGACTTAAGTATTACCCAGTCGTTCACCCTATTGAATAACTTTTGAAAACGGTATAAGTCACTCGTCTTTCAAGGATCTCTCCTACTTTATCATAAAAGTTGACTATCTGATTTTGCTCTACATACAAGAAATCAGAATGTCATGGCTCGAGACTAACGCGTATATGACATCCGACATTGTCTAGCATTTTCATTGAAAAGAATAAGCATCATAGCAAATAGCCAAAATCATACTAATTCATAAAAGAACGTTGTCTTTACATATGAGAAATACGAATAATGCGGACGCTGTTCTTACAAAGACAAGTACGAAATGCAGAAGCTAATAGGAAAAACTATAACCTTGAAATCAAAGATTTGGTATTCATGACTCTGGATTTATTCACCAGCCACAAAACTGATCGTGTTTTGTCTCATTCACCCGTTCTTCATTATTATCCGGGGAGGGAAGTAAAGAGTGGTGAGTATTTTGGGAAATATTCAGCAAGTGAGGATTGATCTAATTCTAGAATAACATATTATACATATCTTCTAAAAAAATTATAATGCATAACGAAATTCAACAGAACAATATTAACAAAATTTAATACTTATCGTATCCGACATAGAATATATCAGAACAAAATCCTTATCAAATCAGAACGTATCGGAACAAAACCTTATCAGATTTTATCGAAACAAATCACATTATAATGATCATGAGATATTCTTGATTTGGACTCCCTGTGTGGATTTTTCCTGTAAATGGGCTTCTTATGGGGATTTTTCCCGCATCCGGGATCTCTCTAGGGCCTTTTGCCATAAGCAGGATCCCTTTGAACTTTTTCTCTCACAGGATTTCTCGATGCACCATTATTTGAATAATTTCAAACGGATGTATCACGTAGGAATGAAAGAACATTACAAAATGGAATGGACAGACCAAATTGGAACTAAATAGATAGATTGACTCATCAAATCGAAACTTATGAAAGTAAGGCATATCATAAAGCAATACAAACTGAGGAAAACATATAGTAATCGATCGAATCTAAAATCTTATATCATACTTTATAACAATACATAAACCCACTTACAGCTGTTTTGAACGAGCAGTATAAACTTGATCAAAACTTGGATGGATCCTATGCAAATTCTGGACAGAACTCGACAATGGTTCAGACGACACTTTGTAGGACCAAACGTTTGCCGCTTTACTAAAAGTTGGAAAAAATTGCATCTTACAGATCGCATTCGGGAGGATAAGTTCATCCCCCAGCACAATCTCTGCACAAATTCATTTTTTCCGTGTCACTCAAGAGCGCTAGGGAGGCTGAAATTGCCTGCCCAGTGCACTATGATAAATTGATTTATTTTTTGTTTCTTCTTATTAGTACTGGGGAGGGTAATTTTGACCGCCCTACCCATCCCAGCGCGTACTCTTCGAATTTCAGCTCTTAAATCCACCTTTCTAGATCAAATTACCAACTCAAACCAAAGACATGAAAAACAATTAATACGAAGAATATTCAATGAAACAAATAAACATAGACACAACATAGACAAAACATGCATGAATTAGACTCAAAATGATAAAATAAAATGCTTAAAAACAACATACATCAACAAATAATCTTTATATTACTACCATAGAAATAATTTTTAAGTTAGAAAAGTTTCAAATTGAATATCAGAAATTAACTTATAAATTAAATAAAGGATTAATTTGATGTATTTATACATATTTAAACAAAGTAGCATCGTTGCCCTGTGTAAAGGTTAAGGCATTGTTTGGTACATGGGATAAGGGTGGGATTGATAAATAATCTCATTTATCCCATGTTTGGTATCTTTTTAAAAAACCCATGATAATATCATAGGCTCTTGATAAATAAATTTTAAGAAGGATAAAACATCCTTTGTAAGAGGTGTGATAATTTTAATGTAATGATAAAATACATTACAAATTACATAATTACCCCCAATTTAAATGCATTTAATTTAATGTTAAATGTTTATTAAATACATACATATATACAAATATATACACACACAAATATATATATATACACACACACACATGTATATATATATATATATATGTGTGTGTGTGTCTCTATATATATATATATATATATATATATATATATATATATATATATATATATATATATATATATATATAATTTAAAAATTGAGATATGCAGATACAAGATCTTGATAACAGTGAAATATAAGTTTTTGTGATAGGGTTAATTTTGTCATTACAATTCAATATATAAATTTAACCACTCTTGTTAAAATCATACCAAACATTCAACATATTATCTTATCATTATACTTATCCTTGATTTATCCTTATACTATATATACCAAACTGTACCTAAAAGGATAAAAATTGTCAAAACAAATCATGTAAATTTGTTATTTTATATTATGATATTTTAAATAGTAAAAAATTAGATATTTTTGGTTTATTTCGCTTTTGAAGATTTGTAGGGCACGTAAAATCTTCAATAATATTTAATATCACATTAATATGTTATGAATTTTCGGCAATTCTGCAATATTCCACGAAATAGGACTAAAAATCAATAAAGATAAATTTAATTACCAAATTTGACTCTATGATCGGAAAACCGACATAATAAAAGGAAAGATTTAACTATAACTTTCAATTAAAACCTAAAATAGGTAGGGGAATGACTTTAATGATACTACTAGAAAGCTGGGTCGTAATTGTCCAAAAGCATATAAATGTGTTCACGATCGTTTTAAAATAAATTCTATCGAGTCAATTACTTCAGTGTTGCATCCCAATTAATTTAGCTTTATTTAAGTCAAATTATAAGCTTTCTCAAAATCATGGTCCCATCATTGAGTACATGATACCGTTTCACAGATCTTAATCAATGAGACCGGTCAACCCTATCGATATTCACAATAAAAATAATATTTTTAGCATAAAAAATAATTTTTTCATAGATGACCCAAATAAGAGATCTGTCTCACAAATACGACTCGTTAAACCATCTCACACAAATTTTTTGTCCCCGTCATTTAGGTATATGTCATCGTATAACATTCAACCATTCGTGGCTTAAGCTTAAAAGTTGAGAAAAAAAGTTTAAAGTAATTTTTTTAGATAAACTTTTAATTTATTTTTTAAAATGAATTTTAAATTTTATTTTAATTAATAAGTTAAAATTTTAACTAAAAAATTACTCTAAACTTTTTTTCTCAACTTTTAAGCTTAACTGCTTAAGCCAAGAATGGATTTTAAATTTTATTTTAATTAATAAATATTAATTATATAAAATCTTTCACAAAAAGTCTAAACGCGTTAAAATAAAATTGCTCATGTACCCTTCATTTATTTGCGATTAGGAGATAACATTTGACCTAACAATGATAGGCAAAAATTTGCTCCACATAATTTGTGATTTTCAAACTTATGTTTTTTATAACTTGAAAATTTATAAATTTATTCTTTAATATATGTATGTTTATGTGTTATTTAATCTATTAATCGACTTGATATAATAAAAATTACAAGGAAAACTAAAAATATTTCTTTTCATACTTAATATCATATAAACATTCTTAAAATTTTAATTAAAACTTAATCGTTACGTCATCACGTATATGACTTCGTTGTAATATATATTTATATCTTATGCTCAAAGAATTATTGATACCTTAAAATCTCAAATCACCATATACATACATATACATATACATATATGTGTATACGCACAATATACATACATACATACATACATACATACATACATACATACATACATACATACATACATACATACATACATATGTACATGTATGTGTACACACACACACATATATAATCACTCATCATCCCATATAATATATAAGGGATTTATATCTTATGATGAAAGAATTATCGATTCCTTGAAATCTCCAGTTCATAATATTAGAGTAGATGTCCTGTAAACTAATGGTTCGCTAAAGAATTTATCGACTCAGTTGTAATAAATAGTCTTTATTTTAATATAATTTAAATTTCATGAGTTCATTTTGCTTTATAGTATAAACATGCAATCGACACAGATAAAGATATTGATTATACTTTAATACAAATGAATCATAATTCGATTTTGAAACTCATTTTTAAACATTGTCTACATTCATTCCTACTCGATTACGCCGCCAAAAAACAGATAAAGACCGCTTGAGCTTGAGACTAGCATCCGCAATGTTGTGTACCTTGTTTCACGCTAAGAGCATAGAGATGTCCAATCATGCAGATGTGTAATTATATGATGATTGTACCGAAAAATCATTCCATAGACTTTCAAGTGGTTATCATTTATCGAGAGGAAAAGTCTGTAGTTGTGATTGTACATAATTAGTCCTTACGACATAAGACAACAATGAGACTCTACACAGTAGTATTGTACTTTGACTCGTTTACCGACTCCCCGAAAATCACAAGGTGGCGAGGTTGGGTGAAATTGCGACATGTGTAGGAGCCAGTGCATTGTAATCGGGGATTCATCGTTCACCTACGAGTGTGGCTATCCTATGTGATCTAACGAAATACTAGTACATGAAATCTCTGGAAAAAAGTATAAAATGTACATTAGGGACAAGGGTTATCTAGTTGTGCATGCGATGACACTATGAATATTTCATGATTGTATCACATAGCTATTGAATCTAATATGCAACCCTCGATAAACCAATGGTTGCAGATTCGATCGCAATATATGAGATGAAGAGACCGTACTGTACGTTAATCATAATCGATTGGTTCTTGCAAGCACTATCAGTGATACCTAGAAAATCATCGTGCCGATACTACTAGATGCTCTTATCATGATTCGATGAGTTTAATCAGAAAATGATTTCTGATATTCTCATGATTAAATGTTGATACATGGAATGCGACAAATTAGTGTAAGTCCGAATAAAGAAAAATGTCCTGAATCACAAAGAGTTGTTAATCCACAACTAGCTGTATCCCTGAATCATTGAAGGTCACACAAACACTTGATCATTTTTCATGTTGAGAGAATAAATTCAAGGAGTTGAATATATGATAATTAAAAATTGGACAGAATAAATTCAAGGAGTTGAATTTATAAAAATTGAGAGTTTAAAATTATTAAACTCAAAGGTTGAGTTTATTAAAGATTAACTAAATGTAATGGGAGAATGTATAATGTGTTTGTAGGAGTAAAAGTTCAACATGCTACTTAATTAAAATTCTTAATTGACTTTGATATATTAATTAATTAAACTAGTTGGATTTGTCAAAATTAATAAATATGTCCATTAATGTTAATTAAAAAACTTAACCCATAATTAATATAATTAGGTTAAGGATTCATATTTTAGTAAGGAGGCATAATCCTATCCTCCATGGCATTATAATTTTAGAAAAGCTCTCCACTCAAGCTCTCCAATTTTAGCCCACTTCAAAGTTTAAGGGTTTGAGCCATTTTGGTTTTTTTCCTCTCAAACATTAAAAACTATCTAAATTTCTAGTGAAAATTTAGAAGAGCAAAAAATATACTCAAGTCGTGGACCTTTAGGAGGATTGAAGAAAAGAGAACAAGAAGATTGTTCGTATAGAATACTACGAGAGCTATATCTGCAAAACTCAGAATAGCTGGTGTCGAGTGATTTATTCACTAAATGTATAATTACTAACACGCTATGAATATTTATGTTGTTTAAATCATAAGAGTTTCGAAAACCATTATTTTAATGTCAAAAAAAATTTTTAAAACTTTCGCTGTGTTTTGGATACAAGAAAACCGATTATCCAACGTATAACTTTTGCAGATAACAACATAATGAAATTGTAAAAATAGGAAAAATATTTTTTGTCTACTAGCTTGTTAAATTTTAGATTTTAGTCCATCAAGTTTTTAAAATTTGGTTTTGGTACACTAGCTATTAATTTTCGGTTATTTTGGACATTTACCGGTGTGACGTCGAAAAATACTGATGTAGCGCAGAAAAATAACGTCGAAAATTACACACTTGTCATATGTCACATCATCAATTAGACAAAATAACCCAAATTAAAATTTGGTGTACTGAAACTATAATTTGAAAACTTGATGGACCAAAAATTAGACAAGATAATGGACCAAAAAAAATCAAATTTCCTTATATAACATGCAAGAAAAGAAAGTGTTGGATATCATTCAATAAAATGATCAAATATCGTACATCAATAACAATGAAGGTTCCACATAAACTCTGTCCAGTTCAATCTCGAATTGAATCTTGAAGAAAAACAACAAAATATATTCCAGTGCATCAGACTCGATAATCATTCAAGCACGAAAAGATCGAGCACACAAAAGATTATGTGGTTCGATCAATCGACCTACGCCCACGGCAGCCAAAGGGAAAATTTTCTTTATTGATATGAATGAAGAATTTATTTTCATCATGCTCCAGCAAAAACTGAAGCAGGGAGAGAAAAAAGTGCTCATCCTACCACTTGTTATCTATATACACCAAACAACTAACTCAACCACTGTTTAACAAATTGATTTCATTGCCAAGTGATTCAAGTCCATTCCACCTCATTCCCCTTCAACTTTTATTGCATGCTTCCCACTTCATTCGGTGCTCATTCCAGGAATATGACCAAAAAAGATAGAAACCATATGTAAGAAAGTTTGTTTTGAATTTAAGTGACGTCCGTTTTTCGATATTAATTGTAGCGAATTTAAATGTGTCGATATTATTTGATATTCGTGACTTGTTTTTGGATTGATTATTTAAAACGATGAATTTTATATCTATGATTTCAAATCATTCGATTGGTTTGAATGAGCTAAATTCAAGTTAATTTCAATCTACTCTATATCAAACTAAGCAATTTACTAACTGTGATGGATTTCAAATATTCTCAAGATGCATGTAATTTGAAATTCGTTCTTCAAATCCATGTCAAATCAAATCTTTTTCACCAAATAAACCACTTACATCCAAATGCAACCTCGATCTCCAAAATAGAAATAATTAATTAAATAATATTAGCTTGTGAGAGAAGTATTCATATCAGCAACAAAATATTCAGACAATTATATAAAAAAAATATCAACCAAACTGATCGAGTTAGAATATAATAACGAAATTAACTTCCAAATTGAAATTTTTTGTTAGGATCAGAGATTAATTTACAGATAGATGAATAAATAATTTCAACAATTTGAAACTATTTCGGTTGGATTAGCAACACTTAAATAAAATTCCTGTGAATTTGTTTCTCATTAAGTCAACAGCGAAAATTGTCCGAAAATAGACTGACTAAAACTATTTGAACAATATACTCCAATCTTATTCAAAATGAGCATTCAGATTTTATACTCTCAATTATAAGGATTTCACAATGAAATTTATAAGCACAAATCGATCCTCAATTGATCATATAATAACTTATAAGCGTATGTTTGTTTTGATCAGTTGGGATTGCAGAATCTTTTTCAAGAGATTAAGAGAGATTTAAAAGTTTTTCATATAGAATTCATTTGTTTCGGTCTTATTTTTAAATCATATATCAGTTTCCAAATACAGATTTTATTTTTGTCATGTCATCATTTTTTATGATAGATTCCAGTAGTGTGTAGGTATTCTCACATTCCGTGGAGAGATCAGTTACTATTGTTACGAAAAATTTTATCTGATATTTCAATTGGACTCTAATTCTTAATCACTAAATATATTGATAATATTCATAGTATGTTTGGATTTGAGTTGACTGATATACTAAAATAACCTGATATCAGTTGGGCTTCTTCATTTGTCATTTGATCAGTTTGTCTATCAGTATATTTTTTGCTTTTGAATAGCACATTATCAGTTTGAATCATTATTCAGTTGAACTCTGGTTGATTTAAAAAACTTTTTCTCGTGAATATTCAAATTTATTCTTGAATTCAATTTATAATCTCTATTAATATCCATTAAATCAGCAACCTCGTTAAATCAATTATGTAATATCCTAAACACTTATGTAACCCTAGGATATGTCGTATGGACACTTTTTTAATGAATTGATCTGCATAAAGTTTCTGAAGCAGATCGCCTATTACGGAGAGTATGCATCAGCACCGACAAGACCATGTGCATAATTAAATTCTAACACTGTTAGAATAAGTGTTATTATATTTAAAAAAATCATTAAAAAAATAAAGCATTAAAAAATACATTGGGATAAATTCTAACACTAGAAGTGTTTTTATATTTGAAAAAATCATTTAAAAAATAAAACATTAAAAAATAAATTGGGCGAATATTATCCATATCTTCTGTGTATGTTCTTGTCACGTAGACCTCCGTTTCAAATATATATATCAGTTTATTTTTTCACACATATTAAAAAATATTAAAAATAAGTTTCTATTTTGTTCTTATTTAATTCATTCAAAAATGATTGAATGCTTTACAAAACTTAGTTAATAACTATATTAGAAAAAAAAATATTAAATATAAAACTTGACTTCATATTAAATTACGAAAGCAACTCTAAGTAATTGAGATGATCATAAATTTTTTTTTCTTCTCAAAACTAACATGGAATCCATGTATAAGAAATCAACACAAAAGTTACTGTTTCTAAATTACTTGAAATATAATGAGCTACCTATATAACAAACAAAATCAACACAAACTGTCAAAAATCTTTCCAATATAGGTGATATGGTAAAGTTAGAATCAAATATTTATTATTAGGTTAAAAATTAGAACTGTTATTCAAGACGAAAACTTTATTTTCTTATATTCGTGAGAGCGTAGAGTGTACTTTCTTGGTTTTTAATGGATCGTGCTGTTAGGCTCATGAGTCTGAAGATGTACGTTTCTATCTGGCGGTGTTATCTCATATCCTTTAGAGACCAGTCTTACTATTTTCCTACCATCAGTTTTCTCCTTATCAGAGACAATATTACTCGTTAAGATCTGACGCTACTCTTTTACGACTCGTCTAGTCAACTAGATCAAGCGGCACAACGTCAAAGCATGAGAACTTCTGAATTGTGTAATATATATTTTTATATAATATATATATTAAAAATTGAAATGTAATAGAATTTTTATTGAATAAATGTACTACATTTTTTATTGAGATATAATGAAATATTTGAAAGAGTTTTTTCAATTTTGTAAACTTTTTTAATATATTTTTCGCTTTAAATTTTTCAACCAAAAAAATTAAAGAAATATTTTTTTAAAAAAATAAAATAATCGAACTGGATCCGAAACGGCGGCTAACAGGACCTGGAAACAAACCCTGGTTCCATGACCTGGACCGTAATCAGCTACGGGCGGACTGGTTAAAGGTCGGGATTTTCTCCACCCGGACCGAATTGAATCCGGCACGTGGCCGTGTCTAGAGAAAGATAGAGCTACATTATTGATAGACCATAGCACATGAGGCAGCGACTTCAAAACTATTGACAATGGCGCCATTTCCCTTATAACCAGCTATGCTACATCTGTGATAAAATTTACATTTCAATGAACGAAAATTAAGTTTCACTTTCTGCCCTTGAGTAGCATTGATTCCACTTTAGTCCCTTTCGTGGAAATACCCAAATTGGTTGCGTGAGTTGTCTGCTTTTGTATCGTTCAATTAAATAATGAAAGTTTGGTCTTATATTAATTTTAATTGTTTTTTTCCTTTTAGCTAGCTCGAACAGATTGTCTAAATTCATATATATATATATATATATTATATATATATATATCAACTTGGATAGAGTTCATAAGAATTGTATATATAGACTTGAACAATCATCTCTTTATCTAATTTTTAGGATGAGTTAGGTCAAAATCTCAATATTAACATGATATCTGAGCATAGACTCGTCGTAATATGTTGGACTGTCCATAATTGAGTCATTCATTAACATCTCCACGCTCTAGTTGTTCATTTCTGGACTTAAATGTGTGTGTTAATTAAGATGTCCAACATCGGTTGGATATAGTTACTGATATTTATACATATGGATTTGAACAATTCTCTTCCATTGATCTAGTTTTTGGAGTTGAGTTAGAATTAAATCTCATTGTTGACGAGCTTTTAGTTTCTTGATGTGTTAGTTCACATTAGCATTCAGGTGAAACTTCTATATATAGCCATCTAACTAATGCAAGTTTTCTGAACCATATCTCCATCGATCTCCAACTAATTTTCTACCCAATAAATTAATTCTTCGATGGCTCGTATTAATACTAATCCGAAATTGGTTGCAATTTTTATAATATACTTTTTCATGACATCCCAAGTATTTACTCATGGACAGCAAGTCCCATGCCTGTTTTTCTTCGGAGCTTCATTAACTGATAATGGAAACAATAATATGCTCAACACTGTACTGAAGTCAAATTATCCACCCTACGGGATTGATTTCTCCGCTGGCCCGACGGGAAGATTTAGCAACGGGAAAAATACCCCGGATTTTATCGGTTCTATTTCTTCTCATAATATTCTACAAATATTTTATTATTGTTTATCGATCGAATGGATGTGGCTAATGATATTGCATGATCTGTCCATGGTTGCAGCTCAGTTGCTAGGATTTAATAATCCCATCCCGCCTTTCGCAACAGCTACAGGTCCTGCTATTGTGAAAGGAGTCAATTATGCGTCCGCCGGAGCAGGAATCCTCGACAATACATCAAGAGCACTGGTAATTATTATTATATTTTGTCAGATGAGATCCAATACTTTTCATCAATAATTATATGTAGGGAAACCGATTATTGATATATATATATATATATATATATATATATATATATATATATATATATATATATATATATATATGTTTTGGATAGGGCGAAAGGATCAGCATGAACAGACAGTTATCGAATCATCAGATAACAATCTCTGGTTTGTCGTCTTTACTTGGCCCAAGTACTCAAGTCCAAGACTACCTCAACAAGTGCTTGTATATAGTGGAAATCGGGAGCAATGACTATGTTAACAATTATATACAGCCGCAAAATTACCCAGAAACTGCATCGCTTACACCGGATCAGTTTGCAGCACTCTTGATTCAACAATACACTACCCAACTCAATGTACGTACATGATTTCTCCAAAAATTAATGTGCGGTTAACATTTTGTCCAAAATATATAAACGTCTAACTTGTGGTTACCAGGCCTTGTACAATAGCGGGGCAAGAAAGGTTGCAATCTATGGTGTTCCTCCAGTAGGCTGCATCCCTCAAGTGCGGGCAATGTTTCCGCCTAATGCGTCGGGATGCGTCGACTACGTGAACAACTACGCCCAACTATTCAACAACAGGTTGAAGCCTCTGGTGGACAACCTCAATGCCAATCTAACTGGCGCAAAATTTACATACATAAACATGCACGGCATTTTAATCTCCATCCTTGCTTCTTTAAGTACGTGCACGAATAATTATCTTTAATCTCCATCCTTGCTTCTTATATTTGTATATTAATGTCGAAGTTAATATATGCAGGTACTTTCGTTTCCGGTACTCCGTGTTGTGCAGTATCATCGGCAGGAGTGTGTGTTCCTAACCAAGCTCCGTGTATAAACAGGGCTCTGTATGTTTTCTTCGACAACTATCATACCACAGAGATAATAAATAGCTTCGTAGCTGCCAGAGTATACATTTCCGTTTCAGCAACGGATGCATATCCATTCGACCTTAAGAACCTTGCTCAGCAATAAATTCATGGCACACTCACACGCACACACAAATACATGTAATATTAAATAAATTGTCCAAGTATTTGGATCAGTAAGTGAATAAACTTTAAAGTTGTGTGGTAAACTTGAATAATGTATTTTAATTTAGAGATGAATGATTAATGGATCTCTTGTTGATATTAAATATCTGGTGCACACAAATAACCATTATGTTTGATCCAGTTTGCTCTGTTTTTTTTTTATTAGCCCACTTCATAAAAAAAACTGAATGGACAATTTTAATGTGGTTCGGTCCAACCGACCTACATAAACGGGGTCACGTCCAACTATCAAACAAATCCACTAAATATAAATAGTTACAATCATACAATGACTTATTTAAATAAAATAATCTATTTTTTCTATGACGCTTCTATGGCAAAAGCATTTAATAGAGTTCAATTGGCTATCACCACTCCTCCACAACTCCGCCTGGATTGAAATTTCTTCGAAATTGCGGATTATTTTCTCCCAATAACGTCATTTTCCTCTCTCGATGAATGAATCATGAGGTTCGAAATATGTGTGCACCACCAGCAAGTTGGAATCTCGAAATCAGAATGAATAATGTGGAATGTCAGTATCTTGTCTCAACAGATGTCGCGACATATATCATATAGTTTTGTTTTTCTTTACAAAAATTCGCTCACAAAGGATATTCTCTAAGAATAACATAACGCTTAAAGCTCGTTCCCTCCCTCAACCACATATGGTCACACTAAACAATTTTTAAAATGAATGAGCAATTTTTTTATATAGAAGATCTCATCATATTTAAAATCTTTCATCCTATCTTCAAGATAATGTCATAAAATATCTTTATCATATCTCCAACAAATCTCAAAATATATGCAAACAATTATCTTCTCCGTATCTTTAATGAGTGGGTCTCCTCTGAGACTGGTCAACCTCACTGATATTCACAATAAAAAGTATTACTCTTAGCATAAAAAGTAATATTTTTTCACGGATGACCCAAATAAAAGACTCGTCTCACAAATGCGACCCGTGAGACCGTCTCACACAAGTTTTTGTCATCTTTAATATCTCAAACCAATTTTTTTTTAATTTTTTTAATAAACTAATGACAAAAATTAACCCAACAAAAATATCACCTCACACATTATTATTTGAATAGATATGTAGTTTCATTTTATTTTTTATTTGTTTCGATTACGTGAGAACCCGCAACAACTATTTTTCTATACGTACGGAATAAAATTATTAATACAATAACCTGCAAATCACGTTAGTTAGGTAAATCACACTGACGAAATGGCTCACATACTCTATCAATTCGAACACCTAGTACTCTGAAGGTATGTATATATAGACAGACATTTTCACGTAACTTTAATCAATTAACTCATATATACCAACACCATCACCTGCTCAACAAACTTATTAATTAATATTATACGTGTTTCCAAGTTAATGTTATACGTGTTTCCAAGTTAATGGGCAATCCAGATAATAATAATGTATACGTATTCATCATCACAATTGAATATTCTTTTAATAATCACATGTGCTTAATTTCTCAAAATCATAAATGCCGTGGACGAGGGTGGAGACCCAGCTCGTTTCAAATTTTCAGTTAATTAATTGAGTAGGTCTTTTGTGAGACGGTCACACGAATCATTATATGTGAGACGGGTCAACTCTATCGATATTCACAATAAAAGTAATACTCTTAGAATAAAAAGTAATATTTTTTCATGAATGACTCAAATAAGATATTCGTCTCACAAAATACGACTCGTGAGATCGTCTCACACAAATTTTTAACTAATTAAGTTATTTATCGAGTACTAAATATAAAAAGATTTTAGTAGAACTAATATATAGATTCCTCGCATGCATAAGCCTCGGCTTTAACTTGCTCAAAAACGCCTTGCAAAAGTCAAGTTAGGGTGATTAATATGCTAGGCTAGCTGTATCTAATTTGGTATAATACCTCCAATTGCAATTTAAGGGGTGTATTCATTCTATAATTTCAAAAACTTTTAATGACTTTTTTAAATGATGGACTTTTGTGGAGTTGATGGATTTTTATTGACTTTTATGGAATCTCATAGAACTGTAAAATAATTATTGGACATAGATAACCTCTTAATTTTAAATTATTATTTTTATTTATGAATGCAAATGAATTTTACTTACTTAAAAGTTAAATCAATTTAATTTGTGAAAAACGACAAATGAACTATCCAATTTATTGAAATCAAATTTCATTCTTTATGTCGATTCAACATATTAATGAATTATATTTTTATTAGTTCATAATAAAATTTTATTAAAAGAACACTCAAAATAATGAGTAGTCTTTTATAAAAAAATCTAATCATTACTGACAATTTGATTAACATTGTTCTACATTCCATTGGCTATGATATCCCTCCATGCATTACCATTTGCTCGTTGTTGTTTTTGAGTATTAAATAACTAATCAAAGTCGTCACTTTCATAAACTTGTGCTGATGAAGATTATTGAGCTTCATTATCTAGTTCAATTTGAAATTCAACAAATTGACACTTCTTTCAAAGAAAATTGTGTAATATAGCACATGTCAATACAAACCCTGTTAGGGGTGGGAAAAAATACCGAATTTTCGGTATACCGAGATTACCGTAACAAAAAAAATATTGAATTTACCAAATTTTAAGTATACCGAAGATTTCAGTACGGTACGGTAATAATACCGAATTTTTCGGTACGATAACGATATCCAATTTGAAAATTTTGGTATATACCGAAATACCGGAAAAATATACAAAAAGTTTAAAATATATAATATTTTAAAACAATAAATTATAATTTTTTTTAAAATGTAAGGTTTTTGGTTTGGTATACCGAAAATTTTGGTATAGTATCGATATGAATTTGCTTATACAATAATTTAAGATATATTAACTAAAATTAAAGAAAATAATTAAAAATAAAATGTTATGTAATAATTAATAAAAAAATTAAATTTTAGTTTTTAAAAAGTACAAATAAAAGGAAAAATAAATAGATGAGAAAAAGATGAAAGTTTGTATTAAATGTACATCCAAATCTTTAGGTTGAATCAAAGACTTTTGTTGACATTTTATTGTTGTACTTTAGGCTATAATTCTTGTACTTAATAGAATTCCATAGAATCATTAAAAGTCTATTGACATTTTGAATACCTATAGACTTTTCTAGAGTTTTTAAAAGTCAAGTTTGAATAGCACATGAATTTTTAAAATTCTACAAAAGTTTACATTGAATATCATTAAACTTTTATTGAGTATATAAAAGTCTAGTTTGAGTACCTCTAGACTTTTAAACTCCATAAAAATCATTAAAAGTCTGTAGCCAATACACCCTCCTAAGTTTCTGATCAAAATTGTTCTTTAAATGGCACATGGCACACACGTACAACGAATATAATGTTCACCATTTCATTTTTTTTAATCATGTAATCAGTTAATTTACAGTTTTAACAAATTAATTTGTATTTTTTCAATTTAATCTTTAAGTGACATGCTGATGTGATATTGAAGACGTATGTTGAATACATCTGTGATACCACATGTTATGTCGCACAATTTTGATATCACATCATCATTTTATCAATTTAGTTCAATATATCTTTAGGGTATTACCCTCATGCATGTTAAATCAAATGAGCATCATTGCATAAAAAATGTTTTTACGTGAGGTCAGAACCATCAGATGTAGGGTTCATTCCATCCTACATGTAAGGGCACTACCCCCATGATAGAATCAAGTGTCCAAATTTAACCACACATACATGGAGTCCACTAATTTTTTTAAAATCACATATGTGTGTGAATCTTGTCCATCCAAACTATATGGGGGCAGTGCCCCCACATGTAACATCGACTTAACCCATATGTAGAATGAGGGCAGTATCCTCTTTGTAAGATTTCATTAACCCATATTATGGTATAACATATTAGCGTTCTGATCAAATAGATCTAATATTGAAATAAAAGTCAAATAAGTTAACTAAGATTGTAATTCGACCGAAAACATTGCTGAAACTGGAAAACATTACTGAAAATGGAAAACATACCAGTTGTGAATCAAAAAATATAATCTTACCTAATTTTAGTTTATTTCTTATATTTAAGTTTTATGAAATAAAAGTATTATGTAATTTTTTTTTAAAAAAATGAGGCATCAATATATATCTTCTAATAAAATTTTATATAAATAGACATAGGCGCAAGCAATGTATAACACAAATATTTACAGTGTGTTTGGTTCTTTCAAAATATGAATTTGGAATTGGATTTGGAAATTCAAGTATTTGAAATTCCATTTGGTGTTTGATTTAAAATTTAAAAATGATAAGTACAAATCCATTTCTTGTTTGGAGAAAAAGGATTAGAATTTGGAATTTTAAAATTTTACTAAGCTACCCTTAAAAATCATCTAAACATAAATAACCCAAAGAAGTTTAGAAATTAATAATTTTTCTCCATTATTTGTATATGTAGAAAATTTTGGTGACAAAAGTTGACTGATGAGAATGATGTGTTGGTGAAGAATGATAAAGAGAGGAAACGAGATTTCTATATAAGTTCTGAAAAATAAAAACGAAAACATAATATATATATATATATATATATATATATATATATATATATATATATATATATATATATATATATATATATATATATATAAACAATTTAATCATTCAGTGTGTAATATAAATAAGAGATAAATATAATATTTTTTTAAGGGTAATTAACAATTTTAAAAATATTAAAATTTTGAATCAGAAGATTTCTTGAATTTTCCAAAAAGAAACGAGAGAGAGGTCTGGTGGTAGAGCAAAGAGGCATATTAACAAAACCACCGAAAGTGAGTGAAGTTTGTGTGAATCATGCTGACTTCCCCAAATCAATTTCATTTGGATAAAAAAGTAATTGTATATTTTTAAATCCAAATCCCACCAAATCTTATAAAATTTGATGGGATTTGGATATACTCATGGAAATCCCATGAAATCCCATAAAATTCTAAACAAATTCGAATTTTTTTTAAAATCACTTTGCCAAACAGTAAAAATAGGATTTTGAAATCCAAATACTATGAAATTCTCTCAAATCCTAGTTGCTAAACACATTGTTAGTACACATTAAGAGTATTATCATTCAAGAAGAAAAAAAATCCACTTGCTCAAACTAATCCTTGCGATGAAATACTTTTCTCTAAACGTAAAAACTTGCTCGTCTTCACTAAACGAAACAACTCACTTGCAAAAAAGTTAACATCCTTGTTTTTACTAGGTGTCAATGAGATCTTGATATTTAAACCTCTCATATTCATAAATTTTCTTGCTCTATTATTTCATTTGTTTTAGTTTCAAACTAACTTTTTACTCGTCTCTCATGCACCGGAGGAACATTGGTTGCTAACACAAGATAAATGTTCTTATTTCATATTTAGTCAAGAAAATTCCTTATTTTATTTCTTCCTTCATGTTTTTTTCATTCGCTTTCTCAAGGGTTATGTTAGGATCTCGAAGATTAATTTAGATAGTGATGAATAAATAATCTCAACAAATTCAGAAAATATTTCATTTGGATTAGCAATACTGAAATGAAATTTTTGTCAGTTGGATATCAGTAAGCCAACGGTTTTCGAAATAGACTAACTGAAAATGTTTGAACACAAAATGACTTAAAGTAAAAATCAGTTGTGCTATCAAATGAAAGTAAAAATAGATAGGCTGGCTGAAATATAAATGATACAAGTTTGTTTATGGATGTTCAGAGAGTTCAACTGTCATAAGTCACCTCTTCTTCCTTGCACAAGGATTGCACTAAAAGATTTTAGTAATTACAAAATTTTGAAATCACTCACTTCTGTAAGTTTCAGTTAGACAGTGGTAAATCTTACAGAAGTGAGTGATTTCAAAATTTTGTAATTACTAAAATCTTTTAGTGCAATCCTTGTGCACTTTAATCAAATTATCAATAAGATTTCTTAATTTTAATTACAAGTATTTCACAAAAAGATCTACTCACAAATTGATCTTTAAATTATCATATTCCAAACTATCAGCGTATGCTTGCTTCGATCAGTTGGGCTCTCAAAGAATATTTTGAACTCAAAAAGATTTGATTGTGAGGAAGGATTTTTCAGAAAGACTTTAAAGCTTGTCTTACTAACCTATTTATAGGCTTTGATTTCAGTAGATGGCACGCATCGAGACCGAGTTAGTCGACATCAGAATTGTTTTTCAACCACATAATTGAAAACAACAAGTCTCATAATACATTAAAACCAAAAACCAGTTTATTACTTATAATCAATCATAAAATTGTCGTTACAATGTAGATTCTTAAAATGATAAAAATATGCGAAAACGTTTATAACTTACTAATCAAAAACTAAAATAAACTTATTGATTAATCGTAATATCAGCATCAAAACTGGTCTTGTTCATCTTCATCGATTTCCTCTTCTGACTTATCTGGGGAGGGTAGAGTAAAAATATGAGTGATATGATTGTCACTCAGTAGCGGGACACGTTCGAGCACATACATAACAAATACACATGAATTTTGAAAACCACATATCATATCATGTATAACATTATTATCATAACATGTCATCATCATAACCGTAAACATAATTTTGGCCAAAGCACTGAGATTCCTCTACTTTATATAGTTTACTGATATCAGTTTTTAGTCCTCCAAGGGGACGAGACCATATCACGGTTATAATCTCACCGTGTAAGGGCCATAACTATATCTTGTATATCGGGATTCTCACATATATCCAATTGAATCCTCACAGTGCCAAAATATAAAACATACAATAATCGTATCAAGAAGAGGTAGAAACAGAATAACGGTGCTCGACCAAAATTTTCAAAAACGAAATAATTCATATGCATAATATTTTAAAACAAGCCCAATTATCTTAGATCTGGAAGAAAACGTGAAGAACACAGAAACCATAGACTAATCATGCAACCGACACATAAAAAACGTAGTAGCACATCTACTGAAAAATCAGCCGCCTTGTAAAATTTCTTGCTCCTTGTTCGTTGGATCGAGCTTAAACTTTAATAGTACATTCACAAGTACAGAAAATAAATTATGAACGGTGAATATCGAGTTTGGAAGTCGTTTTAACCTGCTTATGGACAAAAATCGTAGGTATGTTGTTCGAGCCTAAAATCTTAGCAATTTTCTTGTGAAGGCTATAAACGAAAAAATAACGGTTGGATTTGGCTGAAATTTGAATATATTATTCAAAACATATGAAAACATATTCTGAACGATGGAGATCGGATTTTGAGCAATTGAGCGAGAGAAATAATTTTTTGAAATTGGGTAGAACTTTGATGATTCAGTAGAATTTTGGAGAGAAAATTTCGAAAATAGAGAGAAAACTCGAAATTGAGGTGTAAATTTTGAATGAAAGCTTATCTTATTTATAGAGAGATGGTAAAAATCTTACCATAATTCGATTGATATCCTCCCTAATTTGAAGATGTTCTTTCCACAATTTCGAGATAATCCTTATATAAATATTGAGATGATTCGTTGTTAAGAAAAATTATCTTGTATGTAATATTTCCTTCCAATTAGGTGGATATCAAGCCTTAATTTATCGTGTATCTTGCATTGGATTTTGAATTTCATATATTTATTGGCTCGAAACTTCAAATAACATGTATTAATTAATATTTTCGAATTTATTATTTTTACAATAATATCATAAGTCGAAAATAAAGTCTTATATGTGTCTATATTTAAACAAATAATTACATGCCCAAAAATTTGGGTTCTTACAATAGACGTCTTTTTTAATCTTGCATCCATTTTCAAATACATACGTAATTGCCATGTCATCGTCTTTTCTGATAGATCATACATTTTGGATAGTGCACATGTCCTATGACATTCAAAGGAATAAAAGGCTGTTGGAACATTTCATGTTCGCAATCTTTATTTTGATGTTAACAAAACTTGTTACTGTACTTCTAACATATTTACTCACGTGTGAAGTTGCAAAAATAAGAAGTAAACTGAAACTGAATTTATCCAAACTGAATATCTGACGAGTGTCAGTATTTTGATGATATCTCTCAGCTGTATGATTCGAATGACAATCCACCAATTTGACCGATTAGAAAACTCAATTTGAAACAAGATATACCTCACATCAGTTGGGAAAATTCAGATGTTATCTAGGTCTAACTGATCGTTGATTTACCAAAGTGATTGCACGAAAACAACAATCAGTTGGGTATGAGCAGTTGTGGTATTTTGGCCATATCTCTTAGCTCGGTTATTGGAATGAAGCGATTCAGTATGCGTTGGAAATATAAGACGATGATCTAAAAATCATTTTCAGAAGTCAAAATCTGAATCGAAGCTTATGATGCTCATAAGTGATGATGAAATCACTGATTTTACACAAGCTGAAATCAGCCTTCTGATTTCAGCACACTAGCTGAAACTGAACTGGACCGGACCAGTTAAGCAGACCATGATTTTTAAATCTTTAATTTTTAAGATGTGGGACAAGGGTATCACACTTTGCACCGCAGCTCACACATATCTCTCGATATAGTCCCAACCGAACCAACTCCAAGAAATCCGACCGGTCCTCTACCATGATGCGTTCCAGACCTGATCTTGACTTCCAAACACCTTCAAATCTATCGTGACATGACCCCTAACCAACGAACGTGGCAACCATTCAACCAAGTCAAAGAAACGTTAGATGCAAGTGAACAAATCCCATATGTTTCATGTAGAAGCCATATAAACTCGATGCATAATGATAGATCGATAAAATATCATGCAAAAACATTCATCCTGCACACCGTAGGGTGATCGATGAGAAAAAGAGGGTATAGGGCGTGCCTTAATGCAAAATCGTATCGAAATGATGACCAACAGAGCGAGGGATGAACGGGACGAAGTATCTATCAAGTTTTCTTGTAAAAAGTGGACCATATTGCTCCGACAGTCAGACTTGTCTGAATTCCAAAAATTGGGGATTAAATGTATATTATTAAGGGAAAATATATTTGTAGTCCTCGTACTTTCATACTGAAATATATTTGGTTTTAAACATTTCAACTTAACATGTTTACTCCTTAAACTTTGAAATAGTAACACAATTAGTATTTGTCTTTAATTTATGGTTAAATATAATTGTGGGGACTAATTTATTATATTTATTCAATTCTAGGGAAAAAAGAATAAACATTAATAACAAAAATACTATGAAAAGATAAAGAACATAAATAATCACATATCTACAACTAAATGTACTTATTCTTTTTTATAATATTTATATATGTAAATAAAATTTATTATAATTTTTATTTAAACAAAAAATATATACTTTAGTATCTTGGCTTTATACATAAAAAAAAATAGTCGAATATGTTTTCAAGATCAGAATATCATAGAAATATTTTAATATACACAGTTCTTAATGGGTCTTGTAATAATTTCCTAAAATAAAATTTAAAAATTTATTCAATATCTTTGATATTAAGTAATTAATATTTTATTTTATATATGACCTTGATTACTTGATTTAAAAATAATCAAATTCGAACATCATAATTTTAACAAGTTTTGAAATTTTAGTACTCTTTATCTTCAAAAAAAAAAAAATTACATTAATTTTTATTTATAAAAAATCTTAAATTTTGTATGTGAACTAAATATGAATTTTTTTTGATAAAAAATAAACCATCGTTTATAATTTTTATTAATAAATTATTAATTGTAATTTTTTAACTACAAAATTTAATTAATTTTGATTTGTTTATCTAAGTTTTTTACTAATAATTTATATACCAAAATAATATAAATTTTTGTTCACATATATAATTAATATATATTTATATAATATATATGCTATTATTACCTTCTTTATTTTTACCAAAAAAATTATTTCTAATTTTTTTTTTCATTATTGGTCCTTAAAATTAGACATGTCAAAAAGGGCTGACGGGACAGGTCAACCCGCATGCTGCAACCCGCCATTAGACGAGTCGGGCCGAGCCGGCCGCGCATTTTGGCAGGCCTCACCCAGCCCAACCCATCTTGGGCCACGGGTTAAGTGGGCCAACCCGCTTATTTTTTTAAGAAAAAAATGCTACACAATATTACATATGTTAAACATAGAAGAAAAATATATTTCAGTCAAATAGTTTCATAAAATATTTAAAAACATTGAAATAAAAAATTAAGAAAGTATGCAACATAATCCAAAAAAGGTAAAATGCTTAAACCAAACACGAAGAAATTAAAAAAATACTATAAAGTCAATTCTCATTAAATTTCATTCAATCTTGATCTTCTGCATCAGCACAAATATTCAAATTTTACCAAAGTGAGTGATGGAGGTGAGAAGCATGATAAAAATAAGGAAAAAATAAGATAAGAGAGTGATTTAGACGCATGAGACTTATTCCAATTTTTATATAAAATTTAAAAATATAAAATTTTATCCTAATTTGACGGGCTCATCTTGGCCTGCAACCCAAAGAGGCTCAACCTATTTGTCCCGCCTCCAAACGATCTGCTATTTTAACAATCAAACCCGCTCAATTTTTATAGTGGGGCGGGCTAGCCCGACGAGCCCGACCCAATTTGACATGTCTACTTAAAATACAGTAAATGATGCAGTTTAGTCCTTATCATTATATTTAAACATAAAATGAAGTGAGGACTAATTTTGTTATATTTTTAAAACTTTAGGAACAAAAAGTGTTGAGTAAAAATGTTTGAGGACCAAATTTTTTTAGTATGGAAGTATGAGGACTAAAAATGTATTTTTCTCCATATTATTATGTCGTATAAATTCGTACGCACTCATAAATAAAGAAAAAAAGTTATTCAACCCATTTAATCTATAGAAAATATTTGGTATATTTTTTATAATGGGATTTTGGTCCAAATTTGTATTTAGCTCAGCTAGCTTCAAAAGACGAAAAATTTAAAATTTTGTATTTGGTGCAAATAGAAAAATAAAGAGAGGAAGTAAAATTAAGATTTTAGTCCAAAAATCTAATTGTTATAATGTTAATTGGTATGTATAATTTTTTATTTTGTAAAAAAAAAAAAAATTAATCATGGTAGTATGGAATATTTGGCTACGCCAATGTTCTTAAAATACCCTATGTAAATAGTTATCTTCAATGTTTTTATTTTTTATTTCAGTTTCTAAAGAACTTATTTCTCTAATTAACAGTTTGCACTGGATTTGCACTAAAATTTTCAACATTAATTAGTTAATAATAAATGCATCGTGTAAAAAAATAATTTCATAAACGACTGGAATAGTGATGGATATTATGCAATAGGATTTTAAAAAATGCTATATATATATATATATATATATATCTATATATATATATATATATATATATATATATACCCATGGATGGATCCAGAATTTTAGATTTTGGAACCAGTGACGACAAAAATTTGTGTGAGACGGTCTCACATGTCGTATTTTGTGAGAGAGATCTTTTATTTGGGTCATCCATGAAAAAATATTACTTTTTATGCTAAGAATATTACTTTTTATTGTGAATGTCGATGTGGTTGACTCGCTTCACAGATAAAGATTCGTGAGACCGTCTCATAAGAGACCAAATCTTAAGTGAGGTGATATACGGTTGTGTCAGAGCTACTAATTTCTTGTTAGGTTGTCATTTTCGCTCTTTTGATTTGTGATCTATGCGTTATTTTTTTAAAATGTGTGAATGTGAGAAATATAGAAACAAAAAATCTCGAAAATTTGAAGTTTTGTGATCGGTAATAATTATGACAGGGGAGATCATTCTGGAATCCTGATGGACACATGTCATTGTACATAGTGTAAATGAAATTATTTTGTCATATATTTATTAATAATAAATTTTTTTAGTTTTGAGGGGTCGTGAAATTTATTTATTTGGGCCCGTAATTTTGTTGTCATTTAAACTACTTTATGGTGTTCATTTTTACGCAATTGATTGAGTTTTATATTTCCTTTTTATTAATTAAATTCGGAGAGGCAAACAATTAATTAGCAAAAAAAATAGAGTTATAATTAACTAATATAATTGTAATTTGTTGATTGATGAAAAAAAAAATGCACCCTAAATATTTTGTGGTTCACATATTTCCGGATTTACAGTAAGATCTCAAAATAGTTGTCGATCTATATATTTGGGAGATAAATTGGAAAAAAGCAAAAAAAGAAACAAAAAAACAAAAAATAGAGTACAATATAAGGAGCGATGTTATCTGAAAATAAAGAATTTAGTTCTTAGCTCGATTAAAGAAATAAAATTGTATGATATAGGACTAGCATTCAACGATTTACTAAAAACTATGTTATTATAATAGTATAACTCAAATATTTTAAACCGTACAACAATTCGATCGACATAATTCGATCGCTTTTGTTAGTAGTCACATCAGTTGAATAAAATATTTGAGAGTTGCATATATGAAATTAGACAACTCAACTTTGCGCTAACTTTTGGGATTGAGTTAAATTTAAGTCTCAATTTTACATGGTATTAGAGCTCAGATTTCACCGTTATGTATTGGACTGCATATAGTTACACAAATCGTTCTGCCTATGGTTGGCTCATTTATAAACTTCACGCTCCAGATGTTCATTCCTAGACATGAAAGAATGTGTTAATTATCTCACATCGATTGTATAAAATCTCTGAGAGTTATGTATATGGTTGTTAAGCTAATGCGCATCGTTCTCTGTGGTCCATGAGTGCGAAATAAAATCACGTTGATAAATCTGGAATATTTGATGAACCATTCACATTTTGCCATGTATCAATAGTATTTGTTGTTGTTTGAATCCAAACTATGAGTTGAAATTGGGATTATCACATGTCATCTATCTGTTGATTCAGGGCAGTGTAGCATCGAATGAACCACAAATTCATTTCCAAAGTCAAACCATGTAGGTCCCTCTCTAGTCTATGTCAATTAATATAAAACAAATTTTCTCCTAATATCGTGGATGCTTTTGAATCGATTAATTTCAGATTCATAAATTATATTTAAATGTAAGTTTTTTTTTTTTGAAAGAAGTAAAATCATATAATTCATATTAACATTTGGCAAGTTAAAGCAAAAACAATCTAGAAAGAAACAAAACTACAGTTAGCATCGGACATACTCGAGACATTTGCTCTGTATAAAGATTAAAATGGAAAAAATTGTCGAACCAGCCATGTAAATTTGCTCATTTTGAATTTTGATATTTTAAATAGTCAATAAATTTGGTATTCATTGGTTTACTTTTTTTTTTTATCTTTTAATCTTATTTCACTGTATTAGATCACGTTATTATTTCATAAATTTTTGGCACCAGTACAATATTCCACCATATACGACTAAAAATCAAAAGTTAAATTTAATAACCAAATTTGATTATATGATCTGTTAGGTTAAGCATGCATGAATGATATTAATACTGTGATCAGTGACATATTGAGAAGTTCTCGTGTATCATGTTGTTGATGTTGTGCCGCTTGATATGTTGGCTATGTATGTCATAAAATAATGACATCATATCCTAACATATAATATTGTCGTTGTTGGGGAAAGTCCGACGGTAGGGAAATTACATGACTGGTTTTATAGGATATGAGACAATACCAGCATATAGACACGCACTCCATTGACTCGTGGGCCTAACATTCTCACCAATATCACTTAAGTAGTTGCATTATGAGTTACTACAAATATAAGAAAATAAAGTTGCATTTTGACTAAAAACTATAAATAAGTGTTTGATCTTAACAATTGACATCAGAGCGACATCACGAGTTCAAGTCTCTCAAAAAGCATATTTTTATACTTCTTGAGGAGTTTGGTTAAGCGTGTATGAAAAAATGTAATATATGGATGGGTGACCAACTGGAAGATTCTTGTGCGTCAAGCTATTGACGTTGTGTCGCTTAATCTGGTTGGCTATGTAGACAGTAAAAAATGATATAAGATCTTAACGGATAATATTGTCTCTGTTGGGAACAACGTTAACAGTAAGAAATTAGTAAGACTGATGTCTAAGAGATATGATACATCATCAGCAGATAGATGCGAACTTCCCTTGATTCATGTCTTACAATCCGACCCATTAACACTCAAATATGTATACTTTGTACTGCCACAAATATAACGAAATAAAGTTACCTTTTATCTAACACATATAACTTTTAATATAATTAAAAACTACAAACTAAAAAGAAAGAGTTGACTATAAGTTTAATTTAGAACCTAAAATAGATAGAGGACTTCAATGATGCTACCAGAAAGTTGGGTCACAATTGTCCAAAGAGTGAGTCTCATGTGAGACCGTTTCACGGATCTTAATTTGTGAGATGGGTCAATCATATCCATATTCATAATAAAAAGTAACTCTTAGCATAAAAAATAATACGTTTTCATGGATAACCCAAATAAAAGATCTGTCTCACAAATACGATCCGTGAGACCGTCTCACACAAATTTTTATCTTGTCCAAATCATATAAATCTATTACGCTCGTTTTAAAAAATTTCATCAAATCAATTACTTCAATGTTGCATCCCTACTACTTTAAAGTCAAATTATGAGCTTTCTCAATCATGTCCCCATCATTTAGGTATATGTCATCATATCACATTTAAAGCACTCACGCACGTAGAGTTATATAAAGTGTGACTTAAGGTTAAAAGGTTTAAAAAAAAGTTTCTTTTTGGGAAAAAGCGTAATTTTTTAAGATAAATTTTAACTTATTTTTTACCATCATTTAGGTATATGTCATCATATCACATTTAAAGCACTCACGCACGTAGAGTTATATAAAGTGTGACTTAAGGTTAAAAGGTTTAAAAAAAAGTTTCTTTTTGGGAAAAAGCGTAATTTTTTAAGATAAATTTTAACTTATTTTTTACAAAATTTTAACTTATAAATTTTATTTAAATAATAAATATTTAATTATATTAAAAACATTAACAAAAAATCTAAAGGCATTAAAATAAAATTTGTCATAAACCCTTCATTTCTCTACGGTTAGGATAACATTTGACCTAATAATTATCGGCAAAAGTTTTACTTCACAGAATTCGTAATTTTGAAACTCACGTTTTTTACAACTTGAAATTTTATATATTTTTTGATGTGAGACCGTCTCATAAGAAACATATTCAACTTTTAATAAAGTTTTAAACTTGATCGCAACATATCTATCAATTTTCATGCTTTTTAGAACATTACTCTCACCTATATGACATTGTTGGTTGAAATGAGTTTTTACATGGGGAATATAGATTTTTGTCCGTTAAATTGTTCAATTTTGAATTTTGATTCATTAATATTTTAAATTTTGATTTTGATATACTAAATTTTAATTTTCGGTTATTTTTTCCAATCACTGATGTGGCGTCGAAAAATACTGATGTGACGCAGAAAAATACAACGTCAAAAATCGATAACTTGTCATATGTCACGTCATCAATTTGACTAAAATAGTAAAAATAAATTTTGATGTACCAAAACCATAATTTTAAGACTTAATAGACCAAAAACCAAAATTAAATAAGCTAGTTGACCGATAAAATCATTTTCCCTTGTATAATATGCAGAAAAAGAAATACATAAACCAAATGTAAGCAAGTTTCATTGAAACATCTTTTTAATTTATTATCAAGATTAATAGCATATTTTCTACCTAGTGAAAAATTTATTATTTTAAATGCAGATTTTATTAGCCTTAGACTGACGAGGTCTTCAAAAAAAAAAAACTCAAAACAATAATTTTACGAGTTTTAAAATGAAATAGGATCCTAATTCGTGAAAATTAATATGGAAAACTGGTTTACTCAAATTCGAAACAAACTTAAGTTGTGTTTAGATGGATATATTTTAAATGATTATTTAATTTAAAATCTAATATTTATATACACAATTTCAATATTAATCGTAATAAATTCAAATATATCAGCGTTATTTGATATTCGTGACTTGTGTTTGGATTGATGAATTTAAAAAGATGAATTTTATATATGTGATTTAAGGCAAAAACTTGTGTGAGACGGTCTCACGGGTCGTATTTGTGAGACGGAACTTTTATTTGGGTCACCCATGAAAAAGTATTACTTTTTATACTAAGAGTATTACTTCTTATTGTGAATATGGTTAGGGTTGACCAGTCTCACAAATTATGATCCGTGATACGGTCTCACGTGAGACTCACTCGTGATTTAAAGTCATATACTTTGTTTGAATGAACTAAATTCCAAGTGAATTTCACATCTACTCTATATCAAGCTAAGTAATTTACTAATTTTAAATACTCCCAATATATGTATTAATTTGAAATTCATTATTCAAATGGTTGCTCCAATCAAATCTAATTCGCCAAATAAAACCCTTACATCCAAATATAACATTAATATCCTAAATTACTTTTGTCTCCAATTGATTGATATTCATAAATTTGACACACACATTTTATATATAAAATAAAATAGACTATATAGTTAACACAAAATTGTGGACAAATATCAATTCCTCTTGGACAATAGCCATCTGTCTGCTGCCTATTATGAAGAGTATGCATCAGCACCGACAAGACCATGTGCATAATTAAATTCTACCACTACAGTTGTTATTATATTAAAAAATCAATTTACAAACAAATTTTTATTTTATTTTTATTAATTCATTACATTTTTTTATAAGATTCAGTTAATATGTCTATTAGAACAAAAAACAAAGAAATGACTATTAAATATAAAAACTTGACTGTATATCAAATTACAAAATCAAGTCTAAGTAATTGAGACGAATAGAATATTTGTATTTTCTCAAAACTAACATTGGATCGATAAATAAGAAATTAACATCAAAGTTATTGTTTCGAAATTAATTAAAAATATAATGAAAAAAAAAAGCAACACAACCTATCTATTGGTGTTATAGGGTTTGACTATGAGGCTCGTGAAACCGGAGAAGTGTGTTTCTGTTTATTGGTGTTGTTTCTCATCTCTTAGTGATCAGTACCTACTTTAAATTTGTAGGTTTTACCTGTCCTAATTGTACTTTCTTGACAACATTTAAATATACTTGTCACAACAAACAACGGAGTGATATTTATCAAATTAACGTGTCGAAATCAAATTCGTCAAAGAGAAAGATATAGGTACATTATTGATTGACCATAGCACATGACTTCAAAATTATTGGCAATGACACCATTTCCCTTCAAACTAGCAATACTACAGCGGTTATAAAACTTACATCTCAATGAAAACGAAAATTAAGCTTCCACTTTACACTCCCCGGAACTCGCCCTTGAGCAGGCATTAGTTCCACTTTAATTTAGTCTCTTTTTTGGAAGGCAAAAACTTGTGTGAGACGATCTCACAGGTCGTATTTTGTGAGATAGATCTCTTATTTGAGTCATGCATAAAAAAATATTACTTTTTTTGTGAATATCGGTAAGGTTAAACGATCTCATAGATAAAAATTCATGAGACCGTCTTACAAAAGACATACTCTTCTTGGAAATACCCTAATTCATAGCGTTGAGTTTTGTTTTGTATGTTTTAAACAATCAAAGTTTGATTTTGATACTAAGTTTAATTTTTTTTTTCTTTTTAGCTTTGAGTTCAATTTCATGTGTCAGATGTCACAAACGTCTGTATATTATAGCCATCTAGCTAATGCAAGTTTTCTGAACCATATATATCTCCATCTCCAACTAATTTTCTACCCAATAAATTAATTCTTCGATGGCTCGTATCAATACTAATCCGAAATGGGTTGCGATTTTTATAATATGCCTTGTCGTGAAATCTCATGGCGCCCAACAGCAAGTCCCGTGCCTGTTTTTCTTCGGAGCTTCATTGACTGATAATGGAAACAATAATATGCTCAACACTGTGCTTAAGTCAAATTATCCACCCTACGGGATTGATTTCTACGCTGGTCCGACTGGAAGATTTAGCAACGGGAGAAATACCCCGGATTTTATCGGTTCTAGCTATTTCTTCTCATAATATTCTATAAATATTGTATTATTGTTTGTCGATCGAATGGACGTGGCTAATGATATTGAATGATCTGGCCATGGTTGCAGCTCAGTTGCTAGGATTTAATAACTCCATCCCGCCTTTCGCAACAGCTACAGGTTCTGCTATTGCGAAAGGAGTCAATTATGCGTCCGCCGGAGCAGGAATCCTCGACAATACATCAAGAGCACTGGTAATTATTATTATATTTTGTCCTATGAGATTCAATAATTTTCACAATAATTATACGTAGGTGTTAAAAGATTAGAACTTTGTCCTAACTCAACCCAAAACTAGCTGAATTTTCTAAGATTATATATGCAACTCACTTGAATTTTATCCACGATGTGGGACAACTAACACACCCCCTCACGTTCAAAAATGAACATATGGAGTTTGAAGTTTACAAATGACCCGATTATCATGAGTAGAATGAGTGGTCCAACTATGGACAGTCCAAAACAAGACGGTTTAACCTATCTATCTCATGTTAAGATTGGAACTTGGACTTACCTCAACTCAAAAACTAGCTCAGGGGAGCACTATTCAAGACCATATATACAACTCACAAGAATTTTACCTGACAACAAACAGTAGGGAAACCGATTATTGATTATTTTTCGGTGTATATATATATGTTTTGGATAGGGTGACCGGATCAGCATGAACAGACAGTTATCAAATCATCAGATAACAATCTCTGGTTTGTCGTCTTTACTTGGCCCAAGCACTCAAGTCCAAGACTACCTCAACAAGTGCTTGTATATAGTGGAAATGGGGAGCAATGACTATGTTAACAATTATATACAGCCGCAAAATTACCCAGAAACTGCATCGCTTACACCAGATCAGTTTGCAGCAATCTTGATTCAACAATACACTACCCAACTCAAGGTACATGATTTCTCCAAAAATAAATGTGTGGTTAACATTTGTTCAAAATATATAAACGTTACTAACTCGTGGTTACCAGGCCTTGTACACTAGCGGGGCAAGAAAGGTTGCAATCTATGGTGTTCCGCCAGTAGGCTGCATCCCTCAAGTGCGGGCAATGTTTCCAGCTAATGCGTCCGGATGCGTCGATTACGTGAACAAATACACGCGACTATTCAACAGGAGGTTGAAGCCTCTGGTGAACAATCTCAATGCCAATCTAACTGGCGCGAAATTTATATACGTAAACATGAGCGGGATTTTAATCTCTATCATTGCTTCTATAGGTACGTGCACGAATAATCATATATATATATATATATTGGAGTACCGTTTTTTCACACATAAGATGCATCAAAAGTTTTAAAATTTTTGTTTTTAGGTTCAAACGTTTTTGGATAGTATGATTTAAAATCATTAATAGTGCATTTAGAATATTTACATTTGTATTATAAACCCTAAACACCACATTATTCTGGATTTTAAGTAGGTATTTCTCTACGAAATTTTCAATCTCCTAATTAAGTCCACGATCAGAAGCTTTGTTCCTCGTATATACTGTATTGGAAATCTACACAAGTTTTTATTGAGATTAGATCGTCGAAATTTTCAAAATTCCGATGTCGGTGTTGCGGCAGAGAGGCGCGGGAAGGTTGCCCGAAAATTTTCTTCTAAAATTATTGAGATGGCCAAAATTGTGAGGGAGAGAGAAAATTTTGATTGCAAAAGTTATTTTATTTCATATAAACATTCATGAAATATTTATAAGTTCTAATTTCTGATCTAATAAAAAATCCTACTTGAACCAAGATATAGTATTTTTATTATTCAAAATATCTCTTGTATATAATTTCTACTATTGAAAATAACATGCATTATTTGAATCATTATCAACTTTAGATAATACTATATATTTACATATATATGTACTTATTTATGCTTTAAATTAAATAACTTTTTTTAATTAATTTATTCTATACTCTTTTATAATGTTTCATGAGAATTTTGCACTTAGTAGTCACCACTAATGATTTTATTATTTAATTATTAGATTTTAAATTTACTAAATAAATAATTGTAAACTCATTATAATTCGGATCAACGATTATACAACACTGATGTATCCAGAGTACAAATATTGTTCATGATATAATGATAAATGAAAATTTCGAATGATAAAATTTTCCACTGAACCATTTTTTTGTCGCCGTCAGTTTTGTGAATTCATTCACTAAAACAGACGGTTTCATTCACCTCACTTAATTAGCTATAAGCAATATGTTTGATCTCCATCAAACTACAGCCGCCAAATTCATCTATTTGAACTTGACTATATCAACGAGAAAACATAATCCGATACTTGTATGACCCTCAATGATTTAAAGATACAGCTAGTTGTGAGTTCACAACTTCATGTGATTCAGAAAAATATTTGTTTCTATTCAGACTTACCCTAATTAGACTCATTCTTTTTATCAATTCTTTAATCAAGAATGTTAGTACTCAAGTCTGATTGCACACATCAGATCATTGGTATATTGAGAGTTGCAAATAAATTCAATAAAGATATCATATATCTTTGAGTAATAATAGTGACATGGTATGCGCAACTGAGGAAATATCTTTCCAAAATGCACAAGTCTTATTCTGGCCAGAGATCTCTTCCACTATTAACTTATCAGATCTCATAGGAGATTTTCACCTGTGGATGAGCGGTGAATTCTCAATTAAAATACATTGAATCCTTCGTATTACACCCAACTTCGTCACCTGATGACCCTCAATTGAGTCGATAAATGGATCAAAGTGCATGCTAGTATGTAGAGCATCTACATTATTCTGGGTCAAAGAACTAATGGTATACAACCATAACCGTATAATATTTCACTTGATGAGTGATAACCTCTTGGAAAACTTGTGGGAGGGATGTTCAGTGCTATCAAATGATCATTCGTGTGTATGAATGGACATCTCCCTTTTTTCACATAAAATGGGAATCTTATGTTAGAACAGAGCATAATCCCTTACCAATGAAAAGGACGTTTACATCACATATATTAGTCTCAATCTCAGGCGACCTTTATCTTTATTTTAGGCGGCTGAATCAACTAAGAACATGTTTAGAATATATGATATGTTTCCTAATGAGATTCATGATCTTACGTCGAGAGAAATGCCTCATGCTACCTATAGTATCAAGAACTTTAGTTATGCAGCTTGCATGAGTATATAAATAAAGTAACTGTCATAATTGGATAAAATCGTAAAATATTATTAAAATAATATTGTTTTTACGTCAATAAAGTTCAAGCTATAAGTTCGTTTGCTGAGCACTCATTATAAAAATATATATTTATATATAAATATATATATTTCTTATATTTGTATATTAATGTTGAAGTTAATATATGTAGGTGCTTCGATTTTCGGTACTCCATGTTGTGCAGTATCATCGGCAGGAGTGTGTGTTCCTAACCAAGCTCCGTGTAAAAACAGGGATCTGTACGTTTTCTTCGACAACTATCATACCACAGAGATAATAGATCGCTTAGTAGCTGCCAGAGTATACATTTCCATTTTAACAACGTATTATCCATCCGAAATTAAGAACCTTGCTCAGCAATAAATTCATGGCACACTCAGACGCATAAAAAACTACATGTAATATTAAATAAATTGTCCAAGTATTTGGATCAGTAAGTGAATAAATTTTAAAGTTGTGTGGTAAACTTGAATAATACATTTTAATTTAGAGATGGATGATTAATGGATCTCTCTTCTTGATATTAAGTATTGGTGTGCACAGCATGTAATTTTATTTTATTTTTTCTTCATTTTTTTATGACGTAAGAACCCGAGTTTAATTATATATAGATTTCACATGCATAAGCCTCGGATTTAATTAACATGCCGAAAAACGGCCTTGGGTCCTTACAAAGTCTAGTAGGGTAATTAATTTGCATATATTCCAAGAATCAGTATTACAATCAATCTCAATATGATGAAGTAAAAAGTGAATAAAACAAATTCGTCTAATCCTATGTGAGCGCCTAACTAAGTACCTAAAAAATTAAAATATATTTTTTGGGTTGTACTTGTGCATAGTTGTGGATACATTTTTTGTGTCAAGTTGGATTTCGTTTGAATTTTTAGTAGTTTAGACATATTAACCAAGTAGCTAAAAGCTTAAAACATATTCTTGATTTTTGTGATGAATGATTTTATTAATCTATTGCATTTTCAGTTGTAGATATTGTGATACTTTTGTATATTTATTTAATTTTTGTAAAGTAATTTTTTTTATTTCACTACTTTATGAAACGAAATGAAATTAAAAGGTAATTCAAATACTTCATAAATTCTTATTATATACCGCCCTAATTGGCTCCATGCCTTATCTAGCTATGCGAGAAATGGATACTAAGATATTGTTTGAAACGATGATAAATCTATATATGGATAACATTATTTTTTTATAATTATAATAATTTATAAAATTTGAGTCTAACGTTGAATCAAACAAAAATATGTATAATAATACTTGAAAAAAATTTGAGTCTAACGTTGAATCAAACAAAAATATGTATAATAATACTTGAAAAAAATTTGAGTCTAACGTTGAATCAAACAAAAATATGTATAATAATACTTGAAATTAGTTACATTACATATTAAATTACAGCCTTTTTCTGTTTGGTCATAGCATGGCATAAAAGTTTTTTTTTTAAAAAAAATGGTAACGTGATGGTTTAATGATTTAAAAATGGGCAAGTTACACATCTTATATTTTTAAACAGTTGAAATTTATCAAGATATGGTTGACCACTGTATTACATAAGGCATAAACTTATGTGAGACGGTCTCACGGGTCATATTTTGTGAGACGGGTCTCTTATTTGAGTCATCCATGAAAAAATATTACTTTTTATTGTGAATATCGGTAAATTTGACCTATCCCACATATAAAGATTCGTGAGACCGTCTCACACGAGATCTATCCATTACATAATCGATGACATGATTTAGTTATCCCAATAATTTATATTAATATATAGCTATAGGCAGTATCTCATTTGGTATAATACCTCCGAGTGCGATTTAAGTTTTTTTTTATCCAAATTGTTTTCTAAATGGCACACAGTATTATAATTATTCCAAATAGGGTCATGCTTTTTGTGCTGTGCTTTCTAACGAAATCCCTGGTGTTGTTGATTCATGGCCAACAGCAAGTCCCATGTACATTTTTCATGGGAGATTCATTGTCTGATAATGGAAATAATAATTTGCTGGTCACATTGGCTAAGTCAAATTATCCACCCTACGGGACGGATTATCCCGGCGGTCCGACCGGAAGATTCACCAACGGGAAAACAGTTCCAGATTTCATAGGTTCATTTTCATCTACTCCCTCTTCATGATCTTCTTGATGATATATAATATATTTAGTTCGATTTCAAATATAAATCTTTTTTTCTCGCGATTTTTTTCGGTCCTTTCAATTTGGTTATTATTTAAAAAAAAAATCCATGCATGCAGCCGAATTGCTAGGTTTTGATAAACCTATCCCAGCTTTTGCAACTGCTGTAGGATCAGCTATCTTGAAAGGAGTTAATTATGCATCAGCAGCAGCTGGAATTCTCGATGAAACTGGAATAGCTGTGGTAATTTTAATTTATATTCTATATGTAAGTTTTATGGAATAAAATTCTGTCATTTTTTTTTAAAAAAAAGGAATTTTTTTAAATAGGGTGATCGCATCAGCCTGAACAGGCAACTACTAAATCATAAAGCAACGATCGCAAGTTTATCACTTTTACTCGGCCCAGCTCGGCTCAAAGACCATCTCAACAAGTGCTTGTATGCAGTAAATATGGGTAGCAATGACTATCTCAACAATTATTTACTGCCACAGTTTTACCCATCGAGTAAATTATATACACCAGACCAGTTTTCCGCCTTCTTGATTCACCAATACTCTCAACAACTCAAGGTAATTAACAGATTATAGTTCTTGTTTAATTTCATGTCCCCCCAAAATCATATATCATACACCCTTTTTGAATTCGTCGCTAGACCTTGTACGAAGACGGAGCAAGAAAAGTTGCGGTGTTCGGTCTTGGTCCAATAGGCTGTGTTCCACCACTGCTGGCTATGTATCCGGTGAACGAATCGGGTTGTGTCGACTTCATCAACGAGTATGTGAAGCTATTCAACGACAGATTGAAGCCGCTCGTGGAAGACCTCAATACTAATCTGCCTGCTGCAAAGTTTACCTACATAAACATCACTAGCATATCACTCGGGATTTTTTCTCTTCCTGGTAAGTTAGCATATCATGAGTATGTGATGGATCCACAAGCTATAGCATACCGATACGAATCGTCTCGGTAACTGAAAAAAACGTAACGGAACCTACTTCGCATGCAGGTATTACAGTCTCCAATTATTCATGCTGTGAGGTGGGAATAGCACTGTGTGAGCCTTACCAAGTTCCATGCAGCAGAAGAAATCAGTATATTTTCTTTGATGATTATCATCCGACGCAGGTTGTTAATCAGTACACAGCTGCAAGAATATACAACGCGCTTTTACCCTCAGATGCCTATCCATTTGACATTCACCAACTTGCTCGACAATAAACCTATGCCTATGCACGCACACTACTACGACTATCTGTACTGTACTACTACTACTACTCGTGAATGACACGTTATTACAAGTTCTACTCTATCAAATACGTGGTTAAAGCCATTCCCCCTCCCGAAACATACATTTCTTACTGCCATTAAATCGACTTGGATTAATCCCGAATTGGTTTGATTTAATCTGATTCAATCCATGAATACAAGAAAAACGCTATACAACAACACACATACGACAACGGTTTTTGTGCAAAACCGTTTTTCTTGTAGTGCCAGGACTATTTAAATCGACCTTGGATCGTTGGAAATGAATGCGAAACCATTTTAATACATCACATTAAGTAATATATTTAATTTACGAGCATTGATAATTTAAGGCTCAATCCAATTAAGTCCATAATCTCTCGCATTCATGATAAATCGGTCATATCTTTGTAGCAACTGAAATGAATACAATTACGTACACTCCGAAAATTTTATTGGGTGGATCTATAGATAGCGGATAGTCTAGATCTCTGGCCAGAAGTAGGGCCAAGCTCGCCCTCGAGCCCTGGGCAGGTCGGCCGGATCATATTCAATCCTTGTTTGTCTATTAATTTTGACTTCTTCTGTTCAACGCAGGGTAGAGCAGTTTGGTAGCTAACAAGGCTTGTAACCGTAGTGTTTCATAATACAGTAACTTGTAATTTCTAAATTTGATAATTAATTATTTCCATGCCAAAGGACTATGGTACACGCTGTTGTCATGTGACGCCGCTCCACCAGATTTTTTTAATCGTTTCGTTCCAATTTTTTAAAGCCATATGTACAGTTATCCGACCTCCATTGTCCTTGGTTTCCCCCAATTTTCGAATTCTCGGAATGCCCTAAATTCAGCTTCTTGTTGTCACATTATTTTGAATGGAGGATGCGAAATTAGTTACCCAATATGAAGTTGAAGACGAATTTCACGAGGCGCTCGATGATTTCCCATTCTATGATTGCGAAGAAACCTTTTTTCCCGGAGGAATGGAATCCTGTGGTGACGTGTCAACCTCCGATGACAATAAAACCATGCCTCCGGAGACTTTGCGCCGACGGGGATCGCATGCTCATAGTAAGTCCTCGGTAGCCGATTCAATCAAGTCGTCGAAGCTGAGCTCGTCGGTGAGCTCGGAGAATTACTTGAATTCTAGAGAGAGAAATTCGAAGCTTTCCAGCAGAATTAAGGAGCGTGAGCTGAAGTGCGGCACGGAAGGTGTGAAAGATGCCGTGAGAGGAGAGAATACTAGGAATAATGAGGGAAGTTCGAGTTGCACCGACGCAAATGGACGCAGAGGTGACGAGGATTTGGTCAGAAAAGAATCGAATTTGGGGGAAAACAATGGCAACCAGGATGCAAATTCGAGTGTTCTTGATCTTTTAGCTCGTCTGGTAATAAAGGCCATAAGCTTCCAGTTTGATTTGTCTGTTAAATTTTTTATGTTTCCAATATGGTTAACGTATTATTTATTCATGGTCGTGTTCAATCCGTTTGGGGTTTTGAAGCGTGTAAAACGGTTTCTGGTTCGGAAAATGAAAATAATTTGGGATCTTATGCGTGAAAATGTGTCCCCATTGGTGTATGAATGGTTTAAAGAACACCATGCGATCTGGAAACTTGGTCTAAAATGTGGTTGGGGATTGTTGTGGTCTTGTTATGTGTGTTTTGTGTTAGTGGGCTTGTTGGTGTCATCATTTGTGATTAGTGGACTGTTGATAAGGAGGTTGGTGGAGGAGCCAATTGGAATTAAGAGAAATTTGAATTTTGACTATACGGAGAAGAGTCCGCTGGCATTTGTGCCTATAATTGCATACCCAGAGCTTAGCCACGAAACTTATCTTGCAGAGAAACCAGAATCTGTGAAGGGTGGAGGATCAAGGGCAATACCAGCTAATCACAAATTGCAGGTTACTGTTTTATTGACGCTACCCGAATCTGACTACAATCAGAATCTTGGAATATTCCAGGTATGTGGTCGATGATCTGTATAATTTCATATATTTTTGTGTTTTGGAATGCTCATGCTACTATGTAGTAGAATATTATACATAGATTAGTAGAATAAATTACAGAAATTGCTTCGAGGTGTGTTGCCTTGGACACTTTCCTCGAGACTTATTTCTTCCTATCAATCGGCTTGCAATGGGGAATGTGGATAGTATTTATCGCACAATAAATAGCAACCAACCCAGTGTTGATTCTCTATTTAAGTTGAAGGATCATAGGATTAGGTACTCATGAATGTTGTCAAGTTACCTAACTCATAAAAGATCTCAGCAGTAAAATAGTGTACAAGTATTTATGGAGAACAAAGGAAAATATGTTGTGTTGTTTACTTGTTTTGGTTATAGTGTCTTTTGTAGACTCGTTTCCTAATCCGAACTTGATGAATAATTAAATGCAACTGTTCGGAACTGCCAAAACATCCTTATCTGAACAGCCACCTCGCTCGAATTGAGCAATTTGAAATCAAAATAAATTTACTTAGAAAATAAAAATGGCACCAGGTTTAGATCTATTTTTCTTATCACTGCCGGAAGTGTCAAGTAAGTTTATATGTAAACATACTTGACGCCTAATAATTGTCTAGCCATACTAACTTCGTTGGTTATATTATTATTACTCTGCAACCGAGATTGCTGTAGATAAAATTAATAAACTTCAGCGTTAGGGATATGTCGTGTTTGGTGTCACTCTGGTTCTTAACAAGATGCCAAGCCTAATTTGTTTGCTTAAAAAGCCATTTATTAATCTCCAAAGTAATATGTTGAGTCCACAAATGGGACACATCGAACATAAGATCATTTAGTGACAATTTTTTTGCTATATTGTAATGCATCTGCTATTTCTGTCTTTTGTTAGCGTTCTACACTGGAAAACATCTTACGGCAGCACACTGCCGCTCTGATCAGCGAAAGTTTAATATGATCATTGATTGTTGTCCTTGTATTTTCTGCATTTTCTTTTCCCATTAAGATTTCACTGTTTGTAGATTCAACATTGAGTCTATTCAACACAAACGTAAGGACGTGTTCATGTCAGTGACCAGTGATTATACACCTCATTTATTCTTTGTTCTTTCTTGAAGGTCAGAGTGGATTTCCTTGCCAAGAATGGTAGAATCCTTGCAAGCTCAAGGCGTCCATGCATGTTGCAGTATAAAAGCCAACCTATTCGCCTTTTGCTGACTTTTCTCAAGGTTGCTCCGATTTTAACTGGTTATACATCGGAATCCCAGAATCTGAAAATAAACATCCGAGGTTTTACCGAAGACGTCGTGCCAACCGCCTGCTTAAGGGTCATCATTGAACCACGTGCCGAATTCAAGCCTGGTGCCGGTATTCCTGAAATTTACACTTCAACTTTGACCCTGGAGTCTGAACTTCCGTTTTTCAGAAAGGTATTATGGTTTTGGAAGAAATCGTTATTTGTGTGGACTAGCATGACTATCTTTACCATGGAGTTACTTTTTTCTCTCCTGTGCTGTAAATCCGTCGTGATCCCAAGAATAAGATTGAGGGAAGATTCAACTAACGGAGATTCGCCACAGATTGATAATCCAGTGCGAGGTTAAACTCCCAAAAGATGCTGCAGTTGGCTTGTAAAAGGCAGCTGAGGCCTGTGAATCCAATACCTGTATTGGCAATGCTGATTTGTACGTCTAATAGATGAATTAAAATTACCTGCAACTTCACGTCTGTAAGTATGTTTTAACAATTTTAATTACCAAAGTTAAATATTATAATGAAAGCAGAGCAGCATTTCTCATATGCATAAACCTGAAAATGTTTCTCCCAATTCTCTTGCATCATTTGTACCATACATGTATATATTCCTATTCCTTAACCACAATAATTTTCTAGTATAATAAAAATTTGCTGTAATAATTTTGATTTATTTGTCTTGAAAATAATTTTTTTTAATATAATAAATTTAGTTTATTATACTGAAATGAGCGTGGATCTCACATTTTCACCAGTTTTTCTCTAGAAATACCTTTCCTCAAATCCAAGAGACATACCAATCACGAAAACGAACAAAAAATTTATATTAAATTAAAACATTAAAAAATGAAAAAAAGAACTCTTCAAACAAATAAAAATAAAAGGATTTAAATATTCATTATACATTAAAAAAAAAAAGTCGATTCACTCGAACGTTTGTTGCTCGTGCACTGATTTTATTTATTTCAACACGTAAACCCGATATCTCCTATGCTTATTTCCCACGTATATAATTGCATGCCGCTATAAATGTAATTATTCCTATGATAAGACACATTTGACTACAAATATCACTCTAAAGTATTGTAACATTCGTTATATTATTTATCCATATTTTTATCCAGTATAATATATGCATCATATTATTTATCTATCTACCCATCATTTATCTTACATAAATCGTTTATCTCATATCAATCAAAATGGTAATATCGCATTATCTCAAATTAGTTATAATTTCTTGATTTAGTTTCCTAGTTTTTGTAGTTTATCGAAATAATTATAACTAACGATCGAATAGGAATCCACTTCGTTTGATTTTAAAAGTTGTGGCAAGATTTCGTTCCTGGTAAGTCGAAACAAACTTTTTGTGCAAACAGTTTTGGCACATCCAGTGGGACCAAGTATGCCTCCAAAGCTAACAGATACTGATAAACATGAAGGTATTCTCAATCACAACGGAAGTACCATCATTTACGGTGATAAGATATTGATTCTAGCGGAGGATCAGTCGAGGACTCGTACACAAGTTCGAGGATCAAGCTGTGAAAGAAAAAGATGTACATTTTGTCGGTTAGAAATTTCCAATGAGTCTCGTGTTGTCAATGGAGAGAGGTGTATGTAGTAAACTCAAAGAGATGACTAATGTATTGGTTAATATCTTTGCCACCATTATGACGGATGTCATAAAGAGACGAGAATGGAGGAAAGAACAGAGGAGGTCATCAAAAGGTGAAAAAAAAACCTTATGAGTATGAAGGCCTGGCAATGAATGTGTTGCTCCATATTCAATTACTATCTTAAATATATCAACATGGATCATTTAGTGTGCTTATGTCATCACTCACATGCATCTTAAGAAACTTCTCAAGATATACCAAACCCAAAATTATCCCAAGTTAAGCACAATTAACTTTGGAGTTTTAAAGTTATAAGCTCTTGAAAAGAATATTTAACTTATTGATATAAGTAATATCTGTCAGATCTTTTATATCTCTCATTCTAGTGTGAAATCAATTCATTTATGCTCTCTATCGCTCATTCATTGATGATGTTTCCTTATTTCAGGTATTAATCACTCATATTACAAATAATGACCGCCCTATGATCTTTGGCTCTGCATGTCACATGCCTACCAGCTTTCGCTTGGTTTTTCCTCGAACCACAGCATACTAGAAGATACCAGTCTTTGATACCACTTGTAACGTCCTAGATTCAACAATACTCCACACTATATCAAAACAGTTCTTCTCAACGTGCTTATATTCTCGGTCACAGGAACCTTGAGAAAATTCTCATGAGATCACTCATCCAAAAATTTCCCCAATTTAAGTACGTTTAACTTTAGAGTTTTTAAGTTATGAGCTTTCGAAAAAAAGACATCTATCAATTCTTTTATGTCTCTCATTACGTTGTATGATTGGTTCATTCATGATCCATGTCGCCCATTCATTGGTAGAGTTCCCATTTTTCAGGTATTAACCACTCACATTGCAGACCATTACCGCTCTAGGATCTTCGACTCCGAGTTTCATAGGTTATACCACCGGTTCTTTTGTCCAATACCCCCACCACACATGAAGGAAGAGAATATAGCACCAACACCCCAATATGAGTTGGGTAGTGGACAAAAGCAGCATGTGATGCAGAAATATAAGGTTATCAAATTCGTGCAGAAATATATATAAGGTTATCAAATTCATGTTCCCAGTTTTGTGTTGTTGAGAGACGATCAATTATCATTGAAGATTGACCAAACTAGTTGAAGAAATATGGAACAAATGCGATGATGGAGATCAGAAAAGCTTTCACACAATTGATGCGCTCAAAAAATGCGCATCCATAAAAATACCTTGAATCAATGATCACGAACCAATTCTTCAATATACCGAATCAAACCGCTCCAAAAATATAACTGTGTATCAAAGAAAATGGGTGAGATGACTCCGCCCAAAGACGAAGCCACTCCGACGCTCAAGTCAGTATAGTGTTTGAGAGAAAAATACAAGACTAGCGTAAATAATTGTATAAGAAAGCGTGCCTTAATTAGGGTTAGGAGTCCTTTATTTATAGGTGTGGAGTCTTAGATGATATAGAATTTTTTAATATATGGTAACTAGATTTGTGCATATTCATGCAATATCTTGTAATATCTCTAAAATATAAGTAATGATATGATAGGATTTTTACCATATCATCAGATATGATAGGATTTTTACCATATCATCACTAGTACCCCCGCAAAAAAGTGACGACGAGTGAAATGATGGAGGAACGTTAAATGAATGAATTATATTTTAGAGTATGTAAGATAATATTCTCGTTGCATGTAATAGTGTCCTTTGAGCGTTTGTTGTGGAGTGTGCTTTTTGAGGAGAGCCAAATTAAGCGGCCAATATAGTCATCTGTTACTGAATTGGTAGTCAAATAAGTGTTCTTTCCAGCTGAATCGATAGAAAGTCAAAAGAGCCAAGAGTGGTTGTACTGCTCAATAAGAAGTCGGGTCAAGATGTCGAGACCAACATAAGATCAAACATATATAAGAAGTTCGAGATATATCGATTGTCGTGAGAAGATAATATGCGTCCAAGTGGACCATGATTAAGAGTCTGAAAAAATACAGTTTGATATGATGTTCTGAGATGTTTGAAGGTCATACTCAAATAAGAGTTGTTGATGAATATCTGCTGAAAGTCGAGCTCGGATGAAGACCGATAAAGAATATCATGCTAATAACCAAGCTAAAATGATAAGCTATAAATTAGATCCTGCTGAAAACCGAGCTCAAATGAAGAGCTATATAAGATCCTCATGAAAATAAGCTCAAATAAAGAGCTATAGATAATAGTCTGCAGAAAATCGAGCTCAAATAAAGAGCTATAGATAATAGTCCGCTGAAAGTTGAGCTCAAATAAAGAACAATAGATAATAGTTTGCTGTCGAGCTCAAATAAAGAGCAATAGATAATAGTACTGAAAACCGAGCTCAAATAAAGAGCTATAGATAATAGTTTGCTGAAAGTCGAGCTCAAATAAAGACCAATAGATTAAGAATCAAATTATTGCTATCGAGCGCGAGGTCGAGCTTATATGTTTTCCGAGCCGAGTTGGATTTACTGAGTGCCGAGCAAGGTCGGGCTTACTGAGGTGCCGAGCAAAGTTGGGCTTACTGAGATGACGAGCAAGGTCGGCTTACTGAGGTGCCGAGCAAGGTCGGGCTTATGTAATTGCCAAGCAGAGTTGGACTTACTGAGGTGTCGAGCAAGGTCGGGCTTACTGAGGTGCCGAGCAAGGTCGGGCTTATGTAATTGCCAAGCAGAGTTGGACTTACTGAGGTGCCGAGCAAAGTCGGGCTTACTGAGGTGCCGAGCAAGGTCGGGCATATGTAATTGCCAAGCAGAGTTGGGCTTACTGAGGTGCCGAGCAAGGTCGGGCTTACTGAGGTGCCGAGCAAAGTCGGGCTTCTGAGGTGCCGAGCAAGGTCGGGCTTACTGAGGTGCCGAGCAAGGTCGGGCTTCTGAGGTGCCGAACAAGGTCGGGCTTACTGAGGTGCCGAGCAAAGTCGGGCTTACTGAGGTGCCGAGCAAAGTCGGGCTTCTGTAATTGCCAAGCAGAGTTGGACTTACTGAGTTACCGAGCAAGGTCGGGCTTACTGAGGTGCCGAGCAAGGTCGGGCTTCTGTAATTGCCAAGCAGGGTTCGACTTACTAAGGTGCCGAGCAAGGTCGGGCTTACTGAGGTGCCGAGCAAAGTCGGGCTTACTGAGGTTTCGAGCAAGGGTGTCTGCTAGTGAAAATCACTTGAGTTGAGCCCAGACACGGTGCATCGAGCATGCTGTAGGACACTGCTGATGCAATAAAGTCGCTCAGACACTATGGTCAGCGAGTCCTGCTATATGGTTTCGATGCAGTGAGACTGGAAACTGGATCAGACACGTCCATTTTTGGAGTATGCTTAATTTTGGAGGGACAACGTTTATGCAGAGTAGGCCAACTCTCATGGTTTCCATCCTGTTACCTCTTTAGGAAAATTAATATATATACATAGAAAGCATTAGAAGAGACGTGCTGGGAAATCGAAATAATATCCTAATTAAAATATTTTCCCAAATTTTAATATGAAAACGTAAAGAACAATATTTCCCACAAACTCGTAGATTTAGTTAAATTTATATATCTCTGAGATTTCATTAAATCTAAATTGAGATTGCATATGTCTTTGGGGATCTCTTCTTGATGCGTTTTTCTGAAAATCAATTTCCAAAATCAAGGAAATACGACTCATCGAATGAAGGATATTAATGAAATTGATTACAAGAATTGTACGGGATATAGTCTATAGTCAATTCACATATTTGAGATAATAAAAATTAGGAATTACAAAAATGTGTGTGATGCTCTCTTTATTGTTATCTTATGCTAATATTTCATATCAGTTTTAACAATAAGTATACATAAGTGATATAAATAAATCTTTAAAAATTAAACTTAGACTAACTTGTATTAAAAGAAAAGTAACCAAGGAACTTATCTTCAACGAATTGTCAACCAATTTGCAATTTTGATCAAGGATGTACCACACCAACCACGTAGCACGCATATGATAGATTCAATGGACTTCATAAAAATATAACTATATTGGTATGCTAGAAGCCGCCTGGGTCCCGATATGCTTGCATATTGTATCGCATCCTGGAAAATCTTTGTTCTTCAATTGTCAAGGTATATTCAGCGAAGAATCGTTAATCGCCTAGCCACAATCTCTCTGATTTTACGAGAGAAAGTGTTAGGGTCTGGAGGTGGAGAGATGTCGGCCTCGGTTTGGTCAGCTGGGAGTTAGCGTATTCTTCTCGTGAAAGATAACAAACGGTACCATAGGAATATTTTCGGTCCCATTGTGATGTGGTTGATATGGCGAGGTTTGAAGCAAGATTGATGATCGACAGAAGAGCTTTCGATGAAGCGTCGGTCTATGGATCGAACCATGGTTCTCGGCCGGAGTGTAATGCTGAAGGCGGTAAATTTGTGAAGGAGCGGAGATGTGAACTTGGTGAGAGAATTGCGACCAAAGGAAATTGTTTTGGTTCCTTCACGGAGTATGATGTGGATGATGGGTTGGGCAAATTTTATTTTTTTTCTTCTTAATTCAACCGGTAGAAGACAAATCGCGGGGATAAATTTCGTTCCCACAGACGGCGCCATTGATGCGCTCAAAAAATGCGCATCCATAAAAATACCTTGAATCGATGATCACGAACCAATTCTTCAATATACCGAATCAAACCGCTCCAAAAATATAACTGTGTATCAAAGAAAACGGGTGAGATGACTCCGCCCAAAGACGAAGTCACTCCGACGCTCAAGTCAGTATAGTGTTTGAGAGAAAAATACAAGACTAGCGTAAATAATTGTATAAGAAAGCGTACCTTAATTAGGGTTAGGAGCCATTTATTTATAGGTGTGGAGTCTTAGATGATATAGAATTTTGTAATATATGGTAACTAAATTTGTGCATATTCATGCAATATCTTGTAATATCTCTAAAATATAAGTAATGATATGATAGGATTTTTACCATATCATCAGATATGATAGGATTTTTACCATATCATCAACAATAAATCTCATCAACACAAAACTCTACGGCAAAAAGCTTCTACAAATGTCATCAAATTTAATTCATTTTAATTAACTATTTCCAGTTTTCAATATTGTAATTTTCTTAGTTTTAGCACATTCCTTCAATTTTCCAATTCTAGTTCATTATAGAAAAATTGAATTTGTTGTTGTTCATGAATTTTTCTTTAATTTTCTAATTTAGTTTCCTATTTTTTATGACTTACCGAGAAAATTATAACTAACGCTCGAATCGAGATCTATATCGTTTGATTTATAAGTCATATTTCAACTTGACACGGAAAAATTATTTTAAACTTGAATTTCAAATAGCACCAACAGGGATGATGATAATTATTATAAGAATTTAAACTTAGATAAAAATCATGTAGTTTAATATCTCTAAATAAAAACTATTGAATAAGACTTTAAAATCGATTATTCTAAAATTATTATTGTTCAAAAATTATTTATAAATTGACCATTTACATCCCGCCAATAGGATTCGAACTCCGCCAGCTGTAAACGTACTCTCGGTTCTTCTCTTTAATTTAATGTTTCCTTTTAATTTTCTGTTCGAATCTGCTCCAAACCAAAACATTAAAAATCGACCGTTGGACCCGAGCCTAAATTCAAATTCTGCAAAACCAAAACTTAACTGCCCCCCACCCACACCACACCCATATACTCTCTCTAGAATTGACCGTTTTGCTCCCCAATTTTCTCGGCAGAAATGGTGTCCAAGGTTGTAAAGAGAACCCCCACTAAATCCCTCAAGAATCTAAAAAACTTCACTAACAGCCGCCGCAGCCGCAAGAAATCTCCGACCAAAAATGGCACAGGCACCGCCTCTCGGGTGGTTGCTTCCATCAACAAGTCCCTGTCCTCTTGCCACCGCCGCCTCATCAATATTTTTGCTAGACTAGCTTGTATAGCCACCCCCAAGAAAACGCCCCGCAAGAAGGGATACCAAATTCTTCAAAAAAACCCTGCAAATCCCCCGGAGGCCGTCCGTAGAGCCCTCTTCAACGAGAAGACGAGCCTCCCTCCGTCTCTTTACCCTGAGAAAAAGACCATTTTTCTTGATTTAGACGAAAAGGTCGAGTTCTACGTGCTCAAGAGGCCATTTGTGGATGAATTCTTGAATTTCTTGAGTCAGAAGTTCGAGGTTGTCGTTTTCACAGCTGGGATCGAGAAATATGCGTCTCTTGTGCTGGATAGGCTTGACTGGAGATCTTGTATATCTCACCGCCTGTACCGGGATTCCTGCAAAGAATTTGATGGCAAGTTGGTAAAAGATCTGTCAGAAATTGGGAGAGATGTTAGCAGGTTGGTGATTGTGGACGACAATCCAAATTCCTACATTTTTCAGCCTGATAATGCGATCCCAATCAAGCCTTTCATCAACGATCTCAGGGATTTGGAACTGAAGAAGTTGATTAATTTCTTCGAAGGGTGTGACTCTGTCGAGGACATGAGAAAAGCTGTGAAGTTGTACATAGCTGATCAGAATCAAGAAAAGCTGGTGTAGATTTAGCTCTGTTTCTTTTCACATTTGATTCTTAAAAAAGAGTTTCTGTTTTGTCTATTAAGGTTTCTTTGCCTTCGCAGCAAATACAATAGCTTAACTCAACAGATTGATATTCATGCTGACATTTCCTTGTTGGTGTGAAGCGAATTCGCATACATTCCATATGAAATTCACGCGATTCAAAGGCAATATGCTCATGCAATGTAGATTCACATACATTCCATATGAAATTCACTGAAGTTTCTTCAACTGTTCCCCGTGATCAACCAACTAAAAGATGACATCCTGAGCACAATATAAGAAAAGAATTGCAAACAATTTAGCCTATTACTACTCACTTTAGCAAACTAACTTCAAAACAATGCTATTGTTTTAGAAGTTATACATGTGTAGCTTAAACCAAACAATAACAAATTACTCAAAAGTGTGGTCAATCTTGTCCGCCGTCCCTTCGCTGACTATTCGCACATGCGGAATACATCCGGAAAGGGTCGACGTTTCTTGATTCGAGAAATGAAAACGACCCAAAATTGTAATTGCTTGATTGCCCCTTTAATATAATCAGCAAAGATTATTTACGGATTGCATGAAAATTAAACTGGATCACAAATGGAGAATACATATTAATTACATTTGCCATTGAAAATCGAGAAATAATCGCTCTAGCTTTGAACCATCTTTTCTTTCTTAACAATAATAAAACAAAACATTGCATTGCTTTGATCAACAAGCCCTTGTAGCAATGTACAAAACAACAACTGGCATTACATGAATTTCAATATTATTTAATACTTGGATTTTTAAATAGATATATATACTCAAGCTAGTAAGCTGCTGATCGAGTGCATGAGCCAGGTTAAACAGTAAAAGGAACGCGCATATTTTGGATATGTAGTGAAGAGAATGCATATTGTTTTCCAAGGTATAAAGCTAAAATTCACACATCCATAGTCATCCCCAAAGGCCCACATGGGGTTGTTATCAAAGAGAAGTACTTAATACAACGAATTAAGAAGATGGACATCGAGTAAGATTAAAACGGGACGAAGTTAGAAACAAGATGCTAGAAAGACCAATTTACATGACAATTTACAGTCTCGTCGCGAGTAGCTTTTTTTCAATTGTCACGGATCAGATTCGTGGGCTCACTCAAAACGTAATTGGGTAACTCGTATTTGGCGCCTGCAATAAGATTACAGATTAAGAAGATATACAAGAGGGGTGGGCATTACATAAAGATGTTGTAAAAAAATGCATATTTGAAACTGATAAGCTTGAGCCAAGATCTAATATATTCAAATATATTTCTACTCAAATAACCCAAATAATTTTATTGTTGTGTATGAGTACTGATATACAGAATAATGTGTTATAAATAATTTTAGAACTAAACGAGCACATAAGTTCGAGCTATGACTCATGCTAATTTAGTTTGAACATGAATCGAGCTTGACTCAAATTTTAATTCAAGCTGAACTTGAGCAATGTAGTTCTTTCCTCTTCTGGCTTGAACATTCAACTAACGAATGGAATTGAGCCAAAGCTACTAATATTTTCAAATACGAGCTTGAGTTCAAATACCAAAAACACAAAAATATTCAACTTGAATTGATCCATTTGCACCCAAAGTAGAATAAAATGCAAACCTCTCTCATCATAGCAGATTGTTAAGTCAGAACTTTGAACAATAACTCCAGCACTATCCACAATTGCTTGTGCAAGAGTTAAATCAGCCTCAGCTGCAGCCCGAAGTGCAGCCCAAATCTCTGAAAGTCGATAAAAACCATCAGGAAATGAAATATAAATTGGAATTACCGGATTAAAGTTTTCATCATATTGAGCTGAAAATTTGACCAACACTAGAAGTAGCATCTAAAGAATAATTAATATTTGAAACTCAAACATCAAATTTGAACCTGGTTCAAATCTTCAACAAGAACAAACTTAGGTCTCTGAAAGAAAAGTGATGCATCATCATAATCACATATAATACTAGCATCTGCGAACAAACAATTTACAAGGGCACAACGTCATATTGCTCTCATCATATTATAAATGCAGACTGTATCATTCAATACAAAAGGTGAATATTACAAATTTATTATCACTATTCCCTTGCAACTTTTTAAGTTAACACTATTTCTAGCAGCACGCATTTGGTATATCAGGATAGTTTCTCAAAAATTATCTTGCTTAATATAACAATTAGTGGCACAACACACATCGTATATGCATAGTTTGTTATGCCTAAAAAACATTTTATAAATATCAAATTGTATGTATTATATTCATTAGAATAAATGTATTGTAAGAAAAAAGAAACATTAAGAGATTGAAAATTTAATATATTGAAGATTTAATGTTTCATACAATCTATTACCATATATTAAAGGAACTACACGGAGAGAGTATTACAGAAACTACCTTAAACTCTTGGTATTGCATCCCTTTTCGCAATACTACAACATATCTATCACTATATATTAAAGGCAATGGTGTCATACCAATTACCTTGGGACTCTTTCTATGTCAGGCCTCTTTTTCAATGGTAATCCTATAGCATAGAGCTATCTTATTAGATATTAAATAGAGCACATTAAATATCGTTCTTTTGCAGTTTGGTATGTCACCAGTGACTATACTAAAGTAGACTAGATTATAAAAATTATCTGTCATATATTATTAAACAAAAAACATAATAGTTTACTAAATAGAATTAATTTTTCGTATATCTAGATGAAGTTATGTGCTATCTAGCTGGTATTATGTACTAAACAAGATAAGGCATACTAATTTAGTCTCTTGGTATGCACTCTCTCATCTTTCAAAAGGTAGAACTTAAATATGTGGCCATAATGGTAATTAGCATCATGCTCAGAGGTTAGAAACAAGCCAACAATTTTGCAAGTCAAATGAAGGATAAATCTGGATTAGGAAACAATCATTATGTTATCATGCCTACCGAACGTACCACAAAGACACCAAAATTTTGTTGCGTCTAGATATTAAAACGTATATATATATTATTTCAAACCATTAGTAGATGGAGGAATATCATAAGAAACTAGTCAACGAAGCACTCAATATATGTTTGAAATAAAATATATTTTTGAACTTGTAAATATTTTTGTCATAGAAGTATTCAATAACTTATTATAGAATCAATTCTCATTTGCATATCAAATTTTATTTTCATTTTTGTAATACCATTATTTATAAACCATTACACAATGAAAGTAAAATTAGAGAACGGTCCAAACCATACAATCAATCTTTTACTCCAAAGTAGTCAATTCACTGACATAGCAAATAACTTCATCAGTGTAAGGAATGGTCTACGAAACCAAAGAACTATGCCCCAAACTGCACTACGAGCTCAGACTTCTTCCACTTGAAAGGGGGAAGGGAAGGTAAATCTTTCCAGTTCCATCAATTAATAGACAATAAGATAGCTTAAAAGTTGGTAGATAACTATTAACTAACATGGTTTGAGATCAAGTTAGCATGTTGCAAGAAGCGCCATGGTAATGAAGCGCCGTGTAAATGAAGTACGGAAAGAAGTGTTTCAATGAGATAAAAGTAAAATCAAGATGATCCAAATAAATTCAAGAAAGTGAAAAAACTTGAGAAGGAAAATGAACTTCTATGAAATAAAAATTGCATACATGCTGCTGTAAAGAATTCTTTAATATAACAAATTAGATATTGTATGACTTCATTTCTCTGAAACTTTGTATTGTCCTAACTTCCTAAATCATACCGGGAAAAAGCATACGATCTAGTTTTTTAGGGTGGAGTGTGCCGAAATATATGACAATTTTATCTCTTGTGATAACCATATATAATAATAGAGCACCATAGCTTGTTCACATATAATCATCTGAAGAAGCCCCACAGCTAGCTCTTGAGCTTAGTGTGGTGATTATGTAAAGATTTGTAGAAAAATAAATAATCCGATACCTTCCCGACCACCATAATGTGGAGCAGTATCCCAGAACTCCTCGCGCATCTGTACCAGTTGTGCTCTAGTTATAGCTTCTGAATGCTTCCATGCCTTGGGTTTTCTTATTTTCTTTGAAGTTTCTGGATTCAGATTAAAAGCCATAACTATGAGGCAGCTAAAAATAAAACAAAGTCCAAATTTTTATTATTGAATCGGTGAGTCTAATATTTAAGAAGCTTGCACCACAGCAAGCACCATATTGATGCATCATGCATGAGACATGCAGAAGGCACAAATAGATATTGTGTTGCTCATTCATAAAGCATAAAATGTGAATAAGTTGAGGGACCCTTTTTACAAATAAAAATCAAAATTATTGGTGCTTGCATGATATGAAACAATTTGCAACTTATTCTATTAGTCTTTAGAATATAAACAATCATAATTTGTTATCTTGATTGCTTATATTAGATATTATCTCCGAGATCAAAAAACCCAAGCCAAATTTGACTATCTATCAGCAAGATTGTTTATAAACGTATAATTCTCTAGGTTTTGCACTAAAATAGATGTTCCACCAAGCCGCTAAAATTACAATCTAATTATATCAGGATTCCACGTATAACCCATAAGTCTGACAAAATGCAGACTCAGTAAACACAGCCATTTCTTTCTTTTTTTTACTTTCTTACTTTCTTCCCCAAGTCAAATGTTCATAATATTGAAGTCTCGGGACTCTTAACAAATCAGAGAAATATTTCCTGTCAAATGGAACATATTGAACAATCAATCCTCAATCAACTCATTTGTCCAAAAGCGAAACTCAATGAAAAAGTAACGACTTTACCAAGAACCGATTGCAGATTGGAATAGAATCACAAAAGAATAACTCATGATTCATACCAACATTAGAAAAATCACAACAGTCATCACAATCCCAACATTCAAGAAGCTAAATTTAAATTCACCAAATCCCAGACACAGAGACCCAGTAACAATAGACATTTAAACAAATCCATGAAGCAAAAATGTTATTTTGCACTCAAATAACTAATGGTGAACCCCAATAACAGTGTCCCTCATTGAAGGCAAGAAATTCAAGAAAACAAGATTTCAATCCAGTGAAGAACGCAACATAAAGAGTACCCTCTCCCTTCTCGCGTGATCCAGCGCAGCCCATATCGCCAGCCACTGATTCCCTCCAGTAAAAGACTTCACACCGCCCTAGCCTACTGTTTTGGTAGAATTTCAGGGAGGTACTTCTTTTTCTATTCAATATGTGAGATGGAATCTTGGGTTTTTTTCCTTTTTTTCTGGCGAAGTTATGCACTGAAAATCGAAAGAAGGGAGTCCACTATCTTTCAAGTTTCTACGATCTGATCTGTTAATTCTGTGTGACAAAAGGAAGAAAATTACGGAGCTTTGTTAGATTTTGTTTTCGAGCCACGAGAAAAAATGATAAATATTTTATTTATGTTTTTTAGAAAATAAAATGTTTATTTTGAAAAATAAAATAATTATTATTTTAAATGTCAAGTCTTTTAATAACTATTTTTCAAATTTATTTTAGAATTTTAAATAACATATTTTTGATGTAAGCATTTATTCTCGATTAAATTATTAAAGAATACATCTCGATAACTCATTTTGTTCTTTGAAATTCACAAAAAAATTCCTCAAATTCCCCATTTCTTATAATTTTATAAGTTTCAAATATTCAAAATAAATAATAATATAATTTAACGATAACACAAAATTTCTATGAGATTATTTCGTTGATCAATTTTGTGATATAAATCTCTAACCTTACCTGTTTCATGAAAAATTTATTTAAATGTCAAAAAATTATTTTTTATTGTAAATATGAACCAGATCAACCTGAGACCGTCTCACAACAGACGTTCTTAAAATAAATAATAATTTTATTTTAATTTTTAAAAAATCAGACAACAATATAATCGTTTTTGGAATTTTTCCAGGCAAAACTTGTGTGAGACGGTCTCACGGTCGTATTTTGTGAGATAGATATCTTATTTTGGTCATCCATGAAAAAAATTATTTTTTATGCTAAAATAAAAAATAACAAAAAAATTAAAATATATACAAGTCAGGCTTAAATTTTTTTTAAAATTTATTAAAAAGAAGTGTGTTCATAAAAACACAATAAATTTTCTTTAAAAAAAACAATAAATTGAAGGGAAAAATAAAATAAATAATCCAACAAATTAGCTAGGATACTATTTATGGGTTAATTTATGCTAAACCAATAATGTTTATCTCTTTATTTCAATATTATTATATAATGTAGGTTCCTCATATTTTTGTGAAATTTAACATATCATTCAAGATTAACATTTGACTACGTTATATGTGAAAAAATACTCCAAATATATTATAGAATAACCAACGCCCTTAAACCCTTATTTTTAAGGAGTGTAAATGGCCCACATTAAATTGGAAAATGAAGCTTCCATTCATTTGGTAAATATAAAAAAGTGAAAAATATTTTTTTTTGAAATCAAAAATATTTTTTTATTACACTTAAAATGATATTTGGAAATTGAAAACTTTAGTTTTGACCATGTATATTTATTTTTTTGTCATTTTGGTTATTTTTCTTATCAAATTCAAGTCTTAGTCCGCTGTCTTTTTTTTTTTTGAAATTAATCATTTTTTCTGACATGGAGCTGATGTGTCAATATAGTACTGATATGTAGAATAACACATCAATACTTCTGCGAAAAATGATTAAAATTGAAAATACAATATTAAGTTTAAATTTTGACAACATTCACTTTATTGACCGGAGTTTAGCTAGCTACAAGTTCAATTTTAAAATAAAAGAAGTTTCATTTCATTGTTTTTTCGTAAATAGCTACAAGTTCAATAACACAGGGACCTTTACCCATTCATTTTTTACAGCAATATTTTAGCTAGAAATTATCAAATTAACAATGCGTGAGATTTTAAATCATAAATTTGTCAATAGATATTTCAACTACAAATTAAAAAATACAGGAGGTTTTCAAAGAAGAAAAATTAAATTTCTTCTTCTAAAACAAAAATTTGGGAGCAAGTATGTTTTGACAAACTTAAACCTACACTAGTAAATGAGATCGAGACGACGAGTTCGAGAATTTTGGTAGCGGGGTCAAATTAATGCATTTTTATATGCCAAAACATTAATTATACAAAAACTACACATGAAATTTATTTTTCATATACATATATTTAGGGGTGTCAAAATCGGTTCGACCCGAAAAAATCAAGTATTGGCTCGGGGTTTTTCGGGTTGTGGTTGATCCAAATATTTTAATTTTTGAAAATATATATAATTAATAAATATTGCATACATTTTTACATATTGTATATTTGTAAAAAATTTATTTTATATTTATATTTTCATAATTTAATATTTATTTTGTATATTGTTTATTTTTTTTAAAAAAAAAATTTGATTTAGTAAATATATTTTAATTTCTACAATTAGACTTTCAAATTTAAATCATATTTAAGGAAAGTTTTGTTATTATGTGTTTAAATTAAAATAAATTTTTTTTTTTGAAATTTTTAAAAAATTAAAAAAAAAATCAAATCAAGTTGAGTCGGGTTGATCAGTTGAGTCGGGTTCGGATTATGAGTTTTAGCCTTAAAGTTTAAAGTTCGTTTCCACAAAAAAAAATTAATTCTGAATGCTCTGTTAGTTGTTCCCCTCTTTTCACGAAAAGGGGGAAGTGCCTAATAGACAGTTTGGTTAGAAAAAGAATATGCTTCAAATATGCATGAAGCCTTGTTATATATGTTGGTCCCACAGGTCCCACATGCGGCAATTTAAGATAATCAATATGAAAATAAAAAATAAATTAGACACTGAGATTTATGTGGAAAACCCCTAAAATTATTAGGGTAAAAACCACGGGCAAGATGAAAAGAATTTCACTATAATATTTTGTGGTGTACGAGTACTCACTGTGTTTCCAAAGAAAATACACACTCTCTTAATACAGAAGAACAAACACCTTACAAATATTATAGAACTAATAGGAGAAATAAAGAAACTCAAGAGGAGGGTTGAGAATGGAATGATCTCAACTGATGGAGGAAAGCTCTTGAAACGTCCACTATTCATTTTTTTTAAATGTACTAGGAAAAAAAAATTTTACACTCGGCCGATACATATGTATATATACTAGTTACTCTGCACATGCGATGCGTGTGTATAGAGTCTTTTTTATCATTATCGTTGGACTAAAGTGAAATTTGACAAATTATGGAGGGACTAAATTGATATTTGAATTGTTGAAATAAAAAAATAAAAATAAAAGCGTGTGTTGAAATTTTTAAAAAAAACCAAAAGTGTAATATTAGTATCATATAAGAGTAAAGTTGGAAGAAAAAGTTGGCATCTTTTCTAGGTGGTTACTATCAAGTCCTCAACTTTAATAAAATAGAATATATACTTTAAAATACTTTGCACCATTTTAAAAATAAAACAACCAACTATATTTAAAAATTCAAAGGAAAGAGTTCAAAACATAAAATCGTCACATGTTACCAACCTAACCTAACAATATTTCAAAATAAGACTAACTCTAACAACCTCTCAAAAATCACTCAAATAGCATCATAAAAGTCGTAAAAATCTTTATCATAATACTTAAACGTAAATCATAATGCAGAAAATCTAGCGCTAGTCCTCGGGTTGTGTGAACCTTCAGTCCAGCCAGATCAACCATCAAAACCTCCATCATTAACATCATGCTCACTGCATCCATCACACCTAATGAGTCTATTGCCTCAGCAAACCATAATCTTGATAACAAGTAATATATATACATCGCATGTAACAATGAAAATACATTTACTTAAAATAACATTTCATGAACATGTATAAATATAAACATTTTTTTCTTTCATCATTTCATATCATATATCATCTCATCAAAACCATTTTCCTTTTCATTATAAGCATATACGTTTTCCTTTTGTTGAATTAATATCGTTAATTGTGACTCTCTTTTTATCATAAGGTCGATGGATCTATCTACATATAACCACAATACTAGACGGTGAGGGCATCAGCGACACTCTCACCCGTCAACTGAGTCTTGGCCTATCATCATCATATGAAAATACGATCGTCATGCTCCCTCTGGGGCTTTCTCCCATAAATGACATCCCTCTGGGGCCTTCTTCGTAAACAGGCTCCCTCTAGGGCATTTTCCCTCACGATATCACCAATCATATCATCATAACATCATAAAAATCGCAATTACTTCACCTCCTCCAACCTTTCATATTTTCATCACTTATAATTTATAAAAATCGTGCATATAAACATTATTTTTCTTTTTAAACCAAGCATACGACACATCTTTTAGTTTTATCATTTTATCATAAAATTTCTTAAACATTTAAAATAATCATTTTATAATATATATATTACAGCATTCAGGGCACTGTCAGAACATCTAACACATTTTTCAGTGTAAAATGATCATTTTACCCATAAACGTAAAAAAATTCTCGATTTTGAATTTTTCTTACTTTCATTGACACTAGACCATTCCAAATAATCATTTAAACTTAAATTAATTTTCTTATATTTTTATTTGTCATAAATTCATGGTTTTCTATTTATTTCGTAATTATTAATTTGTAAAGCGTTTTAATCCTGAATTAATTTCAAACTTGATTATTAAATTCTCAAATTTTAAGCATAGACTATTTTTTTGCCTAAAATACCCTTGTGAGCCATAAGCCACCCTTTTGGACCCACGGTTCAACCCTTACCATTAAAATTTAATATTCAAAACCATTCAAGAAACCCTCGAACCATCTCTTGTTTTCTTCGAGCCGAGATCGAGCCACCACGAGCCAGCCCTTACCCAGCCCATCTAGGGACCCTCTTGGACACCCTTGACTCGACCTAAACCGCAGCAGCCCCGTGCTCGATGCACACGAGCCGCGCGACCTTAGCTAACAAAACTAGGACTCTTTGAAACTCAGCTAGGACTCCTACCCTCAAGCCACCAACGAGTCCTCACCCTTTGGACCCTATCAGACCTAGACCGGCCCCTTGGTCGATCATTAACCCCTCGTGCGTAGCTGCTGCTCTCGGCTTGCATGGGAGGAGCCCTATCGCGTAAGGACTCCTTCCTAGCCGCTGTGCACAAGTCCTAGCGTGGCTAGGACTCTTCATCACACTCACCCACGCCTGGCCTGAGCCCTGGTCCCGTCCTTGACGAGCCGTGCTAGTTTACTTCCTAACCGAGCCTTAGAAACCATCATGCAATAACTTTGTTCCAGCTTATTCTAATTCGTGTGCTGCCTTAACCATGCATCATGCGGCCCTTAAACTCCTGAAAAACGTACATCTATGAACCCCTAACATGGCAGCTCCTTCATGCAACAATATAACAAGTTTGGGACATAAAATCATGAGTTATTAACATAGCATGACATAAAAACGAAAATAATTCAAAGGAGATCATGTTTTTCATGCAAACGATAATCAAACACGTAATAGATGTGATAGATGAGAAAAAAAAATATTTATGGCGTGCCTTTGCATATATTACGCACAAAAACGTTGTGGCAATTCGAAGAACGGCGACGTAGAACCTAGGCCGAATTTTCCTTGCAAGAACCGAAGATTCTCCTACCAAAATTACGTGCTTTTGTGTTGTGGTTTGGGAGAGGGGAGAATCCTTGTAATATTTGAGAGGGGCGTGGGTTTGAGGGTTTGGGGTAGGGGTTTTAAGCTTTATTTTGATAATTATATAAGTGTGCAAGCTTAGGTCCATTAATATGGTATATTATGCTCATTAAGCCCATTAGTACATATTTAAAATATTTCGTTGAGGAAAGTTCGTGAAAATATTAGCCGAATTGTCAAAAAGTTCAACTAGTTTACTGCCGTTGGAAATTCGTTCCGCAATGCAATCGTATATGTAAAATATATATGGTTAACAGACCTAGCTAATACAGAAGGGGACACGTTGTATATGTTGGTCCCACGTGTGGAATTTGAGATAATAAAACCCGAAAATAAAGAATAAACTGGACACCGAGATTTACGTGAAAAACCCCTAAAAATTATTAGGATAAAAACCACGGACAAGATGAAAAGAATTTCCACTATAATATTTTGTGGTGTACAAGTCACTCACTGTGTTTCTAAAGAGAACACACTCTCTTAATACAGGAGAACAAACACCTCACAAATATTATAGAACTAATAAGAGCGAAGAAAGACAACTCAAGATGTTTTTTGAGAATGTGATACTTTGAAATGCCGAATGATGCCTCTATTTATAGATGCATCATTTAGTGCGAACCTTCGTCCGCCATTTCAGAAAAGCTGTCGTGTTCTAATTCTCTTCAAAGAAGGCTGCCCCAACTGCATTGTGTTTGTCTGCCCACTCCCGACATGCATTTAATGCACTCACAATTGCCGAAATTTCTCCCACTTGTTGCTCCCAGTACAGAATTTGAGATAATAAAACCCGAAAATAAAGAATAAACTGGACACCGAGATTTACGTGAAAAACCCCTAAAAATTATTAGGGTAGAAACCACGGACAAGATGAAAAAAATTTCCAGTATAATATTTTGTGGTGTACAACTCGCTCACTGTGTTTCCAAATAGAACACACTCTCTTAATACATGAGTACAAACACCTTACAAATATTATAGAACTAATAGGAGAGAAAAAAGACAAACTCAAGATGTTGCTTGAGAATGATATACTTTGAAATGCCGAATGATGCCTCTATTTATAGATGCATCATTCAGTGTGAACCTTCGTCCGCTATTTCAGAAAAGCTGTCGTGTTCTAATTCTCTTCAAGGAAGGCTGCCCCAACTGCATTGTGTTTGTCTACCCACTTTCTTTTGCCCACTCCCGACATGCATTTAATGCACTCACAATTGCCGACATTTCTCCCACTTAGAGATTTGATTGAGAATCAAACACATCTCTACATATCCTTTCAATATTGTCATTGCTTACTGCTTATGTTTCTGCTAGGCCACTTGAGGATCTACACCACTCAAACTTTTCAATGTTCACTGGCTTGATTAGAACATCAGCCATGTTGTCTTTCGTATGGATCTTCTGCATATCCACGCTTCCTTCTTGTAAGGACCGTGTATCATATTATCGTAAATCCTGTGGTGATTATCGATAATTAATGAAATTGTCATGTGATTATGTATTTGATGTAAATTGTGACAATGATTTGAGAAATGAATATTGAATATGAATTGACGTTTTAAGAGCTCGAGTGGAGAGGCCGGACGCCAATTTAGTACAAAATTGATATTTTGTACCGAACATGTGGCGCCCGAGCGGTAGGAAATTACCGCCCGAGCGCCAGGGTTGAAATTCTGAGTGTTCGGGCAGAACACCCCGCGCCCGAGCGGTAACTTTCTACCGTCCGAGCGCGGCATAAATGCAACTCGGGGACAAAATGTCTCGCGCTCGGGCGCGAGAATTCTACCGCCCGAGCGCGAGAACGGTGGTGATAAGAACGAGGCTTCTGCTTTATTCTTTCTTCATTTCTTCACCGTGGCTTCGAGAGTAACCGAGAGATTTCGAAATTCTTCCTTCTGAATCGGCTTTGAAACGCTGTCTAAATGCGAAACAAATTATATATTTGTGATCGTCGCGTCGAGGGCTTATGACTGAGGTAATTTTCTTCTGATTTCAGCAGATTTAAATATCAAAGTGCTGGAATAGCATGTATTTGAAGTTGAATTTCTGATATGTAGTAGAATAACCGACAAGAAACTCGTATTCGAAGTCGGAATGGAATTATGATATGATTATGATTTGATATGAATTTTTGAAGTTTCAAATGATATTTGAAACTCATGTTAATGATTTTGAAGTATGTTATTGATTAGAATGAGTATGTTATTGATGTAGATAAAGTGTAATATCAGTGTCTTCAGGCTACATAAATTGGAAAAGAAGAATTGAGGTATGTTGCGACCGAGTAACATACGACAGGTATCTGTATTATATGATATATGTTGGATTGATTGGATTGAAATATATGTCTATATGCCTTATTTGTTGATGTGATGTGGCATACATGACATTGAGATTGAGATATCGATGTATAAAATAAATGTTTTGTTAACACACATCATTTTATGCATACATCGATACATGACATGCACGTTGAGCTATTATCCTTGGATACCCTGATATGATTTGATTGGACTCCGGGGTTTGTGAACACAATCACTATGCCGGTATTATATGACCCGTAAAGCATAGACAATTGTGGCCCCATATGATTGGATATGAGATGTGGGATTGATGGCGCTTCGTCGACGCTATCATACGTGTATTTCCATATCGGCCGGTGTGCCAGCTCGAGCATTGATTTGATTTGATAACGATTCGATTGATTCTGACATGTGCTCAGTGGATGGGAATTTGACCTGATACCTCCACGACATACATGCATTGCATACCATATATCATTGTTTAGATATCTGTGGTATATATGATTGGTTGTTCCATACGGAGCTTTGCTCACCCCCAAGGGGGGCTGTTGTTGTCTTTGTGTGTGGACAATGGCAGGTACTCCAGGATATCAGGAGACCGGAGAGGGTACTTCTAGTGGGAGCCACAGCTTAGGCTGAGGTTTATGTTTATGTCTTGTTCCCAGTATATATATGTATATGTATCTATATACCGGGGCATGTCCCGAGGATATGAGATGTTTGTATATGATTGGTTTTGATTACGTGTGGGCGTGTTTTATGAGTTGAGATTAAATACTATTTTTAGTATTATAAATCTAGAAGAAAAGTTTTGGGCTCGTTGTAAAGAAATTTTAAACTCGTTTTCCGCTGTGATTAATTAACCCTAATCTGAATGCATTGTAATAACGATTAGGAGCTAAGGGCCCACACAGAGTGGTATCAGAGCATAGCTGGGAATGCTCTATTGAGTCTTGTGTACACTTGAATAGGCACAACTGAATTGTGCGTATGTGTGTTGACTTATTTGTATTACTTGCTCTTATGTGATTTGATTTGAGTAAGTATATGATGAGATTGATGATATGAGATGATGAGATTATGAAATTGATATGGAATTGTGATATTCATCTTTTGATTTGTAGATGGATCACACAAATGAAACTGCGAGTAGCAGTACTGAGAGGATTGTTGGGCAATTTGAAGGATTGTCCATGGATGTTGTGATGGCTCGATTTCAGGATCTGAAACCACCGAAGTTCTTTGGCACCGAGAGTGCTGAAAGAGCTGAGGCCTGGCTGAAGGATATCGAGCACTTGTTTAATATTGTTGAATATTCCAAGGCTCGGAGACTGAAACTTGCTCTGTATCAGCTGAAAGACCGAGCTAAATCTTGGTGGGAAGCCGCTGAGATTGGATTGAAAGAGGTTGGGACTGAAGTCACATGGGATGTCTTCAAGGCCCAGTTTTTGGAGCAGTATTCCCCTCCTTCTTATTATACTGCTCAGGAGAATGAATTCAATAATTTGCAGCAGGGAACGATGACTGTTGCAAAGTATGCTTCGAAATTTTCTACTTTGCTGAAGTATGCACCTCACGTAGCTGGAAATGCGAGGGCAAAATATAACATGTTTGTAAATGGTTTACATCCTACTTTGTATACCTATGTTGTTTCTGGATTGCCTACCAGCTACGCAGAGGCAGTTGAACGAGCTAAGGCAGCCGAGGCTGGACTTAGGCGGGGAGGTCCACAGTATACTCCTCCACCTCCGGTGTCAGCTCAGCAGCCTACTTTGCGACCGAGGGGTAAGAAGTTCAAGAAGACTGGCTCTGTTTCTTCGTCTTCTTCGAGCTCTAGTGGATCACAGAGAGGGAGTCCTGTGATTGCTCCCTACTGTAGCCATTGTGGAGGCAAACATACTATCGAGCAGTGTCGAGGTATGTTTGGTACTTGTTATCAGTGTGGTCAGGAAGGTCATTTCTCTCGAGTATGTCCGAACAGGGGTGCAACTTCTTCCCAACCCCAGCCAGGATTTAGAGGTGGCCCTGGTATGACGAGACCTGCTGTTCCTGTTCCATCTTTTCAGCAATCAAATGTCCCACGATATCGAGGACCGGGTGGTCAGAGTGCCCAAGTTCCTCCTCAAGTGAGAGTGTACGCCATGACTGAAGCTCAGGCGAGAGAAGCTCCTGGTGGTGTGATTGCAGGTATTTGCACGCTTTGCGATTATCCTGCACATGTTTTATTTGATACAGGAGCATCTCATTCATTCATATCTCATGCATTTGTTGCATCTCACGATATTGAGTGTACCCCGTTGTATGATACTTTGTCGATAGCAACGCCAGCAGGAAAGATTATTCTGTCTGAGAAAGTTGTGCATAATTGTGTACTGATCTATGAGGATAATGTGGTATTTCTGAATTTGATTGTCCTCCCTATGCACGACTTTGATTGTATTGTTGGCATGGATATCTTGACGACAAATCGAGCCACTGTTGATTGTTGTCATGGAGTGGTTCGATTTCGACCGATTGATGGACCCAAGTGGAATTTTTATGGCAAGGGTTCTCAAGCCAAAATTCCATTGGTATCTTCCTTGGAAATGTCTCGATTGTTGACTAGCGGAGATGAGAGTTATCTTATCTACGCTATTGATATTTCGAAGAAGGAGTCTTCCTTATCTGAGATTCCAGTTGCGAAAGAATTCCCGGATGTATTTCCCGATGAGATTCCTGATTTTCCTCCTCATCGAGAAGTTGAATTTAGTATTGATCTTGTGCCGGGGACTGCGCCTATTTCTAAAGCTCCTTATCGCATGGCACCCCTGGAATTGAAAGAATTGAAAAAACAATTACTGGATCTTCTCGATAAGGGATATATTCGACCGAGTGTATCACCTTGGGGAGCTCCAGTTTTATTTGTTCGGAAGAAAGATGGTACTATGCGAATGTGTATCGATTATAGGCAACTGAATCGGGCTACTGTGAAGAACAAGTACCCACTTCCTCGTATTGATGATTTGTTTGATCAGCTTCAAGGTACTTCTGAATACTCGAAGATTGATCTTCGTTCTGGGTATCATCAAGTTCGAGTTCGAGACGAAGATGTACCCAAGAGTGCTTTTCGTACGAGGTATGGCCACTATGAATTCTTGGTTATGCCTTTTGGTCTTACGAATGCTCCTACTATTTTTATGGACTTAATGAATCGGGTCTTTCGAGATTATCTAGACCGACTCGTTATTGTTTTTATCGATGATATTCTTGTCTATTCGAAATCGAAAAAGGAGCATGCTGAACATCTGAGACTGGTACTTCAAACTCTTCGTACTAGTCATTTGTATGCCAAATTGTCCAAATGTGAATTCTGGATGGACAAAGTGGTATTTCTGGGCCACGTCATTTCGAGACATGGCATATCTGTTGATCCTGCGAAGGTCGAAGCTGTCTTGAATTGGCCAAGACCTACGAATGTTCCTGAGATCCGTAGCTTCATGTGTTTAGCGGGATATTATCGTCGTTTTATTGAAGGATTTTCGAACATAGCTAAACCTATTACTCAACTGACACAGAAGAATCAGAGATTCATTTGGTCAGATGAATGTGAAGCTAGTTTTCTTGAATTGAAGACGAGATTGACCACAGCACCTGTGCTTACTATTCCTTCAGGTACCAGAGGATTTGTGGTGTGTAAAGATGCGTCTGGTAAAGGTTTGGGCTGTGTTCTGATGCAACATGACAAAGTGGTTGCTTATGCATCTCGTCAATTGAAATCTCATGAAACACGTTATCCTGTTCATGATCTCGAATTGGCCGCCATTGTATTTGCTCTGAAGATTTGGCGTCATTACTTGTACGGAGAAAAGTTTGTTATTTATTCAGACCATAAGAGTCTGAAATATCTCTTTTCTCAATCTGATCTGAATATGAGGCAACACAGGTGGATGGATCTCCTGAAGGATTTTGATTGAGATTCAATATCACCCTGGATCGGTGAATGTTACTGCAGATGCCCTGAGCCGTAAAGTTTATGATTCTGTTTTAGCTTCTGTCAATGTTGCCAAAGTACACGAGGATATTTGTACTTCTGGTTGGAATTTTCACCCGAATTGGAATTCTGTCACTGTCTCAGCATTGCAAATTGAGCCGAGTTTGATATCGAAGATACGAAAGGCCCAACGAAGCGATGCTCAGATCCAAAAGTCGAAAGAACTTGTATCTGCAGGACATCAGTCCGGATTCCAGATTTCTTCTGATGGTTCTTTACGACTTAATGGTCGGCTGGTAGTTCCCGATGACTCTGATTTGAGATATGCCCTTCTTCGAGAAGCACATTGTAGCAAATACAGTATTCACCCTGGAGGTCGAAAGATGTATTTGACATTGAGACCTCAATTTTGGTGGAAACGTATGAAGAAGGACATTGCTGAGTTTATTTCTAAATGCTTGGTCTGCCAGCAAGGGAAAGCCGAGAGAATGAAACCGGGGGGATTGCTCCATAGTCTTGAAATCTCGAAATGGAATTGGGAACATATTGCTATGAATTTCGTGACTCATTTACCTCGTTCTCCCAAGGGCTGTGATGCTATTTGGGTTATTATTGATCGGCTTTCGAAATCTGCGCATTTTATTCCGTATGAGCTGACTTATCCTTATAAGAGAATGTCCCGTTTATACATTGAGAATGTTGTGAGACTGCACGGTGTGCCAGTCTCAATTGTATCTGATCGTGATCCCCAGATTTGCTTCTAAATTCTGGGGTAGTTTTCAGGAAGCGATGGGTACGCGTTTGGCTATGAGTACTGCTTATCATCCTCAAACTGATGGCCAAACTGAGCGTACGATTCAAACGTTGGAAGATATGTTGCGTGCAATTGTGATGGACTTTAGAATGGGATGGAAAGATGCCTTACCATTGGTTGAATTTTCGTATAATAATAGCTTTCAGACGAGTATCGGTATGGCACCGTTTGAAGCTCTATATGGGAGACGATGTAGATCACCGTTATTTTGGGATGAGATTGGTGAGAGACAATTGACTGGACCTGAAATGATACATGAAATTAACGATAAGGTTCAGTTAATTCGGCAGCGGATGAAAGCTGCTCAGGATCGTCAAACAAGTTATGCGAATAAACGAATACGACCCTTGGAATTCCAGAAAGGCGACAGAGTGTTTTTGAAGATATCTCCCTTTAGAGGCACTGTTCGATTTGGCATGCGAGGGAAATTATCTCCTCGTTATGTTGGTCCATACGAGATTCTCGATTGAGATGGTGATCTTGCGTATCGATTGGCATTGCCACCAGCTCTATCTGCGATTCACGATGTGTTTCATGTTTCTATGCTGAGGAAATATGAACCAGATCCATCGCATGTGCTTGCACCTGACGAGGTTGAACTTGATCCCTCTCTTTCCTATGTTGAACAACATGTTCGCATTATGGATCGAAAGGAAAAAATATTGAGAAACAAATCGATTCCGCTAATTCGAGTGCAATGGACACGGCATGGTGTTGAGGAGTCGACGTGGGAATCGGAAAGCAAGATGCGAGAATCATATCCGCACTTGTTTGATTCTATGACATCAGTTCCATTGTATTCGATGTATACTGATCCGTTTACTGATTTTAGTTTTGATATGTACTATAACTGGTGACATATGTATGTTTACCCATGTTATGTATATAGAGATGTTTGAGATTTCGAGGACGAAATCTTTTAAGAGGGGAAGAAATGTAAGGACCGTGTATCGTATTATCGTAAATCCTGCGATGATTATCGATAATTAATGAAATTGTCATGTGATTATGTATTTCATGTAAATTGTGACAATGATTTGAGAAATGAATATTGAATATGAATTGACGTTGTAAGAGCTCGAGTGGAGAGGCCGGACGCCAATTTAGTACAAAATTGATATTTTGTACAGAACATGTGGCGCCCGAGCGGTAGGAAATTACCGCCTGAGCGCCAGGGTTGAAATTCTGAGTGTTCGGGCAGAACACCTCGCGCCCGAGCGGTAACTTTCTACCGCCCGAGCGCGGCATAAATGCAACTCGGGGACAGAATGTCTCGCGCTCGGGCGCGAGAATTCTACCGCCCGAGCGCGAGAACGGTGGTGATAAGAACGAGGCTTCTGCTTTATTCTTTCTTCATTTCTTCACCGTGGCTTCGAGAATAACCGAGAGATTTCGAAATTCTTCCTTCTGAATCGGTTTTGAAACGCTGTCTAAACGCGAAACAAATTATATATTTGTGATCGTTGCGTCGAGGGCTTCTGACTGAGGTAATTTTCTTCTGATTTCAGCAGCTTTAAATATCAAAGTGCTGGAATAGCATGTATTTGAAGTTGAATTTCTGATATGTAGTAGAATAACCGACAAGAAACTCGTATTCGAAGTCGGAATGGAATTATGATTTGATATGAATTTTTGAAGTTTCAAATGATATTTGAAACTCATGTTAATGATTTTGAAGTATGTTATTGATTAGAATGAGTATGTTATTGATGTAGATAAAGTGTAATATCAGTGTCTTCAGGCTACATCAATTGGAAACGAAGAATTGAGGTATGTTGCGACCGGGTAACATACGACATGTATCTGTATTATATGATATATGTTGGATTGATTGGATTGAAATATGTGTCTATATGCCTTATTTGTTGATGTGATGTGGCATACATGACATTGAGATTGAGATATCGATGTATAAAATAAATGTTTTGTTAACACGCATCATTTTATGCATACATCGATACATGACATGCACGTTGAGCTATGATCCTTGTATACCCTGATATGATTTGATTGGACTCCTGGGTTTGTGAACACAATCGCTATGCAGGTATTATATGACCCGTAAAACATAGACAATTGTGGCCCCGTATGATTGGATATTAGATGTGGGATTGATGGTGCTTCGTCGACGCTATCATATGTGTATTCCCATATCGGCCGGTGTGCCAGCTCGAGCATTGATTTGATTTGATAGCGATTCGATTGATTCTGACATGTGCTCAGTGGATGGGCATTTGACCTGATACCTCCACGACATACATGCATTGCATACCATATATCATTGTTTAGATATCTGTGGTATATATGATTGGTTGTTCCATACGGAGCATTGCTAACCCCCAAGGGGGGTTGTTTTTGTCTTTGTGTGTGGACAATGGCAGGTACTCCAGGATATCAGGAGACCGGAGAGGGTACTTCTGGTGGGAGCCACAGCTTGGGCTGAGGTTTATGTTTATGTCTTGTTCCCAGTATATATATGTATATGTATCTATATACCGGGGCATGTCCCGAGGATATGAGATGTTTGTATATGATTGGTTTTGATTACGTGTGGGCGTGTTTTATGAGTTGAGATTAAATACTATTTTTAGTATTATAAATCTAGAAGAAATGTTTTGGGCTCGTTGTAAAGAAATTTTAAACGCATTTTCCGCTGTGATTAATTAACCCTAATCCGACTGCATTGTAATAACGATTAGGAGCTAAGGACCCCACACTTCTTCTACTATTTCCCTCACAAAGTGAAATTGTACTCCAATGTATTTCGTTCTGGGATGAAAGGCTGGATTCCTTGCGATGTACAAGGCACTCTGACTGTCACAAAACAAAGGAACATTATCTTGTTTGTGTCTGATCTCCTCCAATAACCTTTTAATCTATATTGCCTCCTTACAAGCTTGAGTAGCTGCCATATATTCTGTCTCTTTTGTAGATAACGCCACAACTGTCTGCAGTTTTGAAACCCAACTTACAGCTCCCTGTAAGTGTAAACACATAACCAGTAGTAGATTTTCTCTTATCAGAATCACCTGCATAATCTGAATCGACATAGCCTCTGAGTGTAAAATCTGATTCTTTATAACATAATGCAGCATTTGAGGTACTCTTAATGTATCGAAGGATCCTCTTAACAATGCTCCAATGCTCTCGTCCAGGATTCCCCATATACCAACTAACTGCTCCCACTGCTTGAGCAATGTCCGGTGTTGTACAGATCATGGCGAACATCAAAATTCATACTGCTGATGCATATGATACTGAGACATCTCTATCCTCTCTGCTTCACTGCTAGGACACATCTCGGAGGATAACTTGAAGTTAACAGGAAGAGGGGTCGAAATTGGCTTACTATCTTGCATGTTGAAGCGTTGCAAGATTTTCTTCAAATAATTTTTCTAGGAAAGCCAAATATTTCTGTTACTTCTGTTTCAATGAACTTGCATCCCTAGAATCTTGTTTGCTAGTCCCAAATCCTTTATATCAAATTCCCTAGCCAACTGTGCCTTCAATCCTTGGATATGATCTTTGTTGGGGCCTGCTACCAACATGTCGTCCACATACAACAGCAAAATGATACCATCATCACCAGACCTCTTGAAATATGTACAAGGGTCTGCACTCAGTCTGTTGTATCCAAGGCTCATGATATAGGAATCAAATTTCTTGTACCAACACCTTGGCACCTGTTTGAGACCGTACAGAGATTTGTTCAACCTGCAAACCAAGTTCTATTTGCCTTTTTCCGCAAAACCTTGGCTGGAGCATATAGATTTCTTCTTCAAGATTTCCATGAAGAAATGTCGTTTTCACATCTAGATGTTCTAGATGTAAGTTAAACACCGCACACAATGACAACACTACTCTGACTGTTGTAAGCCAAATCACAGGAGAAAATATCTCATTGAAGTTAATGCTTTCTTTCTGAGCATATCCTTTTACCACCAACCTAGCACGATATAGCTCCACTTGGTTATTGCCATCACGTTTGATCTTATAGACCCATCTGTTTCCAATGGCTTTCCTCCCTCGTGGTAGTGTAACAAGATCCCAAGTTTTATTCATGTCTAATGCCTCCAACTCTTCTTTCATTGCTATCATCCACAAGGATACATCCGAGCTTTGAGTAGCCTCGTGGAAACTCGATGGCTCACCATCTTCTGATAATAGACAATATGAAATTTTACTTTCAGTGACATAATCTGAAAGCCAACCTGGTGGTCTTCTATCTCGAGTTGACTGCCTCACATTGGAAACCTCATACTCAATATGTTCTTATTCTTTGTGCTCTGGTACTGCTTCACAAGAAACCCGACCTTCGTCCGTCTTATTTTCCACCTGAAAAATAGTAGTTTCTGAATTCAGTGTGCCTTTGTCTCCCTTTACTTTATCTTCCTCGAAGATAACATCCATGCTGATGACAAGCTTGTGAACAGTAGGATCCCACAAGCGAAACCCCTTTACTCCATCAGCATAACCCAAGAAGATACATTTTCTGGATTTCGAATCCAACTTTGATCTTTCTTGCTCATTGTACAGAACGTACACCGGACTTCCAAATGTATGCAAATGAGAATAATCTGTCGGCTTCCCGGTCCACATCTCCATCGGAGTCTTCAGATCAATCGTCACTGAAGGAGAACGATTGATAATATAACAAGCGGTTTTGACTGCTTCTGCCCAAAATGACTTGTCTAGACCCACATTCCTCAACATAGCTCTTGTTCTTTCCAACAAGGTTATGTTCATCCGCTCCACCACTCCATTCTGTTGAGGTGTGTAAGCCGTCGTGAATTGTCTTTTGATGCCATCATGTTGACAATATGCATCAAATTCGTCACTGGTATATTCTTTTCCATTGTCAGTTTTTAAACACTTGATTTTCTTTTCAGAATCAAGTTCAACTTGCACGTTGAAATCTTTGAAGATCTGGAAAACATTTGATTTCTTCTTGATTGGATACACTCAAAATCTCCTAGAGAAATCATCAATGAACGAGACAAAGTATCTAGCTCCTCCTAGGGATACAACCGGTGCTTGCCAAACATCCGAATGAATCAGCTCCAATATACTTTTGCTTCTGCCAGTAGAAGTGCCAAAATTTAATCTGTGTTGTTTACTGGTAACACAATGCTCACAAAAAAGTAGTGACACTTTTGTAAGTCCCGGCAACAACTTCCGTTCTGAGAGAATTTTCAACCCCCGTTCTGACATATGCCTGAGCTTTCTATGCCATAACACTGTTAATTCTTCTCCTGAACCAATTGATGCAACAGATAGTTCTGCCTCTTTGTGTGTTTCTCCCAAAAGTACATACAGATTTGCAGCAACTTTTTCCACCTTCATAACCACAAGCGCACCCTTCACAATTTTCATGATCTCTTTCTCGATACGGGTTTTGCACCCAATGTCATCCAATTTTCCCAAGGACAAAAGATTTTTTGTCAGTCCTTTCACATGTCGTACCTCTTGTATAGTGCGAACGGTGTCATCAAACATTTTAATTTTGATAGCACCGACCCCAGTGATTTCCAAGGCATGATCATTTCCCATGAATACAGATCCTCCTGAGACTGGTTCATAATGATCAAACTATTCTCTCCGAGACTTCATGTGCCAAGTCGCTCTTGAATCAATAATCCATGTGTCACAAAATTTGTGTATGCCTTCTGCAACTGTTGTTGCTTCGTTGAATAATATTTCACCACTGCCTGAAGTATTGGCCACATTTCCTTGAGAACTTTTATCGATACTTGTACACTCTTTCTTGAAGTGCCCTTTACCGCCACATTTAAAGCAGTAAATATTTTTCTTCTTACTTCTTGACTTTGATCTACCTCGTCTTTGGCTCCCACTGGAGTCACAATCCATAAATCTTCCTCTTATCATCGGTAACACCTCTGCCTGCTTCGATGTTACCCACCTATCTTTCTTATTCTTGCGCCGACTTTCTTCTCCGAGAACCACAGTTAAGACATCATCGAATCTTAGAAAGCCCATAAGAATATTGTTGGTAATATTGATGATAAGTGGATCATATGAATCTGGTAGACTTTGAAATAGAAGCTCAGCACGTTCATTTTCCCCAATTTTATGCCCCATGGAAGTAAGTGGGGCAAATAGAGTATTTAAGTTGATATGGTCGGTCATCGATGAGGATTCCGCCAACTAAAGAGTATAAAATATTCTCTTTAGAAAAATCATGTTGTGTAGCGACTTGACCTCGTACATCTTTATCAGAGTATCCCAGACAACTTTTGCTGTTTTTATCTCAGAGATACTTGACAATACTTCGTCTGCTATAGCCAAGTGTAAATTGGCAACAACATTATCATTATTCTCATTCCACTTTCCATCATCCGTAATTTCCACCGATCTATCTCTAATAGCCGCCAAGCAATTCTCATTTCTTAAAACTGCTTGTATCTTTATTTTCCACAGCATAAAATTGCTTCAATTGAACTTTGCTATCTCGTACCTTCCCGCCATTATGTCTACAACAATTTTAGTAGACTGGACAAAATAATCCCGCCTTAAATAAAAAATCTCAAAAAATCTTTTCTGATATAGAAGATCAGTCTAAGCTGCAACCAGAGAGCACACTCAGAATTTTAAGAAATTTTAAACCAATGCTCTGATACCACTTGTTGGTCTCACATGCGGAATTTGAGATAATAAAACCCGAAAATAAAGAATAAACTGGATACCGAGATTTACGTGGAAAACCCCTAAAAATTATTAAGGTAAAAACCACAGACAAGATGAAAAGAATTTTCACTATAATATTTTGTGGTGTACAACTCACTCACTGTGTTTCCAAAGACAACACACTCTCTTAATACAGGAGAACAAACGCCTCACAAATATTACAGAACTAATAGGAGAGAAGAAAGACAACTCAAGATGTTGCTTGAGAATGAAATGCTTTGAAATGCCGAATGATGCCTCTATTTATAGATGCATCATTCAGTGAACCTTCATCCGTCATTTCAGAAAAGCTGTCATGTTCTAATTCTCTTCAAAGAAGGCTGCCCCAACTGCATTGTGTTTGTCTGCCCACTCCCGATATGCATTTAATGCACTCATAATTGCCGACAGTATATGCATGGTTGCACTTTGTTGAGGATTCACCAATCATATCATGGGCAGATCTTGTGAGTTGGAGGAAGCCAGCTAGGATAGTAGGATTACTGGGGAAAAAAATCATAATTAACTAACCATCGGTCTTTTTGGCAAAGATTGTTTCAAAGATAGATAGCATGTTATTAATTACACAAAAACTCCTATTAAATTATCTCACAGATTAATTTTATAATGTGGATTTCCGACCCGGCTTGGTCCATAAAAAAATATTATTTTTTACATCAAAATTCTTATGTATGGATCGAGTCGATTCGTCTCACAAGTTCGAAAAATATATGAAAAACAAAAATAATAAAAATGTTGTAAATCATTTATTCATTTACAGTTGAGCACCGATTTATAAATAGATCTCAAGATACACGAAACACGATGTCGACACCTAGATTAATTTATTATGTTTTTCAGGTATAACAAATTCAACAATATATTCATCTAGATTCGTCCTAATGCTTACTGGAACAAAAACACGGGCTCGTCTTCTACATGTATAGTTTTTCGCGCTCAAATTTCACCATTTTATGGGAAATTGGATAAGCTAGCGATTTATTAAAAATATGCACTTTAAAGATTTTGAACGAGATAATTTTATATTCTCTTCTTCAATTTGTGTGAGAAATGTATGTTCGTTTTTTACACTGTTGGTCTTCTGATATAGTGATTGTTGAGCAATTGAGATTTTTGAGTTCAGTTTTTACAAAAATTGAATTCAACCAAGTTTATACTAAATAATAAACCGAACCGAACCAAACCAAACCAATTCTAACATGGTTTAGATGATTGAACTTAAACTTTGATTTTTCCGAATCAAACATATTTTTAATATGACTTAAATTTTCTAAGCTAGTTATTATAAATAAACTAATCTCAATATATAAATAAATATTTAATTTTTTAACAATGTAGTGAATGGAAATGATATTAAAAAATTAATAGGAAAAATGTAAATCCTCAAATGAATTACGTTTAACTTCAAAAGGAAATCCACAACAATCAGTTATAACCTAAATCAAAACAAACATGTCGTAAAAAAGTGGCAATGATGATAAATGAATCGCTTTTAAAAAGAAGTAAAATCAATTTTAACAAATCCGGTTTTTATAATCCACGATTTTCTAAATTTGTAAAACGGCACATGGTCGTAATATCCCTTTATGTGTAAGACATTGGCTAGAATTGAATAGACCCGTTTTTGGAACCAGATCGGAGGAACTAGTCGAATCGGTTGATCCATGAAAATTGACCTCACTGGTTTTGATATGTTTTAAAACTCATAAAATTCATAGAACTATTTGTTTAAAACAGTAGAGAACCGGTAAAACTGGAATCTATCGGGTTACTACTATTCGATCAGGTCTTTGATTTCGTTTTAAAAAATCAATTTAACCAACATGTTATTTATAATTTGGATTTGAGAATTTTAATTTAGATTTTGGAAATTGAAATATGATATTTTATTTGGATTTTTGTTTTGTTTTTCGGCTTAAGAAATTAGTAAAAACCATAAAGTAATAAATATATTACTATTTTATTTACTATTTATAATAAATTTAATATTAATTTTTATTAATCCGACAATATTCGACTGAACCAGTCGAACCGGTTATGAAAACATTGAAATGTACAAGGTAAACTCATGTGATATGATAATAAGAAATATATAGACATATATATAATTTAAAAACACTACTTATCAAAATATCAATGGAATAAAATTTAAATAAATAAATTCCTTACCTTTTTTTTAACGACAAAAACTTGTGTGAGATGGTCTTACAAGTCGTATTTTGTGAGACAAATAACTTATTTGGATCATGCATGAAAAAATATACTTTTTATGCTAAGAGTATTATTTTTTATTGTGAATATCGGTAGGGTTGACCCATTTTACAGATAAATATTTGTGAGACCATCTCATAAGAGACTTACTTTTTTTGACACATTTATTAGTTTTCGAAGTAATTAAAATAAAAAAGTACATTTTTAGGGTAAAAATTGGCATTATATTTCGAAACTTAATATCACGTGGTAATATAATATAGAGTGAGTCTCATGTGAGACCGTCTCATTGATCATAATATGTGAGACGGGTCAGCTCTACCCACATTCACAATAAAAAGTAATACTCTTAGTATAAAAAATAATATTTTTTCATGGGTGGCCCAAATAAGAGTTCCGTATCACAAATACAACCCGTGAGATCGTCTAACACAAGTTTTTGCTTGTAATAGAACAAACAAAAGGAAAAAATATATACATTCTGTTGAGACAAATTTGCCCTCGTCGATACCCTATCTTAGTCCCGATTTACGTGCTCCCTCTGCACAATTTTGAAGTTCCAATTCAAAATCCGAGAGATCATCAATTGGATAAAATTTTCGCGTTTTTTAAGATTCGTGATCCATTCGCTCAATTTCAGATTTTCATGATCCCCAATTTTCCCGTAACCACCTACCATTTTCAGATTGGATATTGTTATTATTGATTATTCTTGTTTTTAGGTTTCTTGTGATGAAATCAATAAGGACTGTGTGATCGGATTTCGTATTGTTTTATGTCACATTAATCGTCTAGGAAGTGCTTTCTGGGTTCTTTCTTGGCAAGATTGTTTTTATTTACGAAGAATTAGGAATCTTAGTACAACTTCTGTTCCATTCCTCTTTTGCGCTCTGAAAAATGTAGATTGGTAACTGGAGAAGTAGCTTCTACTTATCTTATGAACTAGTTTGTCATGGTCTTTGATCAATTTATCCACCCCTATTGTCCCCAAGTTCAGTCCTTTTTGTGAGATTGCTTTCATGGAGGACTACTTTGTACCTGTTTCAGATTGTTAGCTGTTATCTTGATTAACTACTATTGTTTTCAGGTTTCTTTTAATAAAAGGTTTTTCATGTACTGTAATTGATGAGGAAGCGTTTGATGGGCTCTTGATTCTTGAAAAAAAAATTGATTTCCTCACATTTCCGGTGTTTTTACCTTTTACCTTTGTTATTGGTTTCTCTTAGTCCCTGACTATTCTTTCTTGATTCTTGAAAAAAATTTAATTTCCTCAATTTTCGGTGTTTTTACTTTTTGCATTTGTTATTTGTTTTTCGTAGTCGCTGACCATTCTTTTTCTTTCTTTCTATACTTGATGAACTACCGCATTTCTATGCATCAAAATTGGATAGGATTCTGCCACTTCTCCGTTGCCTCCCTTTAACTTCAGAAGAAAACTTGATATATATCAACTATCGATATCATTGCGCTTAGTCACACTTAGTTCTCATTTCATATTTTATTTGTTTTTGTTTCTTATTGGAAAAAGAATAATTAGGACACATATTATATACTTAATCACTTAATGAATAATTCCCAAAATAGAGTTTTGGGCAAAACCAGAAGGTTTTTTCTGGTGTAGCTGTTGCTTCTTTACGAGAAAAGGCTACTGTGGAACAAATGTACTTTTAAATTTTGAGATAGGAAAATATTTTCTACACATTACACATTTCCAATGGATTCAAATATTTAGTTTTGTTTCCTTAGAAGACTTTTGATGATGTAAATGTTCATCAATTTCTTGTCCATTTTATCAATACACCAAACATGTATTGTTTACCTTTTGTGTCGAGTTCTTAATATTTGTAAAATTATAGTGGAATGAAAATAGTAATTAAGAAGTACTTAAATCAATTTGAAATTGTTAATAAGTTGCAATGTTTGCATTCTAGGTCTAACTTGGAGTTGTTTATGAGACTTTTTTGGGAGGTGGTTCATTTTTGCTATGACTCTGATCAACATTTGTCAAACATGATATTGTATTTGGAATCTAAGAAAACATGGAGAGGAAGGACCTTAAGGGGCTGGTCGGCACACCAGCTCCTAAAACCCAATATTGGCCATCTGGTCTCGTTGAGAAACTTCAATCAATTTCTTTGGTTTCTTCTGACGACACCTCAAGTTCTAAAGAATTGAGAAGCCAGCATGATTTTGGGGTACCAGAATTTCAGAATGCATCACAAACCCTGTGGGACACAGGAAAACTCTCTGAGCCGATTCCTGATGGTTTCTATTTTGTCACTCCAGTAAGTTGTTCTTGCCTAAATTCAGACATGTATATAAATCTTTATAATTTCAATTATCAACTTAGTTTACTTGTTGAAGAAAATCTAGTTCAACTTTACTTTACTTTCAAATTCAACTTTATTGCCACACCTTTGGTTTTGTCTTGTTCTTAATTTATATCCGTGAGAAATGTCTGACACCAAAAAGCGTTAGAACCGTGTGTTCTGTATTGATGTGCTTGCGTTTAAACTTGGGCTACAATTTTATGTGATTATAGCTATTTTAGTTTTTGCATTATAACATGTTGCGATGACAATGACACAGTAACAAATAAATGAATCAGAATACGTAAATATGGAAATCAAAGGAAATATTGATTGAAATATTACAAGGTTCTAAAATTTGCTAGGCGCTAGTCGGGTGCCAAACCAGAGCTTAGGCAGCTAGGCGGATTCCACGGTATCAATATAATAAATCACACACTAGAACTCCAACACAATGACATCAAATTTAAAATGCGTTCAAAGTTAAACAACTAATTGAATATCACAAATTCACTCCACTTCTTCTCAATAATTTTCCAAAACTTGTTCTTCATCGGACACAAACTAAATATTAACATTGTGATCCTCCTCCTCTTCTTCTGATGCAAAATCATCCTTGTGAAGTTCTCTAATTCTAGAGCTTCATGGAGGTTGTAGATTTTCATCTGCTCCAGTTGCTTCATCAACTATTTGTGATCCTCTCTTTTTTGTTTGTTCAACAATCTAGCATTAAATTGGACAAATACCAGATTGTTCAACCTATTGACATCCAACTTATTCATTTTCTTTGTATGAATCTACAAAAAGAAGTCACTATTATAGTTAGTTACATAAACATTCGCTTTTAAAAATTAATAATTTACTTTAAATGAACTATAATTTCTTTGACACTCAGATGAATATGTAGTTAATGAAAGTATCATCAATGCCACTCTTAGCAAGTTGGGTGTGTGAGCACCATAGGTACTCCACCATGTACATTAGATCAAATGTATCGTCATTTTTTCACGAGCTTTTGATGCCAAAGTTTTCTCAAATAACCCGGTTTTATCTTTATACTTTACAAATTCCTTATTAATAATTTTATATTATAGTTCAAACTCGTCGGCATGCAGAACTTCCATGCATTAAAAAATCCCGCTGTGACCTCCCCATATAGAGCAATAGAACTGTCTGTAGTAGAATTAGGGTTAACAAAAAAGGTTGTGGTATGCAATGATGTATAAAGTCTTATCTTTCATTTTTTACTCAATAATAACTACGATAGGCTGATAATTGATTAGACGTTGTTCAGAGCCACCTTGATATGTTCTTTAGCTCGAAGAAGCTCTCCATATAGAAGCCCCGTGGATGGCTTTCTATCTTCATCAACCGAATCGGAGAACTCTAACCAAATGAGCAAATATTTTCTAACAAAATGTTACAACATTCCAAAAACTCATGCTCATCACAATAGAGTAAGCCAATTTCCCTTTGTTTGTCTTTGACCAATTGCAGTTCTCCCACATATCACTTGTAAACATGACCTTTAAACTAGTTTTTTCACAATTAATCTCTGCAATGTGAGGAAGTTTGATGCAAACCTAGTAAATCCAAGCAGGACTATGTCTTTCTTCTTAGTAAAACTTCTCATCAACGACAAAGTCTTATGGTGAATATAAATGAAATTTGTAAAATACTTGAATTGGTCGATATCTTTTTTAAATCTTGGAAGCTTGCCAATACTTTCAAGCATAAGATTAACAATGTGAGTTTCACATGAAATTTAAAAAATCTCTGGCTGCTTTTTTCTCATCATTTTACCTGCAGCTATATTGTTGGTGACATTGTTTGTTACAATCTGAACAACATTCTTGGCTCCTACTTGTTCAACACACTTGTCAACATACTCAAAAATAAGTCTAGCTGTATGTGCCTCGTGTGAAGATTCATTAGACTCTAAAAATGTAGTATCCTTCTTGCAATTAACACACAAATTTAATATGCTTCTTTTTTCTCTGTCACTCCATTCATCTATCATAATCGATAACCCATTATTTGCCCATTCTTCTTCGTGCTTATCCAACTGTAGCTTTGTTGTTTCAACTTCAGCTGTCGAATGTGGTTCCCCAAGTTGAGATTGATTTGGAGGCTTGGACCCTGGTCCAAATTGACTTACTGCCTACATTAGTTGCTTGGAGCTATCACTATCAAGAGCATTGAATGAGATTCCTTTATCATTTGCCCATCTCCTGACATATTGTTGAACTTGTTAAGTTCTCTCTTTGAAATGTGGAAGAGGTTTTTTAATTTCACTTGAACTTGCATTTTTCGGAGATATCATTGGATAACTATTCATGGGGCCAAGTGGAAGAGGTTTTTTAATTACATATATTCTTTTAATTTCAGCACCTCCTTCTTCGTCTAGAGAAATATTCACCTCAACTTTCTTCTTCCGTTATTTTGTTTTTCTTTTGTTCATCCTTTCTAAAATAGCTTGTTTACACTTATTGCGATTTTCTTGAGATGTTTTTCGACAACCAGATACATTTCCAGGTATATTTCCTATGTGCTCCTTGATCTTATACAATTCTCCGGACATCATTTTCCCACACAACTTGCAATTAACTTTGTCGAGGTTCTTAGAATTAATCAACATCCCAAATTCATCCGATTTCATTTGACTTTCTCCTAAAAATCCCAGATTCGGGTCGAGTGACAGATGCAGTCGACGATGAATTTCTTGCCATTGTTACCTATTGTTAATCACTTAATTGTAATAACCTGAAAAGATATTTAAGAACACAGTCAGAAACTTTGGAAGCTATCTGATTTGAATCTCTTTAAGAAATAAGAATAAAATCAGTAGAAAAATGCTCTCTCCCTCGGTTAAACCTAAAGACTTCGGCTTCTTCCTCTGCTCAATCACCAACTTCATTTCCTGAGTTTTGTCGATCGCCCTTAACCAGTTACCGGCGCCGGCCGGCGGCCTCCACTTTCACTTTATTCACATATTTTTCCTCTCGCATTCCGTGATGGGAAGGCATCGTTTCCTTCCTGTTAACCTTGCTGGCAGTCATATCGGCATTTTATCTTCTCCGATTACTTGGGTCCTCCATCGATTTAACCGAACTTCTTGAATACCTACAGCCTTTCCTTTTACCCTAGATCGCGTACCATAATCTACAATCCCATCCGATAATCATTACAGTGTTCACAGTCAAATCATCAGCCATGAACAGAAGGATGAATCGTAATTTCTTCAGGACAGCCTGTGAGGTTAAAATAGAGCAAAAATTGTTTCTCATGCGCAGGGGTATGAAGGAATTTTCTGTGTGTATAATGGAGAGAAATAGAAATGCAAGCTATGAGCTGGAAGTGGATTTAGTAAGTCTAGAGTGGATATTGATGAAATTATGGGAATACATCAACAAACCTCAATCGTGTCCTAAGTTTAATCGATTCAGAGGACGAGAAGCGGTAATATCTATCAGAAAATTGTGAATGATCGAGGAAGCTATCTTGAAGTCTCCAAAATTGTCGGAAAAGGAAGGAGGCAGCGCATCATCATACCAAGTGGGCGTTTTGATTGGGGATGGAAAAAGGTGGCATATAATATGTCCACTTTCTTGAAGACTAGACAGGATTATGCAATGCGCAGTACTGATGATAGGAAATTTATGGAACAGTCAAAAAGAACTGCTAAAGTGTACCAACTTCCTGTTAAACAAGGGGCCAAAGATGCTGAATCATATGATCAACTACCACCATGCTCGGTTAAGGATTGGAGTAAAGCTCTTATCATTTCAAGAGAATGTGTTAACACATCGTGGGAATTGGTGCGCATCACTCTTGGGAAGGCGGTCCAGAGAAATGTTGAAATATTTCCCTTTCAAGCAAACAAAGCAATATGGTGGCCCCACAACGAAGAGGATGCATCATTTTACCTGCGAATGAAGAAATGCTTTCTGGAAAAACAAGTAACATTGTCATTTGAGAGATGGAGGCAACAAATCAATTGTGAAGATGAAGTGTTTGAATGTTGTCATAGTTGGGTGCGAATTCTGGGACTACCGTGGGAATTATGGACCACTGAAATCTTCAAAAGTATAGGGGAACAATGTGGAGGCTTATTGAGAATTAGTCATGATACTATACAACTTAAAGATCTGTCAGCGGCAAAAATCAAAATAGTGGGACTTAAAGGCGGGTTCATTAAGAGCAATATGAAGATCTCAACTGAAAGAGGACCTATGGATATTCGCATTAAAGTGGATTCTGTCAACATTGCAGCATACGAAACTTATGAAAAACGATCTTATGCTCAAGTGGTGGTTAACGGTGCAAGAGTGTTGGCGGGATGGAATACAGCGACATTATTCAATGGGAATGCTAGCTACGTAGCTCCTAAACCTCACCAAACCATCGTTTGACGGAAATGTCTCACCGTCCTTTCATCGAGTCCCAGTCTCCCTGAGCTTCATCGATCGCCTTCATCCCTTTCCTCCGGCGCCGGCCATCGGCCGGCGGCGTCATCCAGAACTCTGAAAATTAGACCTCTAGCATATCGCCTTTTCTTCTTTTTCCGAACCGTTACTCTTCTGATATGTTCCGTTCCTTTCCGATCCTTTAGCTTCTCTCTTTTAATCCGACACTTAACCTAGCCTCTGTCTCCCTTTTATCTACTCCTTTATCATTTTTCCATCGCAGTCATTGTGCCCTCTTTTCAGTTCTTCCGTTAATATGAAATCAGCCGTGAAGTTCTTGGGTCTTGCTAGAAATCAATACAAAAAAAGCTACGAGATCAAAGTCGAACAAAAATTGTTCTTAGTCAGCAGAGGAAGGTGGGGTGACTCCATCTTGGTAACTGAAAGAACTAGAAATGCAAGCTACATACTGGAAATAAATATGGAAAGCTTGGATTGGATCATATCAAAACTACGTGATTTCATTAATAAACCACAAGACTGCCCTAGTTTCAATCGTTTTAGAGGCAGAGAATCAGTGGTTTATATGCAGAAATTTGTCAACGTTCGAGGAAGCTATTTAGAAATATCTAAGTTAATACGGAGGGGAAAGACACAACGCATCATCATTCCAAGCGGACGTTTCAATGGGGGTTGGAAATGGATGGCATCTTACTTGTCTAGGTTCAGGTTAAATAGCAGGGATGCTGCACTGAACTTCAGAGATATTAAACGGCCGATGGACCAACCACAGAGACGGCATAATGTTCGGTTGAATGCTGGTGAAAATGTAAGACCAGAAGCGGTAGAGAAGGAACACTTACCAGATATGACATCCAAGGACTGGGATAAGGCTATTATCATCACAAGAGATTGTGTAAACACATCATGGGAATTGGTGAGCAATACACTCGGTAAGGCAATTCAGAGAAAGATTGAAGTTTTCCCATTCCAAGCCAACAAGGCAGTATGGTGGCCACATAATGAAGAGATTGCTGTATTCTATTTGCGTTTGAAGAAATGCTTTCTGGAACGTAAAGTTACTTTGTCCTTTCAGAAATGGAGTAACAATATCAACAGAGAAGAGGAAGTGTTCGAGTGTTGTCACAGCTGGATTCGCGTATTAGGGATTCCTTGGGATTTATGGTCCAGAGATCTTTTCATTAGCATCGGGGAACAATGTGGCGGTTTGTTAAGCATCAGTCAAGATACGGTCCTATTAAGAGATTTATCAGCAGCAAAACTAAAAGTTGTGGGAATCGAAGGAGGTTTCATCAATAGGAATCTTCAGATCAAAACCAAAAGAGGACCAATGTTCGTTCGCATTATCGTGGATTCAGTTAAAACATCAGCGTATGACATGCTGGAAAAGAGAACTTACGCACAAGTGGTGATGAATGCAGTCAGTAATGTGAAAGGCTGGGGTATCAAGGATGGTATCAACGTCAATGTTCCAAATGCTGAAGTACCGCAGGACATCCAAAGCAATCAGGAGGATAACACCATAAACCACTCAGCATAAATTCAAGAAGGATTCTTCAAGAAGGAACAAAAGTGCGAGTCAATGGAAATGCTCAATTTCAGAGAAAATATTTATCCCAAGATCGTCGAGCAGGACGTTAACGCTGAAAACCGGAGCTGTGTTTCAGAACCGTGGTACCGGGGGAAAAACATCAAGATACTGAAAAAGTTAAAGCCGAAAGACGTTCATGACTTTCAGAAAGGGAAAATTGACTCTACAAACATTTGTGACACTCAAGAGATTGGACAGCATACCTTAGAAGAGGATTCTGGCCCTGCTGAAAGGAAATTTGAGCACGTTTATCGTAGGAAACAAATAAAGACTCAACAAGATTCAGAACAAATGCAAAATTTAGAAAAATCTAAGATATCAATTCTTGATATCGATAGAGATTCAGCACTCGGGGAAGAAGGAATTTGGGAGGATCAACCATATCATTGCGCTAGAGTTGACACTTCAGATGATGGCGGAGCTTTCAGCGATGCCGACAGTCATATCTCCGATCATTCGGATAAGTCATCAAGAAAATCAATGCAATTCGAGGATTTGGGTGACTTCTTTGAACAGTCTCCGATGAAGGTACGCAATTTACCCAAAAAATCCAATCCTCGTCATCATCCTTTTCATTCTTCTTCTGTTTCAGATTCTTTTTTTGAGTCGGGGGGAGGGGTGGAGGGCTGGGGTGAGCGGGGAAATTGTTCAGTGATTAAAAAATTGGGTTTATCCGGAAATAACTTCTTGGGACATCTTGAGGGGTTGGATAAAGGGGTCAATTCAACAGGCTTGGGAATCCAGGAATTCAGTGTTGAAGACAAGAACGAATGCCTCAGAATGATGGGTGTGGAGCGGGTGGAAATTAGAAACTTCGATGTCGGTGGAAAGATGGCGGAATGTGCAGTCGGCAGTAGTAAGAGTAACAGGGATGCAGAAGTGAACCAATGAAAGTCCTATCATGGAACATTAGAGGGGCTGGATCAGCCACTAAGAGGGGACTGATAAGAGCCGTGATAATCAAAGAAAAACCAGATTTAATAATCTTGCAGGAGACAAAAAAGATGGTGGTGGACAGGAAACTTATTTCTTCTCTTTGGAAGTCGAGATACGTGGAATGGTTAGTCCTACCTGCATTGGGAAGGTCGGGGGGGGGGATCATCATTATGTGGGATCCGAGAATTATAAAGGTTGAGGATAATTTAATAGGCGAATTCTCTGTTTCAATTCTCATCAACAATGACGCAAATCATGATTGGTGGTTTTCGGCTGTTTACGGTCCGTGCCATCCGAGTCTTCGAAATAATTTTTGGGATGAGCTCGCGGGCTTGAGCGTGATATGTGGAGAAAGATGGTGCTTGGGGGGAGATTTTAATGTCGTTAGGTCGACTAATGAGAAAATTAACAGTTGTTCAATGACTTCGAGTATGCAATGCTTTGATAGCTTGATACAGGAGCTTCAGTTATGTGACCCGCCTCTTCTGAACGGTAAATTCACTTGGTCGAATCTTAGGTCTTTTCCCATTTGTTGTCGACTAGACAGATTCTTGTTCTCGGTGGGATGGACTGAAATCTACCCTTTCTATAGACAATCGATTTTACCAAGAGTCACTTCGGATCATTTCCCGTTACTACTAGATTTGGAAAAAAACAAAATGGGGCCCAACACCTTTCAGATTCGAGAATGCATGGCTGAGGGACTCTCGCTTTAAAAACTTGACAAAATTCTGGTGGAATAACTCCAATTCTCAAGGATGGGCGGGATATAGGATGATGATGAAATTAAAGTCAATTAAGGGTGATATCAAAAAATGGAACGAAGATGTTTATGGTAAGACGAAGATGCAAATGGCTGAATTATCGAACAGAATCAGAAGCTTAGACAGTCTAGAGAGTGAGGGGAAGGAATCGGTATGCTTAGTGGCCGAGAGGAAAGAAGCGAAGATGAGGTTAGAAGAGTTGATAAGTCGAAAGAATCTCATGAATTTTCAGAAAAGCAAGCTAAAGCGGATCAAAGAAGGGGATCGAAATTCTAAATTTTTTCACTCGCTTCTTAACTACCGTAAGAGTAAGGCGATCATTGACAAACTCGAAAGAAAAGATGGAACATTTACAACTTGTGAAGATGAGATTGTATCAATCATTTCAGAATTTTTCAGGGGATTGTACAGTAAGTCGGAAGATAGATGTTGGGGTATCGAAGGTGTGAACTGGAGTCCAATCGAAGCCGAGATGAGCCGTCAACTTGAACAAAATTTTCTGAAGAAGAGGTGAAAGAAGCAATCTCCAAGTGCGATGGAGGCAAGAGCCCGGGTCCAGATGGATTTACTCTCGGTTTTTTTCAAGTCTGTTGGGAAATAGTAAAGTCGGATATCATGCTGGTCTTTGAAGAGTTTTTCACTAATGGCATCGTCAATGGAATCACCAACGAGACTTATATATGCTTGATTAGAAAGAAGGCCGACTCGTATAAGGTAAATGATTTCAGACCCATTAGTTTAATTACAAGCATATATAAGATTCTATCCAAAGTTCTAACAGAAAGATTAAAGAGAGTGATGGCGTCGACAATTTCAGAATCCCAAAACGCATTTGTTGAAGGGAGACAGATTCTCGACTGTGGACTTATAGCGAATGAATTGCTAGAAGAGAATAGGATTAAGAAAACAAAAGGATGGGTTTTGAAAGTGGATTTTGAGAAGGCCTACGACAATGTGAGTTGGGAGTTTTTGGATTTTGTTTTAATGAAGAAAGGGTTTGGAGATAAATGGAGAGCATGGATCAGAGGTTGTGTATCGAAGGTAACATTTTCAGTTATGATCAATGGCCGACCGAGAGGTAAATTAAGGGCTTTCAAAGGCCTTCGTCAAGGAGATCCATTATCTCCCTTTTATTCAACTTGGTTGTTGATGTGTTGGGAAGATTGGTAGACAAAGCTAAGGAATCACAACTTTTAAAGGGGACAGAGGTTGGCAAAGAAAAGGTTGAAATATCTCATATCCAGTTTGCGGATGACACACTATTTTTCGCAAAGAATGACGAACACATAACTTTCTTGGCTCAAGTGGTGCGTTCATTTTGTGATATGTCGGGTTTAAAAATCAATTGGGAAAAGAGTGCACTGCTGGGAATTAACCGTGAAAGTGATCAAGTTGAAAGGTTGGCCAGACTTGTAGGATGTGGTTCAGGGTCATGGCCTATTACTTATTTGGGTGTACCTTTGGGAGGTAATCCTTTGAAAGCAGCATTCTGGCAGCTGGTGGTTGCTAAAATGTCCAGAAAATTGGCCACTTGGAAGAAAGCATTTTTGTCAAAAGGGGGTAGATTAACTTTGATACTTTCGGTTTTGAATTCCATGCCCATTTATTACATGTCATTATTCAAGGTTCCAAAATCTGTGGAGGTATCACTGGACAAGATTTCAAGAGACTTTTTATGGGATGGGATGGATGGAGAGTCTCATTTTCGTGGCCGCATGGGATCAAGTTTGCAAACCAAAGGAAAGAGGTGGATTGGGGATTTCAAAAATCAGTTTCAAAAATACAACATTGATGGGGAAATGGTGGTGGAGATTTTTCCGAGAAGAGGGCACATTGTGGAAAAAAATTATTGTAAGCAAATATGGGTTACAAGAAAACGGTTGGGATGCGGGATTGGCAAGAAATGTAACATACCGATGCCCATGGAAATTTATTTCTCGGATACACCCAACTTTTAACAACTTGATTTTAAGAAAGGTGAGAGGAGGGAATAAGATTAGATTTTGGGAGGATAATTGGGTAGGAGACTCTTCTTTCAAGGATTGTTTTCCTGCTTTATTTCAGCTTTCATCTTCTCACAATTTGCCTATCTCTTATTATGTTCATTTCGAGGGTTCACATCGCGACCACTCTTGGGATTTTCATTTTAGGAGGGGAGTGAGAGACGCGGAGATTGACCAGCTCACGGACTTATTAGAAGTTTTAGAGCCGGTTAGATTAGTCGAGGGGGTGGATGATTTTATTCAGTGGAGAGAGGACTTGTCGGGTTTGTTCTCTGTTAGTTCTTTCTATGATTCATTTTTCTCGTCCAATCTTTATCCAAAATTTCAACTCTTCGATGCAATCTGGAAAGTCCCTGTTCCTAGTAAGATTCAGTTCTTTTCTTGGTCAACAACTCTGGGTAAGCTACCGACATCGAAGATGATTCAAAAAAGATGCCCCGGCCTTGCGTTGTGTCCAAATTGGTGTGTTCTATGCAGAAATGACTCGGAGTCTCAGGATCACATGTTCATCCATTGTCCCTTTTCGTCTTCTTTATGGATTAAAGCTTTGCAGGAGCTGCGGTTGTTCTGGGTGACGCCAAAATCAACTAAAGACTTATTCATCATGGATTTGGGTCGGTCAACAGGCAAGAGAGGAGGAAAATTTTGGCAAGTTGTGGTTCAATGTATTTGCTGGACAATTTGGTTGGAAAGAAATCAGAGAATCTTCGAAGAAAGAGAAACAGACGTATACAAATGTTGGGAGAAAATCAAGCTTAATGTCGCAACCTGGATTGGAATTAACAAGGAGTTCAGAAATGTATCGGTCTTTGATTTGATTAGACAGTGGGATTTTGTGTATCACTAGATTAATAGTGCGAAAGAATGCATAATTAGGAAGGTCATCTGCTATAATCAATGACTTATGTAATCTGTTTAATCACTTAAATTAATATATTGTTTCCTATCAAAAAAAAAAAGCTACGTAGCTCCTAAGAGTGACAGTGGTATAAAGGATCTGGAGAAACTGAAACATCAGCAGATAACAAATGAAGCAGGAGATGAAATTAAGAATAAAGGTCACAAATTGTGTTCGGGGGCTGCAGGTAACTCAATAGCACAGAAGATTGAGGGCGCAATACATGATTCAGATGAAAGAGGTTGTGTTTCGGAACCATGGCATCGAGAGCGGCAAATCAAGATTCGCAAGAAATTAAGGCCGAAAGGGGAGAATGAGTTTGTGAAAGGGACCATCAATAATACGGAAGAGGAAATTAGCTCAAAAGAAAGACATTTTGAATTTGTTTATCAAAGGAAGTTTCGGAACTCAAAAAACAAGACATTTCACTCCAGCCAGCAAGGACTATCTAACCATACACTCAACGAGGATGGGGTAAAAATAATGGAAGGAGCTGAGGGGATCTGGGAACACAAATTCCTAAATGATGAAATGGATGACAACTCAGATGAAGGCTGCGAAAATAGTGATGGTGATAGTCATATTTCTGAAACTTCAGATGAGTCGATTCCTCGTTCAATGGAATTCGAAGAACTAGGGGACTTTTTTGAATTATCTCCGGGGAAGGTATGCACTGTACCCAATTCTATCCATCTTGAACAAAATTCTTTCTATTCTATTCCTGTGTCAGTCTCAAATGTTGGGTTGGGGAGAGGGATAGAGAATATAGGAGGGGTGGGAAATGCACCATTAGTTGAAGAGTCGGGTAACTCGGGGAAAAATTATTCAAGGCAGCAAGCTGGAAGTGAAGCAGGAGGGAGTGGGAAGGGACTCGATATGCTGAATAATGAGTGGGCGATCGAGAATGAGTGCCTATCGAAGATGGGTGTAGAAATAGTGGATTTGTTAGAAATTCAGAAAGAAGACAAGGATGGTGGCAGACAACAGTGCAGGTTCAGAGAGAGTGCGAGGGCTGATGAGGTGAAGATATGAAAGTTTTTTCATGGAATATTAGGGGAGGGGGCTCAGCTAGACGTAGGGGTCTGATACGTGCCGTCCTTGTTAAAGAAAACCAGATTTAATTGTGATGCAGGAAATTAAGAGAGAGGTGGTGGATAGGAGATTTATTGCTAGTATATGGAAATCAAGGTTTGTGGAGTGGGTTACCTTACCTGCGGTTGGTAGGTCTGGGGGTATTTTGATCATGTGGGATCCAAGGTTCATTTCAGTTAAGGATAATTTGATAGGGGAATTCTCGGTTTCAGTACATATTCAAAAAGATGAGCACATCGATTGGTGGTTTACGGCTGTGTATGGGCCATGTAAACCAAATTTGAGAAATAACTTCTGGGATGAATTGGCCGGGTAGGGTTGAGGGTTTTGTGTGGAGATAGATGGTGTCTGGGAGGAGATTTCAATGTGGTTAGAACGTTAAGTGAGAAAATGAATAGTCCATCACAGACTTCGAGCATGGTCTGCTTCGATTCATTGATACAAGATTTGGAGTTGTGTGACCCACCGTTACTGAATGGGAAGTTCACGTGGTCAAATTTAAGGGATACACCGATTTGTTGCAGATTGGACAGATTCTTGTTCACGGCAGGATGGACTGTGATTTATCCTTTTTATAGACAAACAATTTTGCCAAGAATTACCTCAGATCATTTCCCACTGGTTTTGGACTTGGAAAAATGTAAATGGGGTCCGACACCGTTTAGATTCGAGAACGTGTGGTTGAGGGACAGAAGTTTCAAAACTCTTGCGGCATCGCGCTGGAATAACGCAGAGACTCAAGGATGGGAGGGTTACAAATTTTTAATGAAACTCAAGGCAATGAAGGGTGAGATAAAAAGATGGAATAATGAGGTCTATGGAAAGATGGAAATGAAAGAAGCAGAATTAAGACGAAAAATTAGATTACTGGATGAGTTAGAAAGTCAAGGGTTGGGATCTGAACAAGTATCGGCTGATAGAAAAGAAAACAAATGGTTGTTAGAAGAGCTAAATTGTCATAAGAATCAAATCAACCATCAAAAAAGCAAGCTCAAATGGATTAAAGAAGGGGATCAGAATTCAAAGTTTTTTCACTCGCTATTGAATCATCGGAGGAGTAAAGCTACCATTAACAGATTGGAAAGGGATGATGGATCGATTACGAGTGATGAAAATGAAATTGTCTCCATTATTTTGAAGTTTTTTAAGGATTTGTATGATGTGCCAGATGAGACAAGTTGGGGGATTGCAGGAGTGGACTGGTGCCCCATCGAAGAGACTTTGAGTCGGGAATTGGAGAGAGAGTTTTTTGAGGATGAAGTCAAGAAAGCGGTTTTTCAATGTGATGGTGGTAAGAGTCCGGGGGCAGATGGGTTTACTTTGGCATTTTTTCAAGAATGTTGGGAAATAGTCAAAAGAGATTTAATGAAGGTTTTCGATGAGTTTTTCCGAACAGGAATCATAAACGGTGTTACAAATGAAACATATATTTGTTTGATAAGAAAAAAAAGTGAATCTATCAAAGTGAAGGATTTCAGACCTATAAGCCTCACAACAAGTTTGTATAAGATAATAGCAAAAGTCTTAACTGTTACTTATCAGAGACAATTTCAGAATCTCAGAATGCGTTTGTGGAGGGAAGACGGATCCTCGATTGTGGCCTTATAGCGAATGAAATAGTTGAAGAAGGAAGGAGAAAGAAGAAGAAAGGATGGGTGCTCAAGGTGGATTTTGAAAAGGCTTATGATAATGTGAATTGGAATTTTCTAGACTTTGTTTTGATGAAAAAAGGGTTCGGAGTGAGATGGAGAAAATGGATCAAAGGATGTGTATCGAACGTAACATTCTCGGTTTTGATTAACGGAAGACCGAGAGGTAAAATAAAGGCGAATAAAGGCCTTAGACAGGGAGATCCATTGTCTCTTTTTTGTTCAATTTGGTAGTTGATGTATTGGGGAGATTGATTGACAAAGCAAAGGAAAGAGATTTTATAAAAGGGATTGAGGTGGGTAGAGACAAAGTCGAGATATCTCACATTCAATTTGCAGACGACACACTATTCTTTGCAAGAAACGAGCACCACATCAGGCTTTTGGTTCAAGTGGTGGGATCATTTTGTCATATGTCGGGATTAAAAATCAATTAGGAAAAAAGTGCTCTTTTGGGCATTCATTGTGATCAAGGGGAAGTAGGCATGTTGGCGCAACAAATTGGATGTGGGAACGAGTGTTGGCCAATTAATTACTTGGGAATGCCGTGAGGTGGAAATCCGATCAAAGCTTCATTTTGGGAACCCGTTTTGGCTAAGATGTCAAAGAAATTGACGAGTTGGAAAAAAGCTTTTTTGTCAAGAGGGGGAAGATTAACGTTGATATCATCGGTTTTGAATTCTATTCCGATATATTACATGTCTCTTTTTAGAATCCCCAAAGGCATAGTCGAGTTGATGGAGAAGATTTCAAGAGATTTTTTTGGGATGGAGCGGATGGAGATTTGCATAGTCATTTGGTCGCGTGGAAGCAGGTGAGTCAATCTAAGGAAAAAGGGGGATTGGGTTTGGGGAATATTATCTTGCGAAACAAGGCCATGTTGGGGAAGTGGTGGTGGAGATTTGGTGCGGAAGATGGGACACTTTGGAAGAAAGTTATTGTAAGTTTATATGGGTTCCAAGAGAATGGGTGGGATGCGGGGTTGGCGAGGAACGTTACATTCAAGTGTCCTTGGAAATTCATTTCCCGAATATACCCGACTTTTCAACAAATGGTATCTATTGAGGTGAGAGGAGGCAATAAAGCGAGATTTTGGGAAGATAGGTGGGGGGGGGCGAGTCATCTTTCAAAGAGCTTTTTCCGTCTCTATATCAGATATCAATAGTTCATAATTTGCCTATTTCTTACTTTATGGTATTTGACAGTGCTATGTCTAATCATTCTTGGGACTTTCACTTTAGGAGGGCACTCAGTGATCAAGAACTTCTACAGTTGTCTGAGTTATTAGGTGTGTTAGAGAAAATTAGGTTGACTGAGGGGGTAGATGATTTTAGAGTGTGGAGAGGGGATTCTTCGGGTCTTTTTTCGGTTAAATCATTCTTCAAGTCCTTTTTTCCTCCTACATGTTTTCCGACTTTTCCTCTTTACGATCAAATTTGGAAGGTCCCGGTTCCAACAAAAATTCAAGTTTTCTCTTGGACTGTATCTTTGGGTAAGCTACCAACCTCGAAGACAATACAAAAAAGTGGCCCTCATTTGCTATTTGCCCAAATTGGTGTGTTTTGTGCAAGAATGACAACGAAACTCAGGATCATATTCTTATACATTGCCCATTCACGAGAAGATTGTGGGCTAAAGCATTGAAAGAACTTGGATTAGTTTGGGTGCTCCCGAAGTCAACAAAGGATCTATTCGGTATGGATTTGGGGAGTTTGACTGGAAAGAGAGGAAGAACCTTTTGGAGGGTCGTGGTGCATTGCATATGCTGGACAGTATGGCTGGAGAGAAACAGAAGAATTTTTGATGAAAAAGCAGAGAATTCAGAACAATGCTGGGAAAAAATCAAGATCACTGTAGCTACATGGATCGGAATTCATGAGGACTTCAAGAATGTCTCCGTTTTTTACTTATTGCGAGATTGGGCCTTTGTTTTTAGTTAAATCTGGTTCTTGCGATGTAATTCATGATAATGGACCACTTGTCCATTGTTGTAACTGTTCATAACATATTATTAATAAAATCTTGTCTCTTATAAAAAAAAAAGAATAAAATCAGTAGAGTCCTTCAAGCTTAATCAGTAGTCCCTAAATGTTGGTATCCCACATTTTTAATGGCGCGTCTGAAGCAGAAGGGACACTCACCCTTTTTCTCCTTTGCTACCACCAAATCACCTACAAAAAAAATAAAATCGAACGCTATAAGCAACATGCATGCATACAAGTAAAACAGTTTACTTCAAATATGTTTAATGCAGCAGAATCAAAAAATTTCTAGACACATCAAGTCTCACGATCTTGAAAGAGTACTTGAAGTCTTGAACCTTTTTCTAGTTCATCTAACAGAGTCATTTCCACAAAACCAATCTAGTTTCTCGCTATCTCAAAGCGCCATTCGAACACCCACACCCAAAGTTCCCCTAAATTGCTCACAAAAGAATTCGAAGAAAGAAAAACGAGATGGACAATAGACACTGTGGAGAAATTAAAATAAAAAAAAAAATACCTGTAGGGGCTGTTTCGATTTTCTTGTTTGATTTGATGAAGACGAAGATGAATGTTGTGTGCGTTAGGATAAGCGCAAGCCAACAAATCTTTTCTTGTTGGACATAAGACCTCTGTTCACCATTCAATTTTATTTTACTGAGCTTTCAGTCTTTCAAAAATTAAAAACCCAAACAAAAATCACACAAAAAAATAAAATCAGGGCCGCATATACCCGCCTAGGCTGGCCGTCTAGCACCTTTTCGGTGTGGTCGGCTGCCGCTTAGCGCCTAGGTCACAATTAGAACATTGAAATATTATAATGAAGCTGTAAGGTAGTTTTCCCAAAGGCATTTCTTTGTACAAATGCAATCTCCCTAGCACAGCTAGTCACTCAACTCTCTAGACAAAATAACATAATGATGTGACAACAATATTCCTCCCTCTTTATTCCCTCTCCCCTCCATGTGTACTATTCTTCTTTCTTCTTGAATGAACATTTTGTATAATAGGCCTTTCTCTATTTAATTTTTGGCCCATTTTATTTAATCCCATAACAATTCCCCATCCCCGACGATGGTCTTGTCTCCAAGACCAAACTCTGCGAACTGTGTTTTGATTACAGATATATCTTCCCACATAGCTTCGTCCAAGTCGTGTCCCTTCCACCTCACTAACACTTGCTGAATCTTCCTTCCCTTTTATCTTCATTCGGCTATCATTGACTTCTTCTGGCTCATAGTCTACCGCCAAATCCAATTTCATTGGTAACCTCGGTGAAAAGTGCGGGATGCCCACGACCTTCTTTGAACAAGAAACCTGAAAAATCGGATGGATTCGGGATCCTTCTGGTAATTTTAACTTGTATATACCACTTCTCCCATCTTCTGAATCAGAAGCTTTGATATCATTTCACCCTATATACTTATGATTCCCTTAATTGTGGATTGGAATGTTGCACCAGTGAAATGTTGACTCAGAATTAGGGAAAAACTTATAATTTTTCAGTCACATCTACAGTCCTTGTCATTCTCTCTATTATCTGTTGAATATTAAGGAATATTTGATTCCATCTGGCAATTATGATTAGTATAGCGTATTGTCATTTTTTTGCTACATAATGCTTTGTGCATTGTAGGAACGAAGAATCAAAGAACTTTTTGATATTGTTCCTTCATTGGACGACCTTCACACTCTGGACGCAGAGGGGCTTCAACCAAATGTAATTATTGTTGATGCTCGTAAAGATAAGAAGCTTTTCATGTTAAAGCAGCTGGCAGCCACTTTGGTGAAGGGACTGCATTCAAGTCCTGCTGCCATGGTCAAGAAGATAAGTGGATTGGTGAGCCCCTTTTGTACCCTGTACTTGCATCTTCTCATATCAAATAATGCATGTATTTGTCTGTCCTTTCTATATTTTTTTGAAGAAAAGGGAATGCTTATTTAACCTTGTTTCTATAAAGTAGCTCCTGTGGTATAATGTGAGGCATGTCAGGCTGCTAGTTTCTGGTGTCTTGATGAATGATACATCCTTGGCCATTCTAAATTTGCTAGAGATATTAGTAATAGCAAACATCATGTATGGGGAGCTCACACTAAAATTGTCATGAATTATCAAAGAAAATTGGATATACTGCAGGGAAATTTAATTGATAATATATAGCTAGAATATGTCAATGAATATCATTTGTTGAATCTTGTTATTCAAAGACTTGTGACGTGATTTGTTGGAGAGTAGCAATTGTCTAAGCTCACTTGTTGTCTTGTTCAATTCTTATCAATGGTAGTAGGCCAAGGGGTAAAGTCAAGGGTGAGAAAGGACTCAGGCAAGGTGATCCGCTCTCACATTTCTTGTTTAATTTGATAGTAAACATGCTGGGTAGATTTATTGACGAGGCCAAGGCAAGGAACCTCATTCAATTTGCGGATGATACTTTGTTCTTTGTCAATAATTAGAGCCATTTGTGGTTTTTGTCAAGATTAAAGATCAATGTGGAAAAGAGTGCATACCTTATTATATAGAAGGAGAGTAAGAGTTACCTCGAGAGATCAATTGTACGAGGGAGAGTTGACCCATTACATATCTGGATGTCCCTTTGAGCAGAAATTCGATGAAAATTTCGTTCTGGGAACCTGTTTTGTCTAAGAAGCTAGCAAGTTGGAAGAAAGCGATTGACTTTGATTTCAGAGTGATGAATTGGCCCAAGGGGTACGGAGGATTACGTTGTCATATGGTTGCGTGGGAACAAGTCTGTAAACCAAAAAAAATACGGGGTTTGGGTATTGGACACATTTGTTTGAGGAATAGGGCCTTTTTGGGGAAATGGTGATGGAGGTGTTCTGTTGTGGAGGATCCATTATGGAATAAGGTTATTGTGAGCAAATACGGGTTACAGGGACGCGGGTTTACTAAGAAATGGTACGTTTAGAAGCCCTGGAGGTTTATTTCGAGTACATACATGGTTTTTCACTAGTTAGTGAGGGCAGTGGTTGGAGTGGGGGGGATTAATCTTTTAAGGATCTTTATTCTAGTTCATTTCAGTTATCATTAGTTCATCAAAATCCAAATTCTGATTTTGTTTAGTCGGAGGGCTTTTCCTCTTCTTTTATATCCTGGGTCTTGCATCTATGGAAGGACTCGAGGGATGAGGAAGTGAGGAGTTGAGCTCTTTGATTGGGTCTCTAAAGAGGGTCATATTGGTTGAAGGGGTTGACGATATCAGGGTTTGGGGTGGGGACCCTTCAGGATTATTCGAAGTCAAATCTTCATGTGATTCTTTTTTTCCAACGACTTTCCTTTATTATCTTTTATGTCATTTGGAAAATACCGATCCCACCAAAAGTTCTAGCCTTCTCGTGGATTGCGATGTTGGGTAAGCTGTCAACTTGTGATTATGCAAAAGAAGTTCTTTCGTGTGCCAGTGCTACGCTGGAAAGAGGTAGAGAATCGTGATTATTTGCTTATTCATTGTTCTTTCACGAGCTGTCATTGGTTCAGAGCTTTACAGGAGATGAGTTTGGTATGGGTAGTTCTAAGATCTTCGCACGAGCTATTTGCTGCAGATCTTGGATGTGAACTTGGCAGGATGAGTATAATTTTTTGGATAGTGAGAGTTCATTGTATTGTTGGTCAGTATGTTTGGAGCAGAATAAAATGATTTTTGACAGTTTAGAATAATCGGTTGAAAAGTGTCGAGACAAGATTAAACTTTGGGCATATAACTGGATCGGGAGGAAGTATGTAGAGTTTAAGAACTTCTTGATCTCATATTTATCAAGGGATTGTAGCTATATATGTTGTTAATTTGTGCAGGGCTTTTGTCTTTTCTTTTCTGTTCATGTGCAGATCACTTGTCTAACATTTGTAATTAATTGCTTTTAATTAATGAATATTGATTATATTATTTATATGGTTAGTAATTATGATAAGAATAGTTATCTTTATCTTTTATTAGATAAGATTGGGTTAGTTTATTTAGGGAGGTTTGGTAGGATAATTCTCTGTATATCTACACTGTATATTCTTCATTCGTCAAGAAATAATATTTACGTCTCTTTCTTTTTTTATCCTATTTCTCTATTTACCACATGGTATCGAGAGTCAAACATCACCGCTGACTAAATACAGTATGGACTCTTCTAATTTCTCTTCTTCCACTAGCACCGCACCAGTGCCGGCGACCCGTGGACTGGGCGATTCCTCACTCTGCCAATCACATGCCATAAATTAAATAAGCAAAAGTTTCTCCAATGGTCGCAATCTATGATGATGTGCATATGTGGAGGAGGAAAAGATGAACTCTTATCGGAGGCATCATCACGACCGGAATCCGATGACCCAAATTCAAAGCATGGAAGTCATAGAACAACTTGGTTATGTCATGGCTAATTAACTCCATGAACTACGAGATAGGGGAAAATTTCCTTCTTTAACGTTCTGCGAAGGAAATATGTGAGACGGCGCGAGATACTTACTCGTCCAGAGACCTTCTTCACAATCTATAACGGGGCGATTCTATGGTCACTGTCTATTTCACTACATTTACCCGTCACTGGCAACAACTGGGTTTATTCAAAATTCATGCCTTGAATTCTCCCACTTCTGAGCATTTTTTTTTATAAGAAACATAATAATATTATTAATATATGATTGTTTACATTACAAGAAGTGGACTAGGGGTCCACTGCCACGAAATAGAAATTCATTCATTTAACAATACACATAAGACCACTTCTGAGCAGTTATACCAATCCATTGTTGAACAGAAACATGTGTTGGAATTCAGAATTGGGCGTCAACAGTAATCTCGACGAAGTAAGGGGGATGATTCTTGCAACTATGCAGTTACCCAGCCTTCGGGCAGCCTTTTATGATGTTCGTTCGGAAAAAAGCCGTAGGAAAGTGATGTTGGGTCCTTCCCTCGGTGCCTCAAATCCCGTTGATGGTTCCGCCCTGGCCACTCAGCGTCCTCCTTTTAAACAATCAGAAGAGGCAATGAAGCCCAGTGGTGTGCAAGGTCCACAACATTCCCAAAATTATGGGAAGCGTTGGCGAGGGCGTTTTTGGTTCGAAAAGTTCAAGACACCGAGCCATAATATCGAAACTTTCTGGAAAATTCACGACAAACCTGCTGACTGGAAACCATCTCGGGAGAAGTGTGCACATGCTGCTATGACTGATACCGCTTCATTGGATCCGCCACCATTCACAAAGGAACAACTTGATGTGCTTCATAAGTTGTTTGGTCAAACTTCATCCACCTCGATCCCCTCGATTATTGGTACAGACAGTGTTGTCATTCAAGGTAATTTTCTTTTGCTTTGCTCACTAAGAGATTTATCCACATCTTGCATAATCGAATCTGGTGCGTCGGACCATATGACTGGCAATTTCATATTTTTTGTGTCCTACAGTACGTTTTGGGGCAGTACTAAATCTGTCCGAATAGCTAATGGGTCTTGCTTGAAGGTCTTTGGTCGGGTTCTATTCAACTTTCTCCGGATATGTGTTTAAAAAATGTATTATTTGTGCCGACCTTAAGTGCAATTTATTATATGTCATTAAGCTCAACCTTGATCATCAATGTAGTGCTATATTTACTGTAGACGATTGTATTTTTCAAGAACTGGCATTGGGGAGTAAGATTGGCAATGCTGATTTTTGTGTTGAACTGTACCTCCTTAGGACGAAGGACTTCTCGAGAAATCAGGCCAATAGTATTAATCGTCATTTATCGTTGAATTTTGTTTTTGTTTTTCAGTTAAATAAAGATAGTGATATTCTGTTATGACACTATCGGTTAAGGCATCCAAACTTTTTGTACCTCGAAAAATTATTTCCGTTTTAGTCATTAATAAAAACTTACATATCTCTCATTGTGATATTTGTCAAATCTCAAAGCACACACGAAATACCTTCATCCCACAACCATATAAACCATCCAAACCTTTTTCCCTCGTTCACGGTGACATTTCGGGACCTTCCAATGTCAAAAATATCATTGTTACCCATTGGTATCTCTTGTTTATGAATGGGCATACTCACATTTCTTGGGTATATGTAATGAAGGACTAATATGAAACAACACAACTTTTTAAAAAATTCACACCATGTTCCAAACACAATTTTCTGTAGAAATTCAAGTCCTTAGGACTTATAGAGCTCGTGAGTATTTAATTTTGCGCTAGGAGAGTACCTGGTCACCCATGGGATTGTTCACCATAGTTCATTTGTTGACACTCCTCAACAGAATGGGGTCTCTTAATGTAAGAACCGCCACTTGCTTGAAGTTGCCAGATCCTTACTATTTACCATCAACGTCCCTTGTTATTTCTGGGGTGTTGCAATTCCTACTGCAACATACCTCATTAATAGAATGTCATCTCGAGTGTTGCGGTACACAACCCCTATTCAATCATTTCTTGACTTTTATCCTGACACACATCTACTTCCCAGCATCTCTTAAGAGTTTTTGGGTGCTCCACCTTTGTCCACATTCACTCCCAAAACCATGGCAAACTTGAACCTAGGGAGGTTTAATGCATTTTCCTTGGTTATGCTTTAAATCGGAAGGGATGCAAGTGTTATTCTCCTGTGACAGAGATTTTAAACATCCATGGATGTTTCCTTCTTCGAGAATGAGCCTTTTTACCCCAATTCCTCTCTTCAGAGGGATAGCTGTAGAGTTGAACCTCAAAATTGGGAAACCAACGATCCCACTATTACCTTTTGTGAACCAACTGAAACCCCAGTCATCGTGACATTTCTGGTAAACCTGAGCGCAACAACACATCTGATCCAATCTCAAATAATGATACCACAAATAATGATCTCACCTATACCAATGTGACACTTCAGGTTTATTATCTTAGGAAACCGCTTCAACCAAGGGGTCGATAGGATCTTGTACAAAAACAGCAAGCCAAAAACACTTGTCCACTGCCAGTTCCCGGTAGACCCATAAAGGTACTACTGGACTTGACAATGACTCTCATGTATTTGAACACAATGATCCAGATGATAGACCTATTGAACTAAGAAAATGAGATATAACTTGTATAAAACATCCGATATGTAACTATGTCTCCTTTGAACAATTATCACCTGCATATCAAGTTTTTGTATGCTGGATAGATCAAGTTCATCCATCTTCCATCGAAGAAGCCCACCAAGACCCAAATTGGAAAGTTGCCACTCATGATGAAATACAAGCATTTCAAAAGAATAACACTTTCGAGATAACTGAGCTTTCACAAGGGAAGAGGATGGTTGGATGCAAATGGATATTCACAATTAAGCATAAAGCAGATATTGAACATTTCAAAGCATGACTGATCGCAAAAATATATACACAGTCTAATGGGATTGACTACTGAGAGACTTTTTCCCATGTTGCTAGACTCAACACCATCCGAGTACTTTTGTCAGTAGCAGCAAACTTAGATTGGTCGTTGTATCAACTTGATGTGAATAATGCATTTTTGAATGGAGATCTTGAGGAGGAAGCCTATATAGATATCCCTCAAGGATTTGAATCAGAAAAAAGATCAACAAAGTGTGTAAGCTATGAAAGTCGCTATATGGTCTCAAACAATTTCCTCGAGCTTGGTTTTACAAGTTCACCTCTGTTCTAAAAAGAGACGGATACACCCAATGTCAATCTGACCACACCATGTTCGTTAAACATTCAGAAGGAGGTAAACTTATTGTGATCATTGTTTATGTTGATGATATTGTCCTTACATGAAACAATGAGGAATGGCTCGCATCAAAATTTTGGTGAGATGAAGGACCTGTGACATTTAAAGTATTTTCTGGGAATAGAAGTAGCCAGATCAGCCTTTGGATATCAATCTCTCAAAGAAAGTGTGTATTAGACCCTTGAAGGTAACAGGTATGCTGGGGTGCTGACCGGTAGAGACTCTAGTGGATCCAAACCTCAAATTAGGGATGAGAAAGGATTGTCCTCAAGTTTACAAGGGAAGACATCGATGATTGGTTGGCAAACTAATCTATTTGCACACACGACTAGGGGTGTAAACGAACCGAACACGTTCACGAACTTTTCGAAACGGTTCGAATAATATTTGGTTCGAATTCGAAATTATCGAATTCGAGCCGAACTCGAACATGTTCGAATATTTTTTGAATCGAATTCGAGCTAAAATTATATTGTTCGATTGATCGCGAACCTTAGCATTATATTTAAAAAATAAATAAAATATTATTAAGTACATATATATATATATATAATATTATATATATATATATATATTATTTGAAAAGTTCGAATCGAATTCAAACTCGAGCCTCAGTTCGAATCGAAAATAATAAAAGTTCGAGTTTCGAATCGAGCTTCGAATATGTTTATTCGGATTCGAGCTCGAGCTCGAATACTGAAAATTTCTTAAAATTCGATTCGATTCGTTTACAGCCCTGCACACGACCATATATTGTTGTTATTGTTATGAGTCAATTTATGAATAATCCAACCGAAGAATGCATGGAAGTTGTTTATCGGGTATTAAGGTACCTAAAAGAGACTTTTGGGAAAGGGTTACTTTTCAGGAAAAAATTCAAGCAGAAATGTCAATGTATACAGTGATGTTGGTTGGGGAGGCTCCCAAAGCGGTAGACACTCTACCTCTAGTTATTGTGCCTTTATTTGGGGGAATCTAGTCATCTAGAGGAGTAAGAAACAACCAGTGGTGCCTCGCAGAGGTGCTGAACAGAATACCATGCACTAACTCATGGAATTTGTGAGGGAATGTGGCTTAAACGACTCCTCAGTGAATTAAAATTGGAGGATGATCATACTATGGATCTAACGTGCGACAATCAAGCCGCTATAAATATGGCCAAAAATCTTGTCCACCGTGATCGAACCAAACATGTTGAAGAGGACCGAAATTGTTCAAGTGAGAAACTTGAGAAGAAATTAACTGAGCTTAGCTACATTTCTTCTCGCATGTAACGTGTAGACATAGTGAAAAAAGCTTTTTTATCGGTCAATCTTTGAAGACACGAGCGTGAGGGGGTCAATCATCACATATAGCCCAGCGTGAGGGGGGATATTGAGTATTGATTATCTTATTTATCTTGCTAGTAGTTACGATAGGAATAATTTTCTTTATCTCTAGTTTTTAAGGGAGGTTTGGTAGGATAATTCTCTATACATATGCATTGTATATTCTTCATTTTTCAAGAAATAAGATTTACATCTCTTTCTCCTTTTTGCCCAATTTTTCTATTTACCACAAATATAATATTGTTTCCTATAATAAAAATTATTATTGGTTTTGACATAACGGCATACAGCCGGTCTTACATTATTAGTGGATAAGAAAAGCAGTTGCAAAATGTATCTATTGAAGACCAAAAATATGGCCTATTGTGGGTTTCTGTATAAGTTGGAATGATGGAACATGTTTAAAACTTCCTGGCCAGTTACTTTGCCCTCTGAATGGCAACTATAGATAAACAAGCTGCATAAAACAGTGTTTGAGCTATAGTTAAAACATCCACAGTTTATTTTTGGCTACCATACACAATTTACAGGTCTGCGATTTCTTCAAACGACCAAAATCAGAATCAGATCCAGTAGAAGGTGCCCTCGAAGAAGGCTCTCACTCACTGGAAAACCATGGTATCCATATGCTTGGTCAGATAAAGCACGGTTCTTGCCATTCCCGGGCAATCTTATTCAAAGTTCTGGCCGACACTATCGGGCTTGAATGTAGGCTTATGGTGGTAAATGTTATCTTTATTAAAGCTACATGTTCTGTTCGTTTTTTGACATGCAACATAGACATTTATGAGTCTATAGGAGTAGAGGTCTATTCTGAAAACATTTTCACAAACTTTGGATTTATTTTCCATGTTCTCAGGGTTTACCTCGAGAAGGAGTGATAAGCACATCTCTTTATTAAAGCTACATATTCTGTTCGTTTTTGACATGCGACATAGACATTTATGAGTCTATAGGAGTAGAGGTCTATTCTGAAAACATTTTCACAAACTTTGGATTTATTTTCCATGTTCTCAGGGTTTACCTCGAGAAGGAGTGATGGAGCGAACCGATTCCTATAAGCACATCTCTGTCATTGTTATTTCAGATTCAATAGAACTTTTGGTTGATCTTGTACATACTCCTGGCAAGCTGATTCCATTTTCAGCAAAGGCGGTGTTTCTTTCTCATCTATCTGCTGGAGAGAGTGATTCTGCAGAGAACGACTCATATGATTCACCTATTGAACCAAATAGTCCTCTTTGCGGCTTTTCAGATCAAATAGAAGTTGAAGAGTAAGTATTTTATCAGATTTATATTATTTGAGTTCTGACACTACATTTTTATGTTCTGTTTCTTGCTTTTTACATAATATGCATCTTTAGCTTAATATGGTTTCTTTTGTCCAATACAAGAAAAAAATGTGTTGATATTTGCTATTCCTGATTTCGATTTAATATGGAAAATTTGTTTTTGTTTATGAGATAATCCATGAAATTTGTGTGCTTACTTCTGATGGAGACGAAATGTGTTTTGCATGAAAAGAATCTGTTATTATGTCTTCATTCAACTTATTAAAACTTATTCTTACCAGAAAATCACATAGTGAGCCAAATGTGGCAAATTCATTTTGGCGGTGCTACAGGAAGAAAGTCATGGCTGGGCAAAGAACAGCTAATTCGAGGTTTAATAAAGCTTCTAAATCAACTCTCTTTCTTTATCTTATTGTTCCAAATGCATGTTCATTTGTGTAAAGATGCTAAAAAGTAACTATTTACGTTAGGATTAGATTTAAAATTATTATAATTTTTTATATTATTTTATCATATTAAATTCTGAAAATTTTCTTTCGATATTAACTCCCATGATATTTTATCACATACGGTAAAGAAGGATGATCGTATGATTGATTATTGTTTTAGCTCTCATGGCCGGTGATAATTGTATATGCATATAGCCATCATATGCTAGAACCCCATAAATTTTATGTTGTGTTCTCTACATTCACTAGCTTCCTACCATTTTAAAATTTAATATTCTATGAGAATAGAAAACTGATATAGGGATTTGTTGTTTATCTACTGCCATCATGAACTGTAATTGAAAGCGCATTTCATTTTGGCAGCAGAGAAACAAAAGATTGCTAGAGAAAAGTAACTACGCTTCTGTCCATCTACTCTAGTTGTCTGGTTGTAGGGGTCGGGAATAATGAGAATAATTTGAATTGGCTCCTCACGAGCCTGTTGAGCGAGTTGGCTCAACTTAAAGCTCAATGGATCGTAATATTTTTGAACCAAAGCTCGAGATTAACTCTAGTCTCATGCGCTTAAAATAAATTTTAATGTTGTTTTTTATATATTTTAAATATAAAATCAATATTTTAATGGACCAAATTAAGTGTCTGAGTTCGCGAATTTGTTCACATAAAATTGTGTCCCCAAGCTGAGTTTGCAACCTAAAGTTCAAGCTTACTGTAAAATTGAGTTCAAGCTTGAGCTTGTATTTCACATGCTTTTTGTAAGCAGACTCATTTACGCCCCCACCTGGCTATAACAGACATAGCCTGGAGGTTGCACTGGACGTAATTTTACTTTGTCTACCTGTCCAATCCCTGTTTTCTTTCCCCCTGTAGATACATTATAAAGAATGTTTGTCCATTTTTGACTTAGAGGTGTTAGAAATCCAAGGTGTTATGAAGAAATCATGTTTAATATTATCAAAATTATGATAATTTTTTATAGTTTTGTTGTAATTTGATTAGGAAAGGCTTCTTACCATATTTTCCCTCAAGAGGTTGTTGTAGCTGTGTGAATAGGTAACAGATGTATGTTAAACAAGAAGAGATTAACACAAGACTGTTCGAAAAAGGAAGAAGAGAGAGAATATTTTGAAAATGCTCTCCCCCCCCCAAACCACTGTTCGTCAGAAACTCTTCACCGTTCATTCACCGAGTTCCAATATCTCTGAGCCTCATCGATCGTCTTCATCCTCTGTCTCCGGCGATGACCAACGGCCGGCGACAACAACCATAAACTCCCGGAAAAAAAAAAAACCTCTTGTATGTCGTCTTTTTTCCAATGTACTTCTGAACCTTCTTCATTTCTCTTCCCGATATCCCTTGTTTCGTTTTTACCGTCCCTTTAGCATTTCTCTTTTCTCCCGACCTTTAACCTAGCCACTTGCTACATATACCCTCCTCTTTCGCTCCGATATGTTTCCAACCATGTTCAGAAATTATTTCAAATCTTGTTGCGAGACCAAAATTGAACAAAAACTGTTTTTATTAAGTATGGGCAGGAGGGGTAATTCGGTTTTAATGACTGAGAGAACAAGGAATGCAAGCTATGCATTGGAACTGGATTTCGAAAGTCTGCATTGGATTAAGGCGAAATTGTGGGATTACATTAACAAACCACAATCATGCCCTAAATTTAATAGATTCAGAGGTAGGGAAGTAGTGGTTTCTATGCAGAAATATGCAAATGCTCGAGGAAACTATTTGGAAATATCAAAGATAGGAGGGAAAGGAAAGACTCAGCGCATTATAATTCCAAGTGGAAGATTGAATGGCGGTTGGAGATGGATGGCTACGCTTTTGTCCAAAATCACGACAAACAGAAGGGACAACAGTTCGAGACGTGTAGATTTAAAGTTACCCGTAGATTAATCACAGCAGCGTGGGAATTTAAGGCTGAATGCTAATGACTTGGGTTCTTCAGATGCTGTAAATCTGGAACCATTGCCAGAGTGTAGATCTAAGGACTGGAGCAAAGCCATCATCATTACAAAGGATTGTGTTAACATATCGTGGGAGATGGTAAGTAAGACACTAGGGAAAGCAGTCCATAGAAGTATTGAAGTGTTTCCATTCCAAGCCAATAAAGCAGTGTGGTGGCCGCACAATGAAGAGGATGCATCTTTTTATTTAAAACTGAAGAAGTGCTTTTTCGAAAATAAAGTGACATTGTCCTTTGAAAAGTGGAGTCAAAATAGCAATTGTGAAGAAGATGTATTCGAATGTTGCGAAAGCTGGGTGCGATTAATGGGCATACCTTGAGACCTATGGTCCACAGACCTTTTCAGAAACATCGGTGGTGGTTTGTTGGGTATTAGTCAAGATACTTTGATGCTAAAAGACTTGTCAGCAGCAAAGACTAAGGTTGTAGGCATCGAAGGAGGGTTCATTAAAAGAAACATAAGGATCCAAACAAAAATAGGACCTTTGATCATTCACATTCTGGTGGATTCAGTCAACAAATCGGCGTATAAAAAGCATGAAAAAAGATCTTATGCACAAGTGTTGGTCAACGGTGCTAGAGTTGTGGAAGGATGGGGTAGAGTGCAAGGATGCAAGGGAAACACATTACATGTAGAATCCATTGAGGATAGACACTCAAGACAATTGGAGGGCACCAAAACTCATCGAGCAGCATCTCAAGAAGGAACTACATCAGATTCCCAGAATCGTCACTCGGAGAACAGGTGCATGGGTAAAGAACTTGCTGAAAATAAAGTACTGGATAGGACTGATAACCCAGAAGGTAGGAGCTGCGTATCAGAACCATGTTTTCGAGGAAAGCAAATCAAGATTCTCAAAAGATTAAAGCCGAAGGAAGAGAATGATTTCAAGAAGGGGATTATTGATTCTAACTGCTCTACAGACAAAGGAAAGGCTGTTACTAAAGGGTCAGAGGAGGAGTACTTCCCCAAAGCAAGGAAGTTTGACAAAGTGTACTGTAGGAAACATATCAAGTCAGACAAAAAAACATTCCAATTCCAGAAGGGAGAAGCTTCAAAGATTTTTATTGGCAAGGCAGACAAAGACTTAATATATGGGGAGGATGGAAAGTGGGAGGATGAACTAAATCAAGGAACGCAAGATGATATGTCAGAAGAAGGAGGAGAATTCAGTGATGCGGATAGTCATATTTCAGATCACTCCGACAAGACAACAACTCAATCCCTCATTTTCGAAGACCTGGGCGAATTTTTTGATGAATCTCCTAGTAAGGTATGCAATCTACCCAATATTTCTCATTCTAATCAGTCTTCTTTCAATCAACTTCCCAATTCAGAACCGGTGGTCGGGTTGGGGGAGGGGTAGAGAGTATGGGTGGGGGGAAAATTATATTATCGAGTCAAAAGTTGGGTACTACGGGAAATAACTTCGGGGGGTCTGGAGATGTTTGGATTGAAGTAGAGAAGGGTGTGAGCCAAGGGAGACAGGCAGGTAATGTACAAGTTCACAATGAGTGTTTGAAATTGATGGGAATACAGAAGGTAGATTTATTTGAGTCACAGGAGCAAGGTAGGAGATTGGAAGATATTTGAAGTCAGGAGGAGCGAGAATGATGGGGATGCAGAAGTGAATTAATGAAAATTCTATCATGGAATATTAGGGGAAGTGGTTCAGCAACTCGTCGAGGATTGATTCGAGCCATTCTTGCCAAAGAAAAACCAGACTTAATAGTTATGCAGGAAATTAAAAGAGAGGTGGTGGATAGGAGATTTATTGCAAGTGTTTGGAAATCGAGGTTCGTCGAGTGGATTAATCTGCCGGCTGTGGGAAGGTCAGGGGGTATTCTAATTATGTGGGATCCAAGATTAATTTCTGTCAAGGATAATTTAATTGGGGAATTCTCGGTCTCAGTTCATATTCAAAAGGACGAAAACATTGATTGGTGGTTCACTGCCGTCTATGGGCCGTGTCAACCAAGACTAAGATCGGATTTTTGGGATGAAATTGCAGGATTGAGGTAATATGTGGAGATAGATGGTGTTTGGGAGGAGACTTCAATGTGGTAAGATCATTGCGAGAGAAACTTAAAAGCAGCTCACAAACATCGAGCATGCGCTGTTTTGATACTTTGATTCAGGAACTTGAGCTCTGTGATCCATCTTTGTTGAATGGTAAATTCACGTGGTCAAACCTAAGGAGAATACCCATTTGTTGCAGATTAGATCGATTTTTGTTTACAGTGGGATGGACTCAATTATACCCGATTTACAGACAAACAATCCTGCCAAGAATTACATCCGACCACTTCCCTCTTGTGCTTGATTTGACGATTAATAAGTGGGGACCAACACCTTTTCGGTTTGAGAATGTGTGGCTAAGAGATAAAAATTTCAAAAACATGACGAAAAGGTGGTGGGATGATAACAATTCACAAGGGTGGGAGGGATATAGATTCATGATGAAACTCAAGGCAGTTAAGGGTGAGATTAAAAAATGGAATGAGGAGGAGTTCGGTAGGGTGGATATGAAATCTGCAGAATTGTTGAATACCATCAGCAGAATTGATACTTTGGAGGCAGAGGGGAGGGGTACAGAAGATTTAGCAGATGAGAGAAAAGAGGCAATAAGAGTGCTAGAGGAATTATCAAATCGATCGAACCAAATTCATTACCAAAAAAGCAAGCTAAAATGGCTCAAAGAAGGGGATCAAAACACGAGATTTTTCCACTCACTACTAAACCTACGCAAGAGTAAGTCCACCATTGATAGATTGGAAATGACTGACGGAAGCATTACAACTTGTGGGGACGAAATTGTTTCAGAAATCTTAGAATTCTTTAAGGGTTTGTATGGCGTGCCGAATGCGGGTGGTTGGGGTATTGAAGGAGTGGATTGGTACCCAATTGAAGAGGAGATGAGTAGACAGCTAGAGATTAACTTCACGGAGCAAGAGATAAAGAAGGCAGTATTCATGTGCGATGGAGGGAAGAGTCCGGGGGCTGATGGTTTTACAATGGCTTTTTTCCAAGAATGCTGGGAGATAGTCAAACTAGATCTTGTGGAGGTTTTTAAAGAATTCTTTCAGAGCGGAATTATAAACGGGGCAACTAATGAGACATACATTTGCTTGATTAGAAAGAAAATTGATTCGTACAAAGTAAGGGATTTCAGACCGATCAGTCTTGTAACAAGTTTGTACAAAATAATCGCAAAGGTACTAACAGAGAGATTGAAAAATGTGATAGCGAAAACGGTCTCAAAATCACAAAATGCATTCGTGGCAGGAAGACAGATTCTGGACTGTAGTCTAATTGCAAATGAGCTTATTGAAGAAGGGAGGAGAAGGAAAAAGAAGGGTTGGGTGATGAAGGTAGACTTCGAGAAAGCTTATGACAGTGTGAGTTGGGAGTTCTTGGACTTTGTTTTGAAGAAAAAGGGCTTCAGAAAGAGATGGCGATCATGGATGCGAGGTTGTGTGTCCAATGTTTCATATTCTGTGATGGTTAATGGGAGGTCCAGGGGAAAAATTAAGGCCTTCAAAGGTCTTCGCCAAGGAGACCCATTATCTTCTTTCCTGTTCGTGTTGGTGGTAGATGTATTGGGAAGGTTGATAGACAAGGCAAAGGATATGGAACTCATAAAAGGGATAGAGGTAGGAAGAGACATGATCTCGATATCCCATATTCAATTTGCGGACGACACACTTCTCTTTGGTAAGGAAGAGGAAGACTTAATATTCTTGGTACAAATTGTGACTTCATTTTGTGATATGTCAGGATTAAGAATTAATTGGGAGAAGAGTGCATTGCTGGGAATTAACCGGGACCAAGCAGCGGTAGAAAGATTAGCTACACAATTGGGCTGTGGTACAGAAAGTTGGCCGATTCAATATTTGGGAGTACCGTTGGGTGGCAACCCGCTAAAGGCTTCGTTTTGGGGGAACGTAGTAGCTAAAATGTCGAAGAAACTGGCTAATTGGAAGAAAGCATTCCTGTCTAGAGGTGGAAGACTTACATTGATTTTGTCGGTGTTGAATTCTATCCCGACGTATTATTTGTCTCTATTCCGGGTCCCCAAGAGTATAGCGAATTCGATGGATAAGATCTCAAGAGATTTCTTATGGGATGGGGCGGATGATGACAGACATATTCATTTGGTAGCTTGGTAACAAGTTTGTAAGCCGAAGGAAAAAGGTGGTTTGGGAATTGGGAACATTCAAAACAGAAATAAAGCCTTGTTAGGGAAGTGGTGGTGGAGATTTTTCCAAGAGGAAGGCACTTTATGGAAGAAAATTATCGTTAGTAAGTACGGGGTACAAGAGGATGGGTGGGCTGCGGGGTTGGCAAGAAGCGTAACGTTTAGATGCCCATGGAAGTTCATTTCCCATATGTACCCTATCTTTAAAGATCGTGTCTCTATTCAAGTAAGAGGAGGGAATAGGGTTAGATTTTGGGAGGATAGGTGGAGGGGGGAATTTCCTTTCAAAGTCCAATTCCCAGCTTTGTTTCAGCTTTCAACCCTTCACAATGTGCCTATTTCTTTCTTTGTTCATTTTGATTCGGAGTCACGTTCTCAGTCTTGGGATTTAAACTTTCGTCGGGAAGTGAGAGATGGGGAACTTCAGCAGTTGTCTGAGTTGTTAGGAGTCCTAGATTTGGTTACGTTAGTAGAGGGGGTAGATGATTCTATTCACTGGTGTGGGGATCCCTCGGGTATTTTCTCTGTCAGTTCATTCTATGAGTCTCTTTTACCGAATAATTCTCAACCACCTTCTCTAACCTTCCATGCTATTTGGAAAGTTCCTGTCCCCACCAAGATCCAAGTTTTTTCCTAGATTTGTACTCTGGGTAAGCTACCTACCTCGGAGATGATTCAAAAAAGATGCCTGGGAAATGCCTTGTCTCCAAACTGGTGCGTGTTGTGCAGAAATGCGATCGAGACTCAGGATCATATGCTCATACATTGCCCTTTTTCAATATCATTATGGGAGAGAGCATTGCAAGAACTTCGGCTAGTTTGGGTTATACCTAAATCGGCCCTCGATTTATATGCCTTGGATTTGGGTTGCCTAACAGGTAGCAGAGGAAGAACATTTTGGCAGGTTGTTGTCCATTGCATCTGTTGGACAATTTGGTTGGAAAGAAACAGACGGATTTTTGAAGACAGAGAAAAAAATGCGGACTTCACCTGGGATACGATCAAAACTACCATCGCAATGTGGATCGGAAATCACAAAGATTTTGATAACATCGCAGTTTTAGATTTGATTCGACAGTGGGATTTTGTGTATCACTAGCTCTTTCAAGAATCATGTACTTTCAAATAGGGTGACATAACTTAATTAGTGGACTCCTAGTCCACTTATGTAACCCGCAATGTAAACATTTTATCAATAATAAAATTTGGTCTCTTATAAAAAAAAAAAGATTAACACAAGATTTTTGGGCTTTTGAGTATTTATATCCTGGATGTTGGCATTTCTGACCAACCTCATAGATCCTGTTTCTCTCCCTCCTATCTATCTATTATTTTTAAATTATAACAGGCATTAGTTTCAGGAACATGACTGTGGAATCATATCAGGGACCAGTTAGCTTATCCTTTTTTATTTGCCTAGATATCCTTGTTTGGCTGAGTTGCATGGTTTGAAAGCTATCTGATTTTATCATAACAGATACAACGCTGAAGTTTCTATATTCAGTGAAAATGTTATATAGATCTCTGGGACGTCTATGAACTGTTGACATCTGTGACCTAACTGAACCTTGATGATAAGGGTGCAAAATTTCAAGTGGGAGACCCATGAGCAAAAATTTCATGTTAATTTGATCAGATTAATATTATAAAAAGGACATTAGATGCAGATCTTTGGCATCCTTATTTTGTTTTAAATCACTTGAATCAGATGTTAATAATTTGATGGTGATTAGTAAATTATTATTTATCAAATTAGATGAAGTTACATAAAAACAACTCGGGCATGAAGTTTTGTAAATTCTTATGCAAGAATGAATATTGGAACACCTCCAACACAACCCATCTGAGTATTAACGTTACTTAATAATAGAGTAGATTTAATTACATTCAAGTGATTTGAGGTATCATCCTCTTTTTTCTTAGGTTTAGGACAAAACTTAATAATGTATTTATTCATGCATTTCTGCTACCATATTTGGGGAGCAAGATCCATTTTCTCTTTCTATTTAAATGAAGTAATTATTTTACTGCATTACTTTCTTCTGTTGTATCTCTTGTTTCTTGTTAGGTTTTCTCTTATGAAGGTGTTAGTTCTTGCCAGAAATGTAGAACTGCTTTTTAATTATGTATTTTACATATTTCTAATTTTTCGGTTTCTCTTGTGTGTTTACAAATTTCCATCGTTTTTTAGTCCGGAACATCCTTTCTTCCGTGGACATGGGAGATCTATGCTTGGTGGTCGCAGCCATCATTTTGAAGAGTACGACATTAATGCATCAAGGTGTAAGGATCATATATGATTTCTTTGCAAGTTCATATTATCGTAATGTGAAAGCTACCTTGTGACCTGTGCTTTCCTTCATATTATCGTAATGTGAAAGCCAACTCATGACCTGTGCTCTCCTTTGATTTTTTTCATTTGGTGATGCTTACATTATTCATGTCGTTTGCTCTTATGTACATTTATAAAAAGACATTTGTCTGGATATTTTTAAAATCAAACTTGTTCGATCTTTATGACCCGGAAAATACCTTATTCTTGTAAAGGCAAAGAATAATTTGGCATCAGTATTTCAAAAACATGTCTGGTTCATTATTTAACAATTTCTCTTAGGAATTTATCCATAAAATTTCTGTAACAGTTTTTTCAGGTTCCTAAAATTTAATAAGATACAGTATTTAATATGGACTTGTACAGTTACGAAATAAACATGTCTGTGAATTAAATTTTACATTTCATTATTTCCAGCTTTTGCAGACAACAATAAATGGTGCTTGGTTACCCACTTACTGTTTCTTCATTTTGTCCTCAGTTTTTATGTTTTTCTTTTATCTAATGGGGTAAAAAGGACATTTTGTTTTATTCTTTTATACCTATCAAATTATATACCAAATTTCAGGTCTGCTGGTGCATCCCCGATAGAAGCCCGCAGGAGAAGACGACGCTGTATTAGCATGATTCCTGAGATTGGTGATGATATTGTGAGGTTGTTCACCCTTAAGTATTGCCGCATTGGTATTTTTTATATGAGTTATCAGTCTAGAGGTAGTGGTAGAAATTTTGGTTGTTTGCTCTTTCATTACTTTCGGACATTGGTATCGCATGCTTCCGACAATGTTGGAATAGATAAAGATTTTCTGCTGTGATCATGTCTGCTGTGATCATGATTTTCAACGCAAACATAAAGAGGGTAGTGCAATTTTAAGAACCGGCTTTTATTGAACTGAACTCAACATTTGGACATGAAAATGATATAACTTCCCTGGAATTTTGTGTTCAAAAACATAAATCGAAATCACATATGAAAATCCTTTAGAAGGAGAAGATTGGCTTTAAATGAGAGTATTCTTCCCTTACCCCTAGCACAAGCTAGAACCAATTACCCTACCTAAAAGCTAGAACCTGTCACGTAGCTAGAACCAATACGCCAACCTAAAAGCCAGAACCTGTCACGTCTATCGCTGATGGATTTCTTTAAGCTCCCTAGTGGGCGATCCTGAAATACACTTTGTGTGCCTATCAAGGTCTTTAGCCTTCAGCCTTATTCCCTTTTCTTCTCCAAGCTAACCGTGTCTGTAATGATATCTCTGTTTCTCCACTTGTTTTCAAATGGAGGACTGCTGAACTAGACATGCATTAAATGTTGCATCAAAATAGGTCTATCTGATGCACTATATTAAAAACGTGTGGTCACAATGGCTGGCGCATTATCGAAAGAAGGTGTATTGACAACAAGGTTTTGATTGGCTAATGCATTATCTGAAGACTGTATGACAGCTAGGCTAACATATTGCATCTTGCTGCTCAATTGTAGGAAACAAGACTCTTCGAATTAAACCCATAAAACTATTCAATTACATTATATGTTGTGGCATAATCTTTTTATTCTGTCTTACACGATAGACTAGATGGGATTCCAAATTTTCTGTAATTTTTTAAATCCCATAAAGCTGGTGTGCCTTGATATACTTTTGATTGTAGACATATTGACTACTTCATGAAAATTGCCTTTGAGGTTAAGATTATAATACTGCAACCATTTTATTTAGCAGCAAATATACAAGGTCTCCGATTGTTTGGTTTTAAGTTTCTGTGGACAAATTTTCCACGTGAACAATAACTGTCTGATTTGATTGCGTGGAGCATAATTCTTAACATGGCATGGCAGAATTATCTAAAATGTAAATGTCAATGTCAATTTACAGGAACTAAACCTGATTGCATATTGTATTTGTGAAGAATTGGTTGGAACTTAAAATTTTGGGGGATGTCCGGTTTTTGCTTAATAATGTAATGAAGTTGCAACTTCAGTTTGCAAACTTTTGTGGCCCTTTGTTCTTCAGGTGGGAACCTTTTCTAGGGTTTTAAAATTTTCTTATAAAGGTAAATTTCTAAGTTTTTAATAAACCGGAGTTTTTGCTGTTAAATCTCTGTGGTGAAAATCTCCTCATTTTAAATTAAGCCTTTTAGAAAGGGTCCCACTACTATGTGCATGCATGGTATTGTGATGTAACCTCTTCGGTGAACTTTGTCGTGAATTGAATTGATTGCAGAAAAAGTCTACTGTAATTTAATACATTTGGTAGTTATACCAGCTTTTTTGGTAAAGCTGCGTCATTTCACTTCTGTCCGTGAAATTAATTCTAGGGCTGTTCGAGAATTGAATAAGAATCTGATGCGGAATCGTCTTCCAGTGGAACAAGTAAATTCATCTGGTAGTTGTTCTACAAGCGAGAAAGACGATAGCTCTGATCTTCAAGAAAGTGTATGCTCTCCTCTTTGCTTTTATCTTGAAGGATTGAAGTGGAATTCTGCAAATATTATTTCTCCTTCAGTTCAGTAATTTTAAGCTATGTTTCAAACCATACATTTTATGTGTATTCTTAGATGCAAATTAACGTCTTCCTTGGTTTCTTGCTTTCTTTTCGTCCCTTTTCTTTTAGTGAGTGTGTGATTATGTTTTTATTTAAAATGAGTTCAGTACTCAAAAAAATGTTACTCATTTTCTTTGCAAGTTAAAAATTGTATACATGTTAGTTGCCTGAAGGCCTTGAACAACAGATGTCTACTTCTTGCAGGAATTCCTTATTTTTTGGTATCATTTGGTTTATTTCAAATTATAAATTTTCGTTCTCAGGTGTCAAGGTCGAGTCTAGATGATCATGATGGAATTTATGGCCAAAAACTTTTGACAGATATTTTCCGTCGGAAGCAATATAGTACCCACAAGGCAATCTCATTGCCTTCATCTCCTCATCATTTCTCCAATCAAGCTTCTACTGGGAGTGAGCCCACAGAGGTTTTTGCCAGTTCTAATATGATGTCAACATTCGATAAAGTTCTGGAATCGTCAACAATCTTGAACAAACCGTTATTGCCATTCCAAGAATGGAACATTGATTTTTCTGAAATAACCATTGGAACTCGCGTTGGAATAGGTATGCTGTGTTTGGGGTTGTTCATAATTCGCCAAGCGTAATTTTATTCGGCGTCCCCTTTTGGTTGAATGTAACTGAGCAACCATACATACAAAAGTTTGGTCAGTCTATGTCATTCCACTTGGTTTATTTTTATATCATAAGAACAGCAGATGTTTTCACACTTCTCCGATTCAGAGCGGACAGAATTGATTGAATAAGCCAATATGTCTCTTATTTTTTGTTCGAAGCGGACATAGTTACTGTACATCCATCATTTGTGTAAAACATTTGGTTTCAGGCAGTTTTGTTTATCTATTGGGTCGTTATTACATCTAATTTTATTTTTTAATGATTTTATTTGTTTTCTAATTTCAACTCATGTACAGTTAATTAATCTCACTATTTTCTGAATCATGAAGTTCGTTACTTCATGTCATATGCTCTCTGAAGATACCTAGCCCACAATACAAATTATATACAGGCTAAGTAAGGTTAATTCAGTTTTCATATTTGGATTAACATTTTTTTCTACCTTACTACGTTTCAACTTTCCATTTACTATGGTATCGTGATTTCTGGAAGTGCCCAATTATAGTAATCAGGAGACTTAATGTGTTCTATTGAAGCTGGAAAGGCAGCCAAGCCATACATTTTGGTCTCTGTTTTATCGTCAAATTGCCCAATTCTTGGAATTGCTTTTCATTAGATTCTACCCGAGTTCCATTCAAACTTGGAATTTCTTCACCAGAATAACTATACTTTGCTTCAAATATTTTGTTTATGGCATCCAAATGGCATTATATATACATTGATATTGTTATTCATATTTTGTTGCAACCTACTTTTACTCTGCCCCATCTCTCATACTGAATCAATCTTGTGATTCTGCGTATAGTCCTTAGAAGTTTGTGAAAGATTTAGGTAGGCCAAACAAATTATTACAATGCTTTTGTTGCGTCGGGAGGCCAATTTGTTTTTAATTTTGTGTTTTCTTTTGTTTAGCTTTTGAAGTTTCTGTTTCTTAAACATTCCGTTTATCTTTTTTCCTATATTTATCAATAAACTTTACCTTACCAAAGATTTTGCTTCCAGTCTTCAAATGTACCTGTTACTAGTAGTTAATATTGGTAAACATATTTTCATGTTATTTACCTCTCCATCCAAGTTGAACACCCTTTTTTCTATGTGGTATCATAGGATTTTTCGGGGAAGTTTTCAGAGGCACCTGGAATGGTTTAGAGGTAGCGATTAAAGTGTTTCTTGAACAAGATCTAACTGATGAGATTGTTGAAGATTTTTGTAACGAGGTATCTATCTTGAGGTAATGCATGGTGATTTTTAATGTTTTTGGTTTTTCTTTTTTTCCCGAAAAAGTTAAGTTACATCCTTTTGATTATCTAACCAATCATTTTCCTTGTTCAGCCGAATTCGCCACCCAAATGGTAATCTTGCTACCTAAACCATTTTAAAAAATGTATTCTTGTTTCAGTTTCTCTGTTTAGCCAATGAACACATACTTTCTCATACAGTGATACTATTCCTTGGTGCTTGCACGAAGCCTCCTCGCTTGTCCCTGGTTACTGAATACATGGAAATGGGATCATTGTATTTTCTGATGCATTCTAGTGGACTGAAAAAGAAACTTAGCTGGCAGAGGAGATTTAAAATGCTGTGTGATATATGCAGGTGCATTTGCTCATCTCTTCCTTTATACTTTTCCACTTGTTTGATAAGATATGGCACATAGGAAAACTGTGTTTCTGTCGCCAAAATAAAGGAACAGAGCATAGTTGATGGAGTCTAAGTCGTATTCCAATGTATCTGTTCTGTTTGGGGTGATCGAAAATGTTTAGAGTTTAGATCTTATTTTGATTCAGTGAGGATCGAACCATAGAGTATAGATTGTGAAAATTTCATTATCATCTGTAATAGATGAAGGCTTCTGAATTGAATTAGAATTTGTGAATACATTATGTTGACACACATTAAAGACGGCCGATGTAAAATAGATTTCTTTCCAATACTGAATATTCGGTTTCAAAAATGAGAAGAATGAATTTTCATTTTATTACATGTAAAATGTATTATTCTAGATCTAATGTTAAACATGGTGAAGAATATATTGTACTAGGCATGACAAAGGAGATCTGATGTTATATAGCTTAATAGCTATCTATTGTTTTAACTTAGTTCATCATTTGATACTTGGTTTTGGTTTCACTTGATTATCTAGGGGCTTGATGCACATACATCGGATGAAAATAGCACACCGTGATCTGAAAAGTGCAAATTGTCTTGTGAATAAGCATTGGGCGGTTAAGATATGTGATTTTGGGCTTTCTCGGAGACTTAATACCAGACCAATGAAGGATTCTTCTTCTGCTGGAACTCCGGAATGGATGGCACCAGAACTTATCCGCAATGAACCCTTCACGGAGCAATGTGACATATTTAGTCTTGGGGTCCTAATATGGGAACTCTGCACGCTAAAGAAACCGTGGGAAGGCATACCATCAATCCAAGTAAGTCTTACATGATGTTTCCATCAACATTTGCATCTCGACATATAAAAATAAATCATCCAACTGTGTTTATGATTTGCATGGAGCAGGTAGTATATGCTGTTGCCAATGATGGACAGAGGCTTGAAATTCCAGAAGGTCCACTGAGCACTCTAATTGCAGGTCCGTTTATAGATTAAGTTTTAGGTTGACTTCTCTTTTTCATTCCAGTGAAAGTTCACAGTGGATTTTTTTCATTAGATTGCTGGTCTGAACCAGATAAACGGCCATCTTGTCAGGAGATTCTCTCACGGCTGCATGATTGTGAAAGGTTGTTAGTTTAATGTGATCCTTTTCGTTGCTGCAAATGCATTGCTCGAGTGTACCGTGAATGATGGAGATTTCGCAAGCTAGAATAGAAATGTTTTCATTGAAGAATCACTCTATACAGCTATGGCAATAGATATTAGTCTTCGAAGATTAAATGATGCTGAAGTTTTTCTCCACTTGACTTGCGTGTGCTGTCTGCTTAGGTTGGTACCAAGTTGGTATCAAATCTATTAGACATATTGTACTCTCATTAAAGTTCCCCAATTTTCAGAATTGGAGAACATCGACGTACAAATATTAAAGTTTCAAGAGCCATTCCGGAATCGAACTGTGAAAAAAGGAATGTTTATGCCACAAAGCATGAAGTATTCATGATTACGTCACACGCACGTACGAGCTACTCTAAACCTTTTTTTCCCAAATATCTTTTTTTTTTATCTCACTTTCTTTGCGAGACATTCAAAGAAAGTTGATAATCCATGTTTTGATCGTTCCCCAAACAAGATAACAGAGAAAACGAACACGAAGTGCCAGCTCAACTTTATTAATACGTTCATCTCTCTTTGGGAAAGTATTATAAAGAACCTGAATTACATTCTCTCTGTCGAGGCACAATTTCGAACTTGTAAGCCACAATTTTTATCTCATTTTAAATACCAATGATTTCGCATGACCAACACAAGGGATGACACCCGCTCTCCTACTTTCCAATATGAAATCACCCCTTCTTCTGGATATATCACTATATAAAAACCAAGAATAGCAATAACAAATCAATAGCCATCGTTTTCACGATGCTCTGGGATCTGTTCCATGTTGCCAGACATAAACGAGCTCGTCCCACCCGGTGCTGGCCAGAAGCCCTTCGACAAGCACGCTCATATCGACACCAACGGCAAACTCTGTATGGTGATCATGGCTCCCGATAAGAGCATCCTCAACCATATAATCCCACAAACATATTGTCATATCATACGAGCATGATGCTATCAAACTTCCTCTGTGTGGTGAAAACTTCACCTTCCTCACTGCATAACCGTGCCCATTAAGCACAGCCACGGGTACTCGGTAATTCCTAACATCCCACACTTTTATTGATTTATCCACCGAGGCAGTGGCGATTATGCAGTCGTCATACTTGTTCCAATCACAGGACAGGATTTCAAATTCATGCGCAGGAAGAATCATGGTAGAACCTGGAAAAAAAAAAAAGAAAAAGAACCATACTAGTCAAGTTTTGACAAAACAAAATCTGCCTGTGATCACGAGTAGCAAAATAATCTGTACTAACATGGGACATCAACTTATTTACTAAAGATGAACTCTTTTCAAGTTAAACTTAATTCTTTATCATTATCAGGGATGGAGCAACGAAGAGAATGCCAAGATTTTAAATTTACTGCATAAATTAACATAATTTCGCACAGAACATACTAGTTCAATCGCCTTTTCCCCAAAAACATTTATAAATTAAATTTGATGTCCAGTTTTTTTTCCCCTGAAAAGGTAATATTTACCCCAAAACACAGTTATTTTTCCGTTGCACCAATATGATAAGGGACTGGGTATGGGGTGGGTGATGAGATGTATAATGAAAGATCCATACTTTGAATAGAAGCCATTACCTGGCTCTCGAACATCCCAAATGCGAGCCGTACAATCCCCGGAAGCGGAAGCGAAGACATCGGCATGCCTAGGATTCCAAGCAACGGAGTACACACAATAAGCGTGCTCCTTGAAAGTCCTCACGCTCGCCGGCCTATCCACGGTCCACAGCTTCACCGTGTCATCCCATGAAGCGCTCAAAAACGAGTCTTTACGAACGGTGTTGAAATCCACGCCGTGACACTCGCGCGCGTGCTCGTGGAGCGAGCGAATAGGGTTCGCAGTTGGCGGCAAGGACAAGTCATAAATCTTGAGGCTCCCGTCGGCGATCGCTGCGACGATGACGGAGTCGTGGGATTCAGACCAGCAGATGTCGTAGACGCCATCGGAAGTGTCGAACGCGATACGTTCTGTAATGATAGGTCCGAGTTGGAGGATATGGAGGCGGCCGTTGCCTAAGATGCCGAAATTTTGGGATGTGGCGACGGCGAGCTGGTTCTCGTAGAAAGGGCTGAATTTGACGGAGTATCCGTTGAAAGGGGTCTTGAAGACCGGCATGACGCCGCCGGAGATTTGGTGGGAGTGGCGGCGGCGGCTTGGTTTATCTTGAAGTCAATCAGTTCGCAGTAATGAAAACAATTTCTCTACATTTCCTTTCATACAATTTCCTACTGGGAAAAATAACAAAATCAATTTGAAGTTTTTCATTGCCATGTTATATAAAAGAAAAAAAAAAAAAAAAAAAAAAAGAGTTAAGCATTCATAACATCAATTTGATAAATCTCGAGTTATAATACAAAAAATCATGACGGAATATTTCCATCTAGCCAAAAGTAAATTGGAAGAGCTATTGAATGCTCTAAGAGCAAGAAAGTGTGCCACGATATTGACCGAACGATACATATGTTTGATCGACACAAAATGATTGACTAGGAACATAGAATACACCAACAGGGCCAATGTCCAAATCTGGGTTGAGAACTATACAAACCGCCTCCTTGGAATCAGAATAAATACAAACAGAAGAAACACACACATGTAGACAAAAATCCATACCACAACGAATAGTCAGAATTTCAGCTGCAATGACACTATAGGGATTATAGATGATAAGTGCATGGGCACCTTTAGTTACTCACCGTGAATCTCTAATTATCGCTCCAACATTGAATTTATTAAGCCTGGTATCGAACCCCGCATCAACATCTAGTCGAAATAAGTTAGGGCTGGGCGGATTCCATAAATGATCTGCTGAGATTTGTGAAGTACATATTGAGATACCACACTTTAATATAGAGTAGCAAACCGAATCTAGAAATACATAAACCCAATCTACTCTAACTTTTCATGATCTTACCATCGGCATCGTGCTTTCGAATACAAGTTTCACGCCAAATCGCCCAACAAAGGATCCCAAACAATTCGAATTCCTCCTGATTAAATTCTTTGACACATATAAAGTACACTCAAGAATTGAAGTATCACGATGTTAAATGAAAATCATTCTCTTTTTTATTTTATTTTGATGTTGACTCATTCTAATATCATAGAAAAAGTGCATATTTCTAAATAGGTTGGCACAAAAATAATATATCTGACTAGAGTAATTAGAGATGAAGACAAGGCGGAGCGGTTTTGTCATCCTCATTCCCGTCCTCAAATTTCATCTTCATACTCATACTCACCTCAATCCCACTTTTTCGAGTTCGATGAATCTTTGAACTCGAATCTGCGGGGATTAAATCTTCATATCGATTAACATCCTCGTTTCAAAAATATTAATGAGGTAAGATGAGGGCAGGTTCCAGGATTTTTTCGAACCAAAATTTATAATTATCTATTATTATTAGTGATAATATTAATACTAATATCACTAGTAATATTATTTTTTAATAATATTATTTTTTTATAAAAAATAATATTATTATATTATTATTTTATTATTAATATTATTTTTGGGGTGAGTTCCAGGATGAGGATAATAATTATATATCCAACCCGAGCTGTTTGATAAATTTTAAAAAATCTTTGAACCCGAAAAAATCAGATATCCACGTCTTCGTTTCAGGTTTTCTCCACGAGGCCCGAACCCGTGAGCAAAGTTGTCAACCTTAAGAACAATTTTATTATTTTCCTCTTATATTCTCAAATGTTTTTTTTCATTAGTTTTAAGGACCAAAAATGTTAAAATTCAAATGTAGATTGTTTTGAATTAGGTCCATATAACTTATGATCCGTGAAGCAACTGTGCCCGGGCTTTGGCTAAATCATGAGATTGTGCAGTTTGGTTTTTGTGATAATTATCGGGTTTTTATTAAAAATAATTTAAATTTTAAATTTTTTTTCAAAAATACTTTTAAAAAAAAATATGTTTCAAAACTACCTCAATCCGCTGATGAGAAGAGCAGACGCTACCACAAAGCGCGGACGCTGCTCCACGTAGGAGCGTCCGCGCTTGTCATCAGCGGACGCTCCAACGTGGAGCGCGGAGCGTCCGCGCTCACCAAGCACGGACGCTGTATTATATATATTTTTTTTTACAATTTTATCGATTTTTCTACACCAATCGTTTCGTCTTGACCCATTCTTATGTCTTTATTATGTACGAACGAACATATTGTACGAATGATTCCTGAACAATTCACGTGAAAGTTGAGAAAACAAGACTCTGAAAATTTCACGTGAAGACCAATAATAGAGAAACGAGTCCTATATAATTGAAAAATTTTCGATTGAATCAGTTAACAATTCTCATAAATTTTCCCTCACTTCTCTTTGAATTTTTCTCCAATCTCAGTGAAAAATGTCTAACATCGACGTACTCTTATATTTTGGTGGTCATGTAGTTAGCAATAATGAATCGATTGAATATAGCATTCCATTTGTTAGACCGATACGAGTATCACGATCCATTAATTTGATGGATTTAGTTGAAGTTGTGCATAAAATGTTAGCAATCGATCCAGCGAATTTTGTTTTGAAGATGTCAACCAAGTATTCATTCATGGAGAGAGCATCTTGGCATGAAATTCAAGTCAATCTCGTTGATGACGATGTTTTACAGTTTATAATGCAATGTGACAATATGCATGTTTTTCATCTGTACGTGGAAGCAAATTCAATTGAGAATCATGTTGTATTTGATGATCCTGAATCGTACGTTCCACATGCATCCGATTCAGGTTTTTGTAACCAACCCGGTACGTCTACATATGGTGGTTTCCAGGAGCAAGAATCTTATGTTCCACAGGTTACTGAAGGACTCGGTAATATAAGATTCGATGATGTAAGTGGGTCTTGGGATCAATTTATAAATGTCTCGTCGGAACAAAATAATGTTCCATATTGGCCGAATCCAACATTACATACGAGTGCTCGTTGTCCGGATGAGGCCAATAATGATTATATTTGGAGGACTGATTCTGAACCCGATATATCATGCAGCGAGTCTGAAGAAGACGATGCGAATGTTGATGATTAAGTGAATATTTTTACGAATCCTGATGAGGGGACATCATCTCGACAACCACCACGTGACACATTGCAGAGGCAGACCGTACCATTTCTGTCAAACACTTCTGAAATACCATCATTTTTCAATAATTTTTTTGGGGAAGAGCATCCTGATTCTGTCGATGTTCCTTGTGGAGAGCAATCAAGCTATTACAATCCGGATAGAGGTGAATTACGCGTCAACATGTTATTTAAAGATAAGAATGATCTTATTGCATCTGTGAAGGATTATTCTGTCAGAGTTGTCAGGCGTGAGTACCGTGTCGAGGATAGCACACTCAATTTGTTGAAGTTACGTTGTAAAAATAATTCTTCTACGGTCATTTGTCGATGGGGACTGCGCGCTTCATTGAAGGCCAAGACAGGTTATTGGAAAATAACAAAATATGGCGGGCCTCACACATGTATATCTACGTCTGTTGGTATAGACCATAAGAACTTGAGCAGTGAGATGGTGGCACATACGCTATTGGGAGTTGTTCGTTGTGATCCTTCGTACGAGATTAAGTACATCATTGAAAATGTGAAAGATAAATATGGTTATCAAATCTCGTACCTGAAGGCATGGCGAAGTTTGAAACGTGCTATGGAAATTGCTTATGGTACATGGGAGAGCTCGGTTCAATTACTTCCGAAATATATGTGTACTTTGTCCAAATACAATCCGGGAACAGTTGTGGAGTGGAAGCATCTCAGAGCCAACAATGAAATGAGTAAGACACTGAACTATGTTTTCTGGGCATTTAGGCCGTGTGTTGATGGTTTCGGCATTGTCGGAAAATAATTAGTGTTGATGGTACACACTTGTATACCAAATACAAGCACAAAATGTTGATCGGTGTCACTCTGGATGCAAACAATCAGGTTCTACCGCTAGCATTTGCTGTTGTGGATTAAGAAACAACAGATTCTTGGAAATGGTTCCTGGAGAATCTCGGAAGACATGTTGTTCGTGGTGAAAATGGCGTGTGTCTTATTTCTGATAGACATAAGGGAATCGTGCGCGCAACTGCAGATCTACCATATTTTCAACCTCCACACGGTGTGCATCGGTTTTGTTTGAGACATGTGTGTTCAAACTTCAACGCTAAATTTAAAGACGTGCATCTGAAAGATTTATGCTGGGCGGCAGGCACACAGAATAAAATTTGTAAGTTTGAATCAATCATGGAGGCAATCAAACAAAAAAACATTTTGGCGCACCGATATTTGGCTGGAATTGAGAAAGAAAAATGGAGTTTGGCACATGATGGTGGTTGGCGTCGTGGGGTGATGACAACCAATATGTCGGAGTGTTTAAATAGTGTGTTGAAGGGTGCTCGTAGACTTCCTATATCTGCCATAGTACACTTGACACTTCAGAGGTGCGTACAATATTTTATTGAACGTGTGACTAGAGGTGCTCGAATGGTTCAGGAAAATCAGATGTGGTCAGATTATGCATTCCGGAAGTATGACAAGTGGGCGAGAAAATCTAGTGAACATCGTGTTGCCAAATATGATATACGTGATCAAAATGCTTCTGTTGCAACTGTAGGAAGGCCAAGTCGTGGCCAACATATGCATGTGGTGAAGTTAGCAACGAGTGATTGTTCGTGTGGTAAATGGACGATTTTTGGCATACCATGTTCTCATGCTATTTGTACCGCGAAGTAGCACTCGTTGGATACCACGACACTAGTGAGACCATGGTATAACATATCTGAGTACCTAGCGACTTACGAAGGCAGATTTCAACCTCTTGCAGATGAGCGTTACTGGGATCCTCCACCTTTCGAGTTGCTACACAATCCTGTTAGACGTGAAAGAAGAAGAGTTGGTAGGGATAGAACAACTCGATTGCGAAATGAGATGGACACAAGTGTTTCTTTCCAGCGCACAGCTCGCGCTCGTGCGGTAACTTGTTACCGCACGAGCTCAGGGGGCTCTGGAAATTTTCCAGAGCCCCTCGCGCCCGAGCGGTAAAATTTCCAGAGCCCCCCGAGCTCGTGCGGTAACAAGTTACCGCTCGGGCGCGTTACGTGCGCTTGGAACAGCTCGCGCTCGAGCGGTAACTAGTTACCGCTCGAGCGCGAGCATTTCTGCCTCCACACATCAATGCCCCTTTCTCTTTCCCTTTCCTTTATATTTCCTCCACTCCTTTCTCTATCTCTTTATCTCATATCCAAATCTCTCTCAATTCTCTCTCAATTCTCTTCCCTCCACCCTTTTTCCTTATCTCCTTACCAAAATTCCTACAACTCTCCAAATATCACTCAATTATCCTCATCTAATTATCAAACAATGGCTCCCAAGAAGGTGAAAGGTAATCTCGGGTCTTCTTCTTCGTTTGATAGAACTCGATTTGTTAGTGATGCGGCGCAGGCTCGGTATGAACATGCCAAAATCAATAGAAACCCGATTATCGAGCGGGGATTTCGTAGACAAAGGGAGGATCGATACGTTGGGCCTCTTGTGGATTTGGATAGGTGCAGCTGGGAAAAATTTGGAGCTCAACCGAGAGCGGCGGTGGTCTCGATCGTGCGAGAATTTTACGCAAATGCGGGTGAGAGGACGGATGCAAAGATTTTGTTCGGGGTAAACTTGTGTCATTTGATTCTGATATAATCAATGTTTTTTTAGAAACGCCCGAGGTCGACGATTCCGCCTTCCAGACTTTGGTTGCTAACCCTGATTATACTGTGATAATCGACACCCTGTGTCATCCAGGGGCGATCTGGAAACCAGTAGAGGGATCACCGAGTTGTTTTGATGAAAAATATCCGAAGGCCGATAATGCTCTTTGGTATTTGTTTTTGGCAAGGAGAATGATGCCGGTGTCACACAAAAGTGAAGTTCAAAAAGAGCGAGCCGTGGTGCTATATGCTATATCTCAGGGTTACCCAATCAATGTGGGAAAGCTTATCAATTCTCAAATTTTGATAAGCGTTAATAATAGACATATCGGTCTTTTCTTTCCATGTCTCATATCAGAGTTGTGTGCGATGGCAGGCGTTGTGTTCCGTGATGATGAAGAGTGGCTGCAACCAATGAAGCCCATTTGTATCCAGGACTGGCAGCGTAAGTATGCTAAACGATGTTTAGAATTCAAGACGGATGAGGGCGATACAGGTGGATCGAGCACCGCCGTCCCGCGTCGCCAACAACCCCACAGACGGTCCCTAAACGAGAAAGTAGATGAAACTCTTGCCTTCATGGCACACCAGGAACGAGTTAACTTGAACCACAATGAACATATATCATATTTGGAGTCCATGATGCATACAATGATGGCCCATAGAGGTGTTGACCCAATGACCATTCCTCCACCTCCGCCGTTCATTTCTCCGTTCAATTTTCAGTATGACTATCAGCCACAGGGGAATGCATCGGGAGTGCCACCACCAGATAATGACGAGGATGAATGAGGTATGTGATCTTAACGCATATCAACAGGTTCAAAAGAAGAACAACAAAGTCGAGGATATGGAAGTCAATTATGTTTTTTCATCTTATTTTTCGATTGTGTATCTTCTTCATTTCAGGTGTGTAAGATGTAAAAGAAATTGGAACGTGTTTGTTTATATTTTTTATTTCAGTTTTGTTTACTTGTGTTTTGTTTCCTGCACTTATATTAATCTGATACTGATGAAATTAAAAAATTTACAATCAGGTAAATAACACTATACTTATGAAATCATAAAATTCACACAGTGCAACAACGCAAACTGTACAACAATTGAAATTTTATAGTCACAATTAATTAGCAGAATCATTGTCATAATTAAAATGATACAAATGGCTCCCTGTTCCACAGTCAGGTGGATTGCGTCTTCTCGTCCCTCTACGCAATCCTATATTTTCAGGAATTCCTTCATTTGAATAATCTGGATAAGTGATAGGGGATATAACATTCCTCTGCGGTCGAGTATCATTCACAACATGCTGATGTCCGACGTTAAGCAAATTCGTGAAACTTTGTGTGTTCGACCAATAAGGAGTCTGAAAATCTGTCTGACCAAACGGACGAAAGTCACCATACCCTGAATCACCGAAAAAATCATGCTGAGTATTAGAGGTTCCTGCAATATTCATTTCAGCTGACGTAAAAATCGTAGAGCCTCCTGCAAACCCACTTGGTTGCCCAACCATGTCAACGCTCCCTCCAAATGAAGACTGATGCGAAAACGGAGAAGGCGTACTAAAATTTTGTTGAACATTAAATTCTCCAACAAAAGTATTGTACGGTTGTGGTTGAAAACCAACGGCAGTAACTGCAGGTGAGATCGTGCGCACAGTTATTCGATTGTACCATTCAAAGTAATCTTCATCAGTTTGCGTCGTTCGCCCGTATCGCACCCCTTTACAAACATGTCTCAGCCTATTATTCCACAACTCAATTGAATTCCTATGATAATCTCTCCAGTTGGTGTTGCGATGTCCTATTCTCGTGATATTATGCATATCGTCATTGTCGACGGCAGACCCTGGAATTGATTGTCGCCTTCGAAATTGTCGCATTACCCGATTAGGACGATGCATCTCCACAATGTCAAAGCAAATAAGAGGACAAACACATCGCCATATTTTGTTGTCGTATGAATCAATAATGGTCTTCACATCTATGTCATTTTTCTTGTATACGCTCCAATTAAACTGCAAAAAAATTATTAAAATTGAATATTAATTTCATCAACAAAAACTAAATAGTTTTCGGCTAATCACTATTACGTATTAAAATTTTATAATACCTCATTATTATTCATACGATCTAGCGAATCCCTTATAATTCTTACAGAATGTGTTGGCGAATGTGTGTAACTAAACTCATACATCCACCTACAGTTACAAAAAAAAATTATATATCAAGAAAATATACAAGATAAATATGATATTTACAAAAATAATTTTTACATATTACCGTGCACCATATGGAGAAACTGGAATTAAAGCATCCGGATCAACGGGAGGTACAACTAATGTTAACCCATCTCGATCGGGATTAACACATTTAATCCTGCTCCATGCCCAAATCTGCGTGTAATAATAAAAAAAAAAATTAACAAATTTAAACAAAATATCGTGTTAAATAATCACATCACATTAATGATACCTGCAGGATATATAAAGGTCCAGCCATTGTAGACTTCTCTACACGTGTCGCGTTGCACAACTCACGATATAGAAATGCTAAAACTGCACTACCCCAACTATAAGACTTCACGTTATCAAGATCTCGTAACAGTTGCAAAAAAATTAGTCTAGCTGACCCTCCTTGATAATCAGGGAACATTATTCCTCCAATAATCATTAACGCAACACAACGAGTAAATTTCACAACATCTACCTCTGAAGTTTCATCATTGACAGGGTTAAATATACAATGATCATGTAGTGCTGTCATAGACAGATGACCACCTTTCAAATATTTTGATGCTGGCAAAAATCCCAACATATCCAAACATATGTGTTGTCATTCCTCAACTTTATGCGATACGTCTACTCCGGTTACTGCTTCACCATCAATTGTCAGTCTCCAAATTATTGAAACATCTTGTAATGTAACTGTTGCTTCACCACATGTAAAGTGAAACGTGTGTGTCTCACGTCTCCAACGTTCAACAAGCGCAGTAATCAAATGATTATCAATAACTTGCGAGCCACATTCTAAAACTCCATAAAAACTCATATGATTTAACTATGACAATACACGCCTGTGTAAGTAATTATCGGTATATAACTTCCAAATCAAATTGTCTGACCTTTTCACTTTGACAATATCATCAACGGTTAATGAAGATACGCTTGATGAAATATGGGTCGCCTGTAAATATAGGACACTAAGATCTTCTGGATTTCTATTATCTGCCATTTTTGAAAAATGTTGTAGATCTTCTCAACTTCTTCAAAAAATATTGTGCGTAGGAAATGAAATGATAAACGAGAGCACGACAGAGGAAGATAAATGAAGGAAAAAAGAGGATGAGGAAGAAGATAAGAATCGACACTCATAATGCTTGGACCAATCAATAAGGGCCACTTGGCATGAGAGAAGAGGGGACGCTCCACGTAGGAGCGTCCGCGCTTGGTAAGCGCGGACGCTGCTCCACGTTGGAGCGTCCGCGCATGACAAGCGCGGACGCTCCTACGTGGAGCAGTAAACGCGGACGCTCCTACACGTAGGCAGCGTCCGCTCTTCTCATCAGCGGATTGAGGTAGTTTTGAAACATATTTTTTTTTAAAAGTATTTTTGAAAAAAAATTTAAAATTTAAATTATTTTTAATAAAAACCCGATAATTATCCTTTTGAGTTATCACCAAACACAGTTTTAGAAGCTCTATTGAAAACTAGCTTTGATAGCAAATCTGGATATCTACATTCAATGACTATCATTAGTCCAAACACATAAGACTCATACTTGATCTCACGTAAAAATATTTTATAATGTAATCTCGAACATACGTGTATCTGTAATTGAAAATAAGTTTATGTTTGATTATATAGAAAGAATTAGGTTCGGTTTAGATTGAAAGATTTAGATTCAGTGGAGTACTTGAGGTGAGGATTTTAAGGCTTTGTATGGATGAGCACTTAAAAATATTTTGTTATTTATAAATAATAAAAAAAACTTAGATTGAATTTGGATAGATGAATTTTAGGTTATGAATATATTCATTTGTTGGCAAAATTCACTTGAAAATATGTTTCAAACTCCGACTAGTTATATTTTTAGTTATTGGGAGTGGATTTCAAATTCACTTGTTTATTGAGGCATTTCAAATTTCTCTTTCATATATAATCTCAAATACATGTCCTTTAGCCCAAAAAACAACCTTAAAGCATGTGTTTAGACAAGATTTTGTAAAAATTTTATAAAAATGTTTTAAAAAATATGTTCACGGCCAAGTATATTTTGTGAAGAATAATTGAAAAATGTTTTTTTTTATGTTTTTAGAACTTTTAAAATATTTATAATTGCAAAAATATTTTTATAAAATAGTTGTCCAAACATATTATTAAACTTTTTATAAAAAATTTGTAAACAAAATAATTTACAAGTACTCGTCCACCACAATCACCCAAAAATTAACCATCCGATATTTGAATTAATTGTTAAGTAAATTTTCCAAAACAAACTAATAGATACGTCATTATAGATTTGAAAACATTAGTGTTTGCACAAAAATTGTAGAGACAGAAGTGTCACTTACAGTTGCACCAAAGTGATCGAAAAACATAAACAAACTTCTGAAAACAGACGACAGTAAATCTTAAATTTGACCATTAGTTACTATCTCTTAGGTTGATAAGAATCCTAAAACATAGGAAAATGGTAGTGCAAATGACAAAACAAACTTCTAACATGATTTTGTATTTACAACAACCAGCAAGAATCTATAATACATAAAAATATAATAATATGGACGGAAAATGTTTGAAACTGGAATAAAAAGATGAAATGTTCTAGAATCTGAAATAAAATTAAAAATGAAAATACTTGAATTGAAAGCCTCAAATTTGCAGAGTTGTTGCTATAACATTTTTTAGTTTGATGCGTTGGTTGAGTTGTGTTCTTCAACTTGCCGATTACTTTATTTTCTTCAATATTCCTCGGAGTTTTCTCTCGTTCCCTCCAAATCTCCAACCTCGTTATTTAACCTATTCAAATTATTTTGAATAAATGATGGACCTTTTTTATTTAATTGTAAGTTGGACCATCTTCTTGATTTGGGCCAATTCAAAATAATTCGAGCTCAAACAATTAGCTTCTAATATATCAATTCAAACGCAACGTAATTATTTTGTATATGCTCGAACACTCAACGTATTTTCTGCGTATATGTGCAAATATAATTTCGAGGGGTGGAACTCGTCTCTTTTTCAATTTCTACTCGAGAAGAAACAATATCAAATATTCAACACTAAACAAGTATTTCTTAATCTAACCTTCATGCAAACATCCATTTGAATTTATTTATCAAGATTTATAGCGCAACAACTAAACAACCACTCGAACTAATTTCATATTCTCATTCCCACTACGCCATTTGTATGGATAGGTGGTGACAACCATATATAATAAATTTTCTTTTTGTTATTTCTCATTGCTGGTGATTGCAAATAGAGCAATCCAAGTCCCCTCAATAGCAATAATAACTTCTTAACAAGGAGAAGAGGAAGAAGAACATCAATCTTCTATCCATTCTATAATTGAATATTGAAGTCTCAAAGTATTTACGAGTTGGTGGAATGGGTGAGCGTTTGATCAATTGTCAGGAGTTCGATTTATCCTACTAATACCTTCTTATGTGAGCTTGTCGTTTGTCCAGAGTGGTTTATCTGACTAACGTGGTTTGCATGTTATTGTGTTATTCTGGGTTTATCCAATATGCACTGATGTATAACAACAGCAGGTTCTCACGTCATAATAAAACAATAATAATTGAATATTGAAAAAATAACTATATATTGAAACAATTTATCCTAACATCATAATTTTTAACAGATTTTCTTCATTTCATCTAACTAATATTATTCAATAAAAATATATCACAATTATGGATCGTGTATCAGATTCTCCGTCTGATTCGGAGGAAATTGTAATCCCTATTTACAATACTAAAAAATTTCTTTAAATCGATAATTAGTGTTCATTTATTGGATACTTTAAATATAATTTATACTCACTTAAAACATTGGATTTCCTTTGAATGTGGCTTCCAATTGGCCCCCTCTACATGGACATTCACATGTTGCCAGTAACATTCATGTCCTAACCATATTAATTTATGGGCCTCCCATTACGATTAGACACTTCCATAATTTTAAAAGGGCTTAATCCAAATCTCAATAATCTATCCACTTCTTGATATTATGACAAGTTATTTGTCTAATAGATCTATTGTCTCACGGATCGTATTTTTGAGACGGGTATCTTATTTAGGTCATCCATGAAAAAATATTACTTTTGTTGCTAAGAGTATTACTTTTTTTATTATGAAAATCAGTAGGGTTGACCTGTCTCACAGATAAAGATTCGTGAGACCGTCTCATAAGATACATACTCCATTTTGAAAGATAACTCAATTATTGTGGAGGAAATGAATCTCAAATCAAATACTCAAAAACAAGATCGACAAGAATTTTTTTGTGGATCAGTCGAGAATTGCATCTAATAATTAGTTTTATTTTTGGGCCATGAATTTCAAATCAACTTTTTAAATCTGCATTATTAATAAATACATGGGATGCCAAAAAATATTAATAATAATGATAATGATGATTAGACAATACATTGTCAAAAAGGAGGATGTAAAACGAATTTAGTGGAAGATAATGATGATTTTATCTGTAAATTTTCAATTTTTTAGAATATTAACATGACTTACATGGTCAAACAAAAAAATATTAATAATAAGAGTAGATCTCTTGTGAGACGATCTCACGAGTCTTTATCTGTGAGACGATCAACCCTACCAATATTCACAATAAAAAATAATACTTTTAACATAAAAAATAATATTTTTTCATTGATAACTCAAATAAGAGACTTGTCTCACAAAATACGACACGTGAGACCGTCTCACACAAATTTTTATCTAATAATAATGATGATGATTTTAATTAGGAGAATTTTATAAAATAAACCTAGTCAACGATTTTTTTAAAATGATCTCTTCAAATATATTTGAAATATAGTTATTTTCTTAAAAAAAAAGTTAATCGGATTTAAAAAAATAATATTTTTTAATAAATATCAACTATTACATTCAAAATATGATTAAAAAAAAAACTATTACGTAGAGAAGATAGCAAGCCCACGAGTGGCCCATTTTTGTCTCCCTTCACATGTAAGCCAATCCGAATTAAACGCTTTTTCTGTAGCACTTGTCTTCTCCCCCTCAGTCTTTTATTTAACAATAATTAAATTCAATGTTTTTTATTGGCTAAAAAAAATCATTTTTTATTACTTTTTTACATATAATAGATATTTGGTTGAATTTAGACTTCTATTTTATTAGAAAATTATGGTATTATTTAAATATATAATGTTCTATGTCAAGTAATAATATACTTAAATTTGATGTGATCTTATAAACGTGTAATCGGAGAGTTAAAAAGATGTTTATATAACACTGATTGATTCGTAAAATAAGATGATAAATTAAAAAATAAAGATATTGTATATATTTTTTAATTTTAATAATTATAAAATTTGAATCAAATATAAAACAATGCAAGTTTGTTAAATATTATCCTCTTACCAAGTGGCACCCCATGTATAATATACAAAAAAATTTATGAGATGATCTTACGAGTCAATTTTGTGAAATATATCTTTTATCTGAGTCACTCATAAAAAAATTACCTTGTATTATAAATGTTAACATAACAGTTATGAAAACAGACAATTTCCCATTTTACAACAAAGATTATTGTGAGACCGTCTCATTAGTCTATTTTATTAGACAAATCTTTTATTTTGATCATCCATAAAAAAATATTACTTTGTAATTTAAATATGAGATGTGTTGACTCGTCTCATGAATAAAGATATGTGATATCGTCTCACAACATATCTATTTTATTTTTAATATATAATTCGAGAATATAACTATTTAATTTTCAAAAAAAAAAATGGAGTATGATTATTTATATGTATATAATTTTGAAAATGTCCCTACAAGTGTTGGATGAAATAGCAAGCTAAGAGAAATGTGCCGACAAAATTTGTCATCATGATTATTGAGACTCCTACAGTCCTCTTCTAATATTCCTATGCACTTGCACATACTATAATAAATGAAATTTATATTGATGTAGATATATACGAATATCTTTATATATTATATCAATAAAATTAAATACGAGATAATTCTAAAATAGTCGATCTAAGCAAAATATCTTGACAAATAAGTTATAAATATTGTATAATTATTATCATGTATAACTTATTAATTGACCTCCAATATATGCATTTATTTTTTTTATCAATAACAGAGATCTGTTTCAAATACATTAATTATAGAGAACGTTAATAAAAAATATATATATATTTTCTAAAATATTATTAATTTAGCCTAACATTAATTTGTTTTCCTTTAAAAATGTATTTTTTTTTTTCTAAATCTATTTGTGATTTTGGTTTTTTATATTGTTAAATTTCAGTTTTAATTACATATATTTCAAATTTTGATAATTTTTGTCATTTTTAATCTATAATACTGATGTGACACTGTATATGTCATCACTTCGACACAAAATTAGTTTCTTATCAGAAAAAATACTAAAGATTTATATAAAAAAAAGCATCACAGATAATGAGTAGACTAACAATGATATTTGACAAAATAAAATACTAAAATCATTAAAAATTGAATATATAAGACAAAAAGTACAGTTTTTATTTTATATTATATATATATTATAAAAAAAATAAATTTTGTAAAAAAATATAGAGCTCTCCAATCTTTTTAGACGCGATGAAAAAAATATAATTCAATTACAAAGAAATTGAAACATTATTTTATTTTAAAAAAAAATATTCCAATGTTATATTTATTTTTAATATATGTAAATCATAACAATCATTGTTTGAAAAAATATTGATCATTAAATTCATTATAATAATTTGGCAAGAAACAATATTTTATTGGTAATAATTTTTTTTTTAACAAAACTGACCTATAGATAAGTAATTAATAAAAAAGTAGCATAAAAATTTAAAATTTCTTAAATGATTAAATTGACATTTATAATTCAAAATAATAATAATAATATAATATAATAATTAATAAAAGATGTCATTATTGACGCCATATTATCACTCGACCCCTTCCCTCCTTTCCACTTTCACTGGAAAAAACAAAGAACAGAGAGAGAGAGAGAAGCAATTGGGAGACAAAGCCATGAAAAGCGCCATCAGATGCTGCATATCCTGCATTCTTCCATGCGGAGCACTCGACGTAATTCGGATAGTTCACGCCAACGGCCGCGTCGAAGAGCTCGGCACCGCCGTGAAAGCTGCGGAGATACTGAAACTCCACCCCCGGCACATCCTGAAGAAGCCCACCTCCAAATTGGATAATCAAGGCACGTGCCCCAGGATCGTAGTCGTTCCACCCGACTCGCTACTTAAACGGGGTAAGATTTATTTTCTCATTCCTCTGCCTCCGTCGCCGGAGAAAAATCGACCGAAGAGGAAGAAGAAAGAGTCTCATCACGAAAGCGGCGAGGGTACGATTCCGATGAGAAATTTATCCATCTCTGATCGGCACTTGACTGAGATTTTATCGGAAAAGGTTTCCGATGATAGGGATAGGCGACGAGGGCGGCGCGTCGGCGTTTGGAGACCTCATTTACAGAGCATTTCGGAGCTGCCGGCTGAAGCAAATTCATTCATGCGCAGTAATTAATCTTTTTCTTTTTTCATTTAGGATTATATTATTATTAATTAAACTAATAAATAAATAAATAAATAAATAAAGCTCCGAATATACACTTCTATATTTTAAAATTGTTGTTTTATATAATCAATAATAAATAAATATAATTTATGATATTCGATTTTAGATTACCAATTTATTCATTTATTTGAGGACTTTATTTATTTTATAATAATGCCAAATAAGTTATCGTGTAAATAAATTAAAATAATTTATTAAAAATAATAATAACTAAATTTTCTTTTTCTTAAACAGTAAAGATACACACACAATAAGGGTGTATATGTGCACGTGTATTGAGAAAAATAGCATGATCTCCTTGATTATTAAAATTATCAAACTTTAATATTAACATCATATTAAAACTTTTTCCTATTAATGATAGACTATGAATTTTAAAAATTTACAAATATTCCAACTATATTCTTAAAATAAAAAATAACTTTTATTTGTATATATATGTTTTTAAAAATAAAAATTTGTGTGAAACGGTCTCACGAGTCGTATTTTGTGAGACATATATTTTATTTTGGTCATCCATGAAAAAATATTACTTTTTATGCCAAGAGTATTACTTTTAATTGTGAATATCGGTGAGGGTTGACCCGTCTCACAGGTAAAAATTCGTGAGACCATCTCATAAAAAACTTATTTTTTTAAAATTGAAAAATATGTTTGTTCGATCTTAAATTTGAATTATTGATATCAGATAAACAATAAACGACGACATTATTTTGTATCAATGCGTCCAAGATATTTGTTTGACCTTATCTCCTACTATATATGTCCAAAACCTTTTTATTTTATAATATATTTTCTTAAAGTCATGTTTATATCGTACCAACATAAACTTCTCCAAAAACACATTATGGAAATTTCGAAGAACGGACATCTTTCTATGGATTATGCTACATAAACGACGAGACTTACATATTGTATTTGAAATTACAAATTATTTTAAGTACAATTTTGAAAGAGCTTTTTTTAAATAAAGTAATGAATAATTTTGTAATTTTCCTCGTTTTCTTACTTCTATTATCTTCTCAAACCCAAAATCCAAATTAACCCTGAATATCAACAAAAAAATTTTTTTAAAAAAAACTTGTGTGAGACGGTCCATGAGTCGTATTTTGTGAAACAGATCTCTTATTTAGCTCATCCATTAAAAAATATTACTTTTTATGCTAAGAATATTATTTTTTATTGTAAATATTGATAGAGTTGACCCGTCTCACAGATAAAAATTCATGAGACCGTCTTACAAGAGACCTACTAAAAAACTAAAGTGGCAAGTGAGGTAAATTTCCTACCCCTTTCTGTGCTGTATTCACGCACTCTCTTCAATTGCACCTTCAGTTCTATACCTGCATTCATGAACATTAAATTTTTTCTCTGGATGATATAGTGTGTGTTTTTAGCAATTATTTGGGGTGTCTTTTCGAAATAGAAGAATGTATAAATTTTTTGGGTTCAATCACGTTGAACTGCGAGATCTACTAGAAATCAGAAATTGTTGAATGAAAACAACTAGGAGAAGGACTCACATGAGAAAATGAATGAGACTGTTGGGTGCAATAATTGTCTCTGTTTGGTAGAGAGATCGAACTGTGATGTTGGAGCTGCTGTGCGGTTTAAGAGATTTGAGTTACGCCATTACTACTAGTTATAGCTTTTGGTAAAGCGGCAAGCGTTCGGTCCAACAATTGGTATCAGAGCCAAGGTCACGGGTTCGATTCTCATCGATTGAAAGGAGTGCAATTATTAGGAGTGAGATTGTTGGGTGCAATAATTGTCCCCGCTTGGTAGAGCGATCGAATCATGATGCTTGAGCTGCTATGCGGTTAAAAGATTTGATTTGCACCATTACTACTAGCTATAGCTTTTGATAAAGCAGCAAGCGCTCAGTCCAACAGAGACGATCTAAAAGATGGAAGAAAAAAATGAATTTTTGGTTAGACGCATGGAATTAGCCAACATTTTTCTTCGAATATCACTTTTTATATGGTTACTAAGATGTTTCAGTTCGTCATATTATTTCTTTAACTGCCTATGGATTTAGCAACCGTTTGTGCTTATGCATATATGCACTTGCGTACACGTGCTTTCTGCCCCTTTGTATATAGTTTTTATTGTATTCAATAAAGCTGGAAAAGGCCTTTGACAGGAAAAGGAAACGATGTTACTCTGTGTAACTGCCGTGCCACCAAATCTCTCTTTTTTACACGTGGAAAAAGTATTCCTCAAAATCTCTTGTTTTTTTAAGCTTCTCAATTGCTCACTTTATACATGCATTTCTTTGTATAATTCAGAATACCGATTCTTCTAGTCAGAACAACATAAATAATTTATTCTCCATTTTGGGATTTGTTTATGTTGATATTGATTTGTGTGTGTTAATGAGTTTTTTGTTTGTGTTGATAAAAATTGGGGAATAGAGAGTTTGTCACAGATAAGAAAATAATAACGGTATAGAGATGAGCTTGTATCGTGTTATATTTTATGGAAGTATAAGAATGATTGGTTAAAGGTTCTCACGTGCGCCGGCGCAAGTAGTGCAAATCAAGGGCCTGATTTGAACCAGAGGAAAAATCTTGATTTGTGTGCAAGCGTACGAGCGTAACCTGAGTGTATAAAAAACACTCAAGAAACATCCACTTTTATCCCTCGTTCTTGCTTTCATTCTCCTGTTTACATTCTGCACAAACTGCTTCTGTTATGTGTGATCTACTGATAAAGTTCATATACTATTTCGTTCGTTAGTCTGATGATTTGTAAAACATCTCTATAGATGTGCCCGTTGTATCATGAGAAACAATCATTTTGTTAAATCTTCTAAACACATTTTGGAAGAGACAGATTTGTTTTAAGGAACTGTAATTGTTGCATCTATCGGTTTGATTTATTGTTTTCTTGTTGTTCATATATACATGATATTTATACTTTCAATAGTATACTTATTTCATTTAAAACTTTGTCTTAACGAATTTCTTTCGTTCACTTTTTTTACTCGCGATCTTCGTATTTTTGTTTTTAGCATTTTAGCTATCTGTCTCAACCAGAAATTTCAGCATCATAAATTTAAAGTTCAGCGATGGTCCACTCAGATTTCTTACAACTTTATTAACAATTTGCATATTTTGTATAACATTAAGCAATGTCTTCCATTAGATGGAATTTTGAGAATGCTAGGCGACATCAACTTCAACGAGACGACCTGAACAATAAGAAGATCAACTTGCACATCGTCGTGAATATCACCGGAGATGTCGAACAGAGTCGATGAACGCGACAACTTCAAACCATTCGCCTACAACCCAGCAATTCAGTTTCATTAATTTATGCTGCATCAAAATCAAAATGGAAAAAATAAAGTTTCAAGATAAGTATTCACAGACGACATCTCACATATAATTATTTTTTGGCAAAAATTGGTGTGAGACGGTCTCACGGGTCGTATTTTGTGAGACATATATCTTATTTGGGTCACCCATGAAAAAATATTACTTTTATACTAAGGATGTGTTTGGTTGAGTGGATTAAATAAGGATAGATTAATAGTCAAATATTTATCGTTAAAATTTTAAGATGTTTTAATAATCATTTTGACCCGGTTTAAGATCCAATTTTATGGATAACTAATTGATTAATAAAATTGGATCTTAAACCGGGTCAAAATGATTATTAAAACATCTTAAAATTTTAACGATAAATATTTGACTATTAATCTATCCTTACTTAATCCACCCAACCAAACACACCCTAAGAGTATTATTTTTTATTGTGAATATCGGTAAGATTGACCCGTCTCACGGATACTTAATTTTTTTTTTTTGCTACCAAAGAGCTTTTTTTTTCTTTGGCATATTCTACCAGCAAACGAATTCAAAATTCTCACGTAAATTGTTTTGTTCTATTTTTTCCATGAGACATGTAAAGTTGTGCAGAATTGATTGATTCATTTAAATTTTTCTTCTTTCAAACATTTTGGAGATTTTTCATTAAATTGTATCATGTTAAATTTTTCTCCCGTTATATTATATCATTATTTTATATTTCTAAAATGTCGATAGGGCCCAGGCCCAACAAGTTCGAGTCGGCCCATGAGACCCAAACTCGATGGGATGACGCAAGGATAAAATTTTGAGGTATGTGGAGGTTGGAGTTCACACGTTAATTCTTAATCCAACGTGTCTTATCGTGGATTTTCAATAGATAGGACAATGCATCAACTCAAAGTGAAGGACAGATAAGGCCAAAAAGCTAAAAATCGAAATAGTGAGTCTCATGTGATATCGTCTCACGAATCATAATCTGTGAGACGGGTCAACCCTACCTATATTCACAATAAAAAGTAATACTTTTAGCATAAAAAATAATACTTTTTTATGGGTGACCCAAATAAGAGATTCGTCTCACAAATACGACCCGTGAGACCGTCTCACACAAGTTTTTGCCAAATCGAAATTATAATCCTTTAGGACTTGTAGTATTGTTCCACAGGACAGGTCTTAGGTTGGACGGTTCGGAGACCAGGACAGTGGTTAGAGCAGTTGGGTTTTCGGTGGTGATCCAGTAGAGGTCCGTGGTTTTCGTTTTCTCCTTCAGAATTATGTTTTCATTATGGTTTTATTAATGTTTAAGACTGCTGTTATTGTTCTGTTTTCGTTTGGGTTGTAAGATGATTAATTATTTGATTTTCGCTGTTTAATTGTTGTTATTAAGTTTAATGTTATATGTTTATTAATCTGTTTAGTAGTGGCTCGGGTAAGGGCGCTACATCTCGTATCTATAAATACATAGCATTTTCAAGTAGGAGATAGTCAATTCTTTGCATCTCAGTTTTCTTCAATATATAATTTTCAAATTTCAGCGTGTAAATGATATCAACTCCGTCCCTCTAACATTTTTCTTCGTGATTTCAAGTGTGTTTGATGATTGATCAGCATCACAGCTTCGTCCTTATCAACAATAACCCAACGCTTTATAAAATACTCCCCCTATTTATAGGTGAGCATCACCCATGCATGTATATTATTCCCTATAACACAAGTTTATTACCGTACTAGGGTTGATAACTCTGATAGAATAAAAATATGATATATAAAGTGTGATATCAAAATGGTTAATATTGATCTAACTAAAGATTTTTCAAATGATTGAAACGTGGTTAGATGTCCTTAATCTCCCATTTTTTTCGGGTGAGATTTTTTAAAGTTGTGTTTTGATCGATAAATTTGAAACGATAAATTTCAAATGTTTTGATTCGTTCGAATGAACAAATTTGAAGTGTATTTTAAATCTATAATTTCAATAATAATTATAGTGAATATTTAAAAAATCAAATTTGAAATTTTTGCATTCCTGAAAATTCAAATTCATCTGTCCAAATCCAAGTACAACGTAACACTTTCATATTATTTATTTATTATAGTTAATATTCAAGGGCTATTTACCAAAATCTATTATATTTGTTTTAATATGACGTCATTTAAAAAGAATTTGAAAGTCGCCTGGCCTGAACCGATAGTCGGTTCGGACGGGCCCGTTTTCTCCCCCGATAATAATGACACAAGCAATCGGTAACCCAAACGCCCAAACCACGACGTCACCAATGACTCGGAAATCGCGTGCCCGTCGATTTCACGCGCTCCCCCCGGCGGTACCCTTATCCTTTCCCCCACATACCCTATTACCCCACGCCTTTCCCCATCCGCCGTTCTCTCGCCGATTCCTTTTCCAACTTCTGCTCCATCTGCCTTTATTCAATTTTCTCTTCCATTGATTTCAGATCTAGATATATGGGCGATCTAACGGAATCGTCAACCCTCCAGACGCCGCCGTCGAGGCAACTGCCGTTCCGGGAGGATTGCTGGTCCGAGGAGGCTACTTGGACTCTGGTTGACGCTTGGGGCCGCCGTTACCTGGAACTCAACCGTGGGAATCTCCGTCAGAAGGATTGGCAAGAGGTGGCTGATGCCGTCAATGCTCGTCACGGTCATACGAAGAAGACTCGTCGCACAGATGTTCAGTGCAAGAACCGGATCGATACACTGAAGAAGAAGTATAAGATCGAGAAGACTAAGATCTCTGAATCTAATGGTACGTTGACATCGTCGTGGCCGTTTTTCTCTCGTCTCGAGTATTTGGTTGGATCTAATTCTCATAAGCATCAGAATGTTAAAGCCACGCCTTTGGCGATGGTGCCGTTTGGGGCGTCTCAGTATACGCCGCCTACATCCCTGCCATCACCGCCGATGGCCGTTCCATTGACGTACCGAAAATCGCCTTCCTCAGCGATGGTTACTCCGGTGATTTTGCCTCAGAAACGTCCGATGCCGTCGCCACCTGTGGACGAGTTGTATTTTAAGAGGAATTATTCTGTAATGGCTGCTGCTGCGGCTGCAGCGGGTGAAGATGATGGAGAATCGGAAGGGGCTGAAGCGGATGGGAGCGAGGAAAGGGGTGCGGAGGTGGAAGATGATGGGGAGGATGGGATGGGAAGGTTGGCGAAGGCGATTGAGAGGTTTGGTGAGATTTATGAGAAGGTGGAGGGCATGAAGCAGAGGCAGATGGTTGAGTTGGAGAAGCAGAGGATGCAGTTTGCCAAAGATTTGGAAGTTCAGAGGATGCAATTGTTTATGGATACTCAGGTTCAGCTAGAGAAGATCAAGCGGGACAAGAGATCTGGATCTGCTGATGGTATGCATCACAATATCATGTATTCATGTTAATATATCAACTTAATATGCTATAACTCCATTTGATTTAGTATATAGAGAGGTTCACATTGAAAGGAATTAGTTGATAAATTGTTTGATTTTGTTATTGGGTTGGATGTTATCTTTTGGTTCCTAAATTGGGTTTTTCTTCCTGAATTATTTTGCTACTCGCGGTTCTTAAATTAGGGAATATAAGTCTGGTACATGGGACAAACATGTGGCTTGATGGTGGACAATCATAAAAAGACTGAGACATTTTGAAAAATGACCTTTTTAGAATCTTTAGATCCATGACTTTCATTGTATATTAATTGCGTACTTTGTTTGGTCATATATCTAATCTATATGTTGAAATATAGAAGTCATGTTTCCAACTGCGTGGCTTCAAGACTGTAGAGGTGCAGTGTGAATTTTGAGGCTGATGTGATGTACTGCCGTCTGGAGAAATTTGTTGGTGCATTTTCTTCTTGGGTATTGATGGATGGACATGTTTTACTTTTAGTTTTAACAATTTTACTTCTCCATAGAACTGAACAAGAGATCTCTGTGCTTTTCCTTTTCCCTTTTCGATGCTGGCATAATTTATCTGTGCTGTTTCAAGAACCTCTTGCCACTCTTGCTTTTTAGTTGATAACATTTTACAATATCTCTGGCATTGGTACTTTTGTCGCAATTGTACAGAATTTCTGTGCATCACTATTATCTTTTTCATACTTGTACATTAGTGTTAAGTAGCTCAAGTTTTGTACTTTTATTTAAGAAAAATCCATCCTCTCTGTATGTCACAGAGTAATCGTTTAGTAAATGTTGAACTCAGAGAGGACAAACTCTGTGTAAAGAAAAAGTTTAATTACTCAGCTGTTATCCTATAATAACATAGCAGGCCATCAGAGGTTGTCGAAGTTCCATTAGTTCTCGTGTAAATACCATCTTAAAGTTTTTGCTAAATAATGCTGCCTTGGGCACCTTTGTATTGTTCTTCGGCAAAACCAAAAAAAGTACATAGGACTGATTATTTACTGGATACTTGATGGAAGTTTCTTCATGCATTTGAAGGATAATGAATAACCTCCACACCCTTCCCAGAGACATTAAACAAAACTGTTGAATTGTGTCAGCTTTCAGAAGTTTTATTACGACTTTGTATCTATACATAGAGTTTGAAACCTATATTTCATTGTTTCACTATATTGTTTTCTTCATTGCCTACTATGTTTGTTTAACGAGTAACTACAACTACAAATTAATCTTCATACAAGTCGAATATTCTTCTGGTACCTGAGAGAGAATAGGTGGTTATCAGATCTAATCAGAATTGACTTTCGTTACTTATTATAAAAAAACTGTTTTGGCATTTGGTCCTTTTGTTATCGGAAAACTGAAGTATCTTTTGTTCTGTCCTTGACATATTATTTAATTTTTTTCAGCTCTTGGTATCCTTTAAAGAAAAAGGATCCTGGCAGATCCTTGTACCTTATCCTTGTACCTTAATATTTTCTTGGTAAATGATAGTATATGATGGATACTGAGGTCCCAAACATTTTTCCCCCAGACGCCTTAAAGTTATTTATAATATCCAGTTTTTATTAAAAGCTGATGACGCCTCATGTTGGAGCCGTAAGAATTCGTTACAAGGAATTGCTACATTGCTTTTTGTGGTTTATTCAGCCTTCATCTCTGCACTGTAGATTTAACTGTAGTAAATGTATTAGACATCCGCTTGGGAAGGTAAGTGGTGCTGTGAACTTGCTCTTTTATTTTTGTTGTAGTCTTAATCTTGTCATGCAGCTGGTCTCCATATTCCTTTTCGTAAAGTTTCCTTTACATGCTGCAGATCTTTATAGCTAGCCATGGAGAAGGGACCTGAGAGGCATCCCTTGTAGGAGTAAGGAACATTAATGGGTTTGCCATTCGACATTTACTCGTTCCTTTCAATAGCCGAGGAAAGTGCGAGACTTGGAATTGACTTGGTATCCGACCAAATTTATCTCGGAAGATAACTTCTTTATTTGTCTTTATCTTGTAACTGCTGAGTGAGTGATTTGGTTTTAGTCTAGGTTTCATCTTTGATATTTGTTCTATGCCAAATGTTTTTAACTTGTAACCCTTATTAAAATGGAAACACATTGGTTCAGGCATCAAGTCGCTCTCATTACTTAGTATCGGAGTCCCTGGATGTCTGTTTCTAGTTTGTTTTCTTCATTAATTTTACCATGTGTTTTTGGAGAATAAATAAATAATGAAATATCTATACACAAACTTCTCCATGGAGATGCATGCATCTACACCCCACATATTTGAAATCAAGTTTTTAAATTCGGGAAGAAGAGCGACAAAACTGCAGACTTCATATCATATTCATAATCGCAGATAAAATAAACATCGGTTCATCTTATATTGTATATATGTACCTAATATGAGTACAATGATAAATTAGTTTAAGATGAATGCAAAGAATCAACGAACTCAGTAGCGTTGGCGGTTGGCCTTGTTAATAAATTAATGGACGAGTGAGTCAACTTACTCGCCAGGTTAAAAACCATTGCTTCAAATAGCACTCGAGCGCTTAAGCCCACACTAGAAAGTTTCTTTTCATCGAGAGATCGAACTGGGATCGATTCACGTCGAAATGCAGGAATTCTACAGGAAAAAGATGTGGATGTTTTCTGACTGATTACTGCGTTGTTATCTTCTTCCCCACTCCATATTGTTCTTCTTCTCTGCCTTGGTCTCCGCACCCCTACTTCAAGAAAATTATGTCCATTCCATCGCCTACCGCACCCATTTCTTCTATTGCCACTCTGAAGATCCGCTCTAAATTGCTCTCTTTTTGGTTTGCTCTGGCCACTCGCCCTCCTGGCCTTGACCCCTAGATTCTTTGCATTCTTATTGTTTCAGACCGCTCACATACGCTCAGGATTTTTTTTTTTTTTTTACAAAAACCATTGGTATGCGTCAGTGGTGTGCAGCTGTGATTTAAGGATAATCGAAATTTAGGTTTCTTTGTACTTGAAGTTCTGGGTTTTAGTTTCACAAGCATCAAACGGCTCTTGTGGTAACTGAGATTTCTTGTTTTTTGTTTCCTGAAGCACAGATAGTTCTACTGGTGGTTTTGCACGAAAAAAGCATTTGTTTTTCTTGCTCGTGCGTTGTGGTCTTTTTTCTTGAAACAAGAGCTAGCAAGTTTGTGTTTCTTGAACTATAGATCACATTTTCATCTGCATACTGATCCTTGAGTTACATTTAATTATATTGTAACCATACAAGGATTTGGATTGTGATTATTTATTGCGGGAAGGCATAAACGTTAAATTAGAGTGGATCAATGCCAGTTGCGCAATCATTGGTGTTGGATGGTGAGAAGGGGGAGTTGGCGAATTCTTTAGGGAGAATGGCGAAGAATAACGGAGTTTCTGAGGCAAAATCTATGGCTGCTTTAAAGAACCATAGAGAAGCAGAGAGGAGGAGGAGAGAAAAAATCAACGTGCATCTGGCCACCCTTCGAGGTCTGGTACCTTGCAATGAAAAGGTTGGTTATATTTTTCCCTAGCAAAAATCATGTAGAATTATTTGTCTGCCATTCTTTTTCAACATTAGTTAGTAATTTTGAGATACTTTGTAACATTCCATTTTTTAGCTTGTTTTCTGGTGTTGCATGTCAAATAATTTAACAGGCGTGGATACTGCAGCTCTGACTCTCTTAGTAGATATTGCATTGACTTTGGTGGCAAATTGGTAAAAATAAGATTATTCCAGAAAGCCAAAACTCTTATAATTGTGAGATTTGTCTGTACTATAAGCTAGAATCTGTGTTTTTATATGAGTAATGTGAATTATTTTATGGTTCAATTGCTATCACATCTTGTCATGGTTGTAAAATTTGACTTTATGAAATAGGGTAAGCGATATTATGAGATTCAAATGGAGAAGACAAGCTGGTGGTCATCATGAATTCGAGTTGGTCATTTGTCCATCTTTGATTTATGTCTAATTTGACTTTATTATTGTACTGACATCAGCCCAGGCATTAAGTTGGGATGTTAAAGAAATTGGCATTGTTTAGTGACTAGTGTTTATGTTTTTGCTGAACTTTGGAACTATTTCTTGAATTTGTGGTCGTGCAGAAAATAAAATATTCATTTGTATAGCAATTCAAAAGAAATACTTGAGTTGAAAATGATAAATGTAAAGAAAAATGAACAGTCTAAATGATGTCTTAAAGGTCTACTTCCCCATAATTTGAGATCCAACTTCTTGACTTGAGTGAAATCTTCAGTTTCAGTAGAATCAGAAGATAAAATCCAAATTTTTATCACTGCAACTATCCAAGTTAGATGTTTATTCATGTAATTTTCCTCATCAATGGCTTTCCAACAATTTCTCTCTTTATGTTTATGGGTGAGTTACAATTTCTTCTGCTGTTCATTTTGGCTGCCTATGTAGCTTTGCTATCTAAACATGTCGTTTGGGTTTGTGCACAATTTTAAATTTTAAATTGCACATTTCAAAATTGCTACTGTTTTCGGTACAACGGCAGTCAAAATTTTTCTTTTCCCGAAAACTCTAAGCTTTATATGCAAGTACTTTGACAGATGGATAAAGCCGCTCTACTAGCTCAAGTAATCAACCAAGTGAAACAGTTGAAGAAAACTGCAACAGAAGCCAGCGAAGGCTTACACCTACCAATGGACACGAATGAAGTAAACATTGAGAAACTTGAGGGAAGTGACGGTTCATTCTTGCTGAGAACTTCTCTTTGCTGTGAGTACAGGCCCGATCTCCTGTCTGATTTAAGAAAAACTATCAAGAATCTTCCTTTCCATTTAACAAAATGTGAGATTTCAACCTTGGGAGGTCGTGTAAAGGCCGTATTCTTCCTCGATATTACCAAAGAAAGTGCTGCCAACAGTGCCGAAAATCTAGAACTCATGACGAACTCAGTTCGTTCAACTTTGAGTAGCATTCTTGACAAGGTCTCAGCCTCGGCAGAATACGAGCAACAGTTGGTATTTCCTCAGAAGAGGCAAAGGGTTTCTTACTTGGATTCTTCGTGCTCTTCTTCATGAGAGGTTCTAGTGTTATCGATGGTCGATGCTGTCGAATGCATCATAGTAGCCACACACTGGCTTGATAATGCTGTGAAAGATTGAACAGACTTTTCATATTTCTAGACTTGGACTTGTATAAATAATATAATCCTGGTAAAGAATAAATAAAGTTGGTGTTTCTTGGTAGAAGATTTACGGAATTCTCGGCTTCATATACAAATACAACATACACTCACAGTACCCGAAGAAAAAAATGGTATTGCTATTTAAAGTTTTGCCGTAGATAGCTTTTTCAAATAGAAAAAAAAATATTTTATACCCCACTTTAAATTTTCCAGACCCAAAAAACCCAAGCCAATGTTTAATTTTAATCCCTAGAAATAATTTTCATTTTTTTAAAAAAAGAACAATATATTCATATTTTAATAAATGGTCCAAGTATGTTTGTAATTTTAGAGAATTACTAATTTATGATATTGACGAGATCATCCTTTTGTATAAATGTCTTCAAAATTAATTTATCAATTTATTGAATTTATTATTTTAACACAATGAATCAAGTCGATAACGAAAAATATTATTTTAGAGATATTATTAATTTATCTAATATTAATTATTGAACATGAGATTGTCTCACGGATCCTAATATGTGAGACGGGTCAACCATACCCATATTTACAATAAAAAGTAATATTTTTAGCATAAAAAATAATAATTTTTCATGGATGACCCAAATAAGAGATCTGTCTCACAAATACGACCTGTGAGACCGTCTCACACAAGTTTTTGTCTTGAATTAGTATGGGATCTGGGTGAGACAACAAGATGTTTAATAAAATGTTCTTCAATAAATATCTTTTTTGAGGGAAAAAAAAGATATTGGCTAAAAATTCCAAATTCTTTATATTCTAAAATAGAAAAAGATAGATATACATGTTAGTAGTGTTTGAAAAATAAATGATTATATAATAAAAAATATTTTGTCTTATACATTAAATATTAAATTGAAATTAATAAAAAAAAGTTGTTTTTGTAATAAAAATGTAGTGATACTCTTACTCCACGGTGATTCCAGTAATAATAATGGCTTGAAATAGGATGAGCGATGACTTCGTTACGTTTATGTCGTTGAATTCGATTCCCCTCGTCGATCGATTTCTTCTTAAACTACATAGGAATCGCGTCCATCAGTGGCTGAATGCGTGCTGAAATTATCGTAATCCGTGGTGATTTTCGGAGTAACTCGAAATTGGTGAACATCGGTTGATTTTCTTCAAAGGCAGGCAAAAACTCGTGAATTTATACTTGTACTAAGGGGGTTGATTTCTATGTCTAATTTTTATGTTCCATTCTGATCTATCAGCAACTTGGATTGGAGAGATAAATGTTTTCTTTTAACTTAAAATACATGAATTAAAAGAAGAGGGATCTGTATTGCGGCCTGCCTGGTATGGACGATCACGGGAAAGATTCTATTCTTCAATTTGCACCCTTGCAAAGTGCTGTGGACGAGGGTTTTTGGCACAGATTTTCGTCGCTGAAACTCAACAAGCTTGGGATTGAGGAGTCTCCCATTCCCATAACTGGTCTGCTCTCTCTGCATTTATGCTGAATTAAATCTAGTTCTTATATTTTTATTGCCTTCCTAGATAATATTTGAGTGGTGGACATCGAAATTTCCTGAATTTACTAGCTTACTGCTGATGTTAGCCTGCCTTGCAAATTGGTATAAGTTTCTTGTACAAAAATTCCGGTTCATTTGTGCGTTTGAGCTTCTTGTATTCTTTTGACTTTGAGCTGAAAAGTCAGATAAAGTAAACCATGAGTTTGAAGAGAGCAGAAATGGGTATGACTAAAGCATATAAAGTGCCGTATGTTTTCTGAAACCAGATTTTTTATTTATTTGTGATAATATAATAATACTCAAATCACGAGATTGCTAGTTATTGTAGTTTGAGAATATACTGTAAAGGTAGCAGCAGTATAGTTTAATTACGAGGATGCAAAAGCAGCAAAGCTGATGTTTCAGCGCTTGTGTTCCAATAATTGTCCGTGCTTGGCGATGATGAATCATATACATTCTTGCCGGGATGTTAATGTATAAGAGAAATCCAATTGCTTTTCTTGTGAGTGAGGAATTTTTCCTGCTGTTGCTGCTGTTATAAATGCCACCTAGGTCCTAACTGGCCTATCCCAAGTTTTAAAATAGGCAATGCTGAAAGCAGAATGAAGATGGAGAGCTAGCAATTAAATAGTCACTGCACTGGATTTAGTGTTTTCTTTACGAACTTATTCATTTATGTTTTCATTATTTATTTAGTATTAAGAAATACGACGATAGCTATTGATTATGCTTGATTACTGAGGATCGTTTCTTCTTGCCTCACGGCAGGTTTTGTCTCACCCTGCTCACATCGTCAAGTGTCAAATCATGTAACTCTTCTTTCTGAATCATTACCTCCGGAATCTAGTGAAGAGTTGCTTACTACAGCAATAAGTCGTGGGAACAGAAATAGGTGTCCTGTACCTGGCCTTCTTTACAATACAAACACATTGGAGGGATTCAAGGCACTGGACAAACAAACCCTGCTTAGGGCGGAAGCCAAAAAGGTACGCTTTTAATCCATTAGAGTTTATGCCACTCATCTTATAAGTTCTACTGCATTAATCATTTGCCAGTGTGAAATGCTTTTTAATTCCATATAGAGTTAGCATACTAATGTAACCTGATGAAATCATGAAATCTGATGTCGATTGTCGAGCATGAATATCTTCTGACATTTCTGTTTGCCAACTGTCAGATCTGGGAGGACATCCATTCAGGAAAGGCGAAGGAGGATATGAGATTGCTTTTGAGATTCTTTGTTATTTCATTTGCTGACTTGAAAAAATGGACCTTTCACTACTGGTTTGCTTTCCCAGCTCTTATTCTTGATCCTCCAGCTACTGTGGTAGACTTGAAGCCATCTTCTCAGTGGTTTAGTTCGGAAGAGGTGCCTTGGTTATTATTAATTTTGACTTGTTATTGCTAGCTCTTTGAGCTGTCACTTCTGATTTTAAGGATATTATTTGTTCTTAAAGGCCGAATCCCTGGTATCTGCATGCAATGATTGGCGTAACAATCACTCTACAACAGGTAGAATATTTCCTGGGATTGTGGGGCTTGGTTATACTTCTGTTGCATTTGGATCATAATTTGTTTAGTCTCTTGCAGACGTTCCATTCTTCCTGTTATCTATTGCTCCAAATTCAACTGTGACTATTAAGCATATGGCAGACTTTGAAGCCTGCCAAATGGATGACCACAAGGTTTGCATTGTATAACATGATTTACAGTACTACTATTGCTATAGTTGAATGGAATAATAGAAATTCACCGATCAAGGTTGATGATACTCTAGTTCGCTAACTAGCTTGTTCTCTGCAGATTCTATTTGGATTTTATGACCCTTGTAACCTTCCAAATAACCCTGGCTGGCCTCTTCGAAACTTTTTGCTATTCATTCACGTGAGATGGGGCCTTGAGAAGGTTTGGTTTTTATGCTACCGTGAAAGTCGTGGTTTTGCAGATTTAGAGTTGTCCCTGGTGGGTGAAGCAATAATCTCAAGGTCACAAGGTAGATCAACCAGAGTAGTGTAACAGATCTCTTCATAATTTTGTTCTCTAATTTTAGCAGTCATGGTGTTTACCTGTGCTCGCGTTAAATACATGTACTTAGTATCAAGAAATCATCTAAGTATGCCAAATGTTGTTGGATGGGAGCATAACAACAAAGGAAAAAAGACTTCAAGGTGTATCAGCCTTGCCCAGACGATGGATCCAAACAGGTATGTTGCTTGAACCATCACTCAAAAATAAGGAATTGTAATTCGTACTGCATTTTGATATGCTTCTCACCACCCTTTTCTATAATTTGGACAGATTAGCCATTGCAGCTGCAGATTTGAACTTAAAGCTAATGAGATGGCGTGCATTGCCTTCCTTGAATCTCAATGTTTTGTCTGCAACAAGGTGCCTCCTTCTTGGTGCAGGTACACTGGGATGCCAGACCGCTCGAATGCTAATGGTAGGCTTTTGAGAGTCGTTGGTAAAGTTTTTAACATATGATTAGTAATTTTTTTTTCCTTTTGGCCATTTTGCAGGCATGGGGTGTCAGGAAAATTACGCTGGTTGACAGTGGCAAAGTGGCGATGTCTAACCCACTGCGGCAGTCTCTGTATACCTTGAATGACTGTTTGAATGGTGGTGAATTTAAGGCAGTCGCAGCAGCTAAAAGTCTGAGTTCTATATTTCCAGCAGTGGTTTGTAGTATATTTTTGGAAGCAGTTTAAAATTTGATGTTTTCAACTAGGTAAACATTCCTTTATCCATGGGTTATTGTGTCTTAGGAAGCTGAAGCTGTTGTGATGTCTATCCCAATGCCCGGGCATCCTGTACACAGTCAAGAAGAGATTAGTGCACTTGAAGGCTGCAGACAGTTACATGATTTAATTGATTCTCATGATGCGATCTTTTTGTTAACTGATACCAGGGAAAGTAGATGGCTTCCAAGTCTTTTTTGTGCCAGTGCCAACAAGGTTGATATTCTTGGTCTTTCTCTTTACTTTAGTTGAAATTTTTTTTGTTCGCTCTGTTTCCCTGGTTATATCTTGTAGCAGTTGACTCTTCTATATCAGATTTCAAACTTTTTGTATTGCCTGCAGATCGCAATTACTGCTGCTCTAGGGTTTGATAGCTTTCTAGTTATGCGCCATGGAGGTGGTTTTGTGAGCTCTTCTCATAGCGTAACAGCTGAAGCATCGAGTGATTCATCTGTCGAAGTCGGAAAAGTCTCCCTTACTGACAAAAGTAGGGGTCCGAGATTGGGTTGTTACTTTTGCAATGATGTCGTCGCTCCAGTTGATGTAATATATCAAAAATGCTGGCCGATTATTTATTTTTGCAGTTGCTGAAATTACAGTATTGATTTGTGTGGCTTTTCTGCAGTCAACCTCCAATCGTACCTTAGATCAACAATGCACTGTTACACGTCCAGGCCTCGCTCCTATTGCATCATCACTTGCAGTTGAAATTCTTGTTGGAATTCTGCATCATCCTTATGGGTAAGTTACTTGACGCATTGTCATTTTTCTATTAAATTTAGATGGAAATATTAAAGGTTGAGTAGCTGAATTTGTTCACTTCATTCTTGGGCTGCTTTTCTTTATGTTACAATGTATAACTGTCACTTGTGCAGGATGCTTGCCAAAGCTGAATTTGCAGACTCAACTGATGCTGGAAGCACTAATCAACCTCTTGGTATTTTACCCCATCAAATTCGAGGCTCCCTCTCACAGTTCTCTCAGATGACACTAGTGGGTCATGCCTCAACTAGTTGCACAGCGTGTAGCTTGACGGTAAGATGTGCATGCATGTAGAAATTGGTGGTGGAACTTTTGTTTGGCTAGCTACACATCCTCCCCACACATTGGTTGTGGGAGGAAAGAGTAGATATTTTTTCTAGTCTTTGCTTGGCTCCCACTAACCAACATTGACTAGAGCATTTTAGGTTAGTTGTCTGTTTCCTAGGTCTACTAGGCTAGGAGTGGATTTTACGAGTCTTTCTGTGTCCCACCCACACACCACTCTTGTATAACTCCAAACGGAAATGAATCTTTTTAAGTTATGCTCCTACTCTCCTCTTTCTGATGTTCGTCCACTTTGATTCTTTCACCCTCTTCTTTATTTTTTTTTGGGTTACGATCCTTGTTCTAGTTTTACGTTTGGATATTCGAGTTTTCAATTCCATTGTTACAACATAGCCTTGAAAAGTAAAAGTCATGCAACTGCATGGTAGTTGAGGAGCTGCAGTCCTGTTTGGATTTGAATCAATAATATTTCATATCCATGTATTTCAGGTGGTATCAGAATATCAAAAGAGGGGTTTAGATTTCATTCTTGAAGCCATTAACCATCCTATGTACCTAGAGGATCTAACTGGCTTGACCGAGCTGAAGAAATCTGCTTCCTCATTTGAAGTTGACTGGGACGATGAGATTGACGACGAAGTTGACGACGATTGTATTGAAATCTAACTCGTACATCTTTTGATTTGGCATTTTACCTTCTATTGTTTTTCGTTTCAGTAATTCAATGTATATTAACCGTAAGAAGGTTATCTTATTCTTGGCAATCTTTTTAACTGGCCGAACTGTAGATGTCTTTGTGAATTATTCTTATGCTACAATAAAAGTTAACCACGCATTTCAAGTATTTTGTTAAATCATATGCCACGTTTCAATCAACGTCGCATGCCAGGTAATTGGTTTAGATTCATTGCTTAATTGGATGTTCCATTTGAATCCATATCGATTAGATGCTGCAAATGAGCTATATTGAGCCGAACATGTATGATATGACAACGACATTTGTCATTAGAGCATCCGCAATAGGAAAGTGTTATAATATAAACCAACTTATCAAAAGTCGTAGGATCCACCGATACGTATTCATTATAACACCATATCTTTTTTTTATCCACATTTCTTTTAACATTAAAACTCATTATTTATGGATCTAACAGTGTACTCAATCGTCTTAAAATTATAATGCTCATTTAACACTTTTTGTGGGTGCTGTTAGATGATTAATTTTAGTCATTCTGGCAAAATTAATACTAATTAGGAAATTTTTGTGGAAAATGAAAAGATTGCAAAATGACTGAAATTGATATAATTTGAAGCCAAATTATTTCATATTTTAGTGTTGAACAAAACTGTAGCGAACGCTTTCCTTTTCCATTCGAGCAAACATGGCGGACGGTTACTTGGGACCCCCGCTTTCCTTCCTCTCCTCAATTTCTTATTCTCCTTTTATAAATACCCAAAATTTCCCAATTCCATTTCCATTATTCGTCTCCCACGCACATTCAAGAAATCCTTCATTCCATTTCTCTTGCATGGCGGCCGTTCCTCCTTTCAAAACTGACAGTAACCACTTTCCCTGTTCATCTGCCTCCGCTGCTCCAAATGGCGTTTCCAATCAGCCATCTTTGCTGGTTTTCTCAGGTCTAGATTTTTCCTTGTTTTGAATTATTTTTTCTGGGTTTCTGAGAAAAGTTGAGTAAAGATTTCGTGAGGAGAGCAAGAAAAACGGGGGTCCCGAGTTTTATGATTTAAACTCGTTTCCAAGATTGCCTTAATGGGTCTTCCTTGTGTTTATTTGATTTCAAAACTACATAATCCTGAGAAAATTTCTACAAAAATCATTGTTTTGAATCAGATTGTCTTGCAACTTTCATGCTCAAAGACTGACTTCAATCTACATACTTTTTTTTTATTAATGAAATTACTTCCATTTTTTAATAAATACTGAATAAACCAGACCATTATATGATCTTTTATTGAAACTCTGTTTTTTTACGTAGCCAATCTTATTAATATGTTAGTATTACTAATGCGTACATGGTTGAGATTTTTTTTATGGATGGTTGAGACTTTTAGTTCACTTATATTCCTTACGATTGTGACATTAGATGAGTTTATCCTTCGGTTCACCTGGATGTGAAAAAATGTTTTACTTTTTATGCTTGACTAATAAAATTTTCCACTTTATACAACTTACAAAGTGATAACACTGTCTGCAAAAAGGTCTCTGTCATTATCATTGTTTTCCAAATTAAGCAAATCATATGAAATTGAAATGCTAGGGATCTGAATGCCATATTTTCTGTGTGCTTGTAAAAGTATTTTACAGAATAGTTTACATTATTGCCAAATCAGTCGAAAGCAAATACCATGGTGATGTAAGTGCATTGTTTTCAGAGATATCATTTGAATAATGGGATTATTAACTTACGTGGAGTATCTGAAATCCATTTTTGGGAATTGTCTGGAATAGAAACATGTCATGTTTAATTTAACATCTGCATAACAATTTTCACTGTTGCAGGTGGAACTGCCTTTAATGGTGTAGTCGAAGAGCTTAAGAAGTTAACTACTCGTGTGGCCCATGTGCTCCCTGTTTCTGATGATGGAGGAAGCACAGCGGAGGTTGTTCGTGTTCTTGGTGTGTTTCAATATTTTTTTTTAAAATTATTCAGATGCTTTTCTTGGTGTTGTCTTATATTGATCACCCTTTTTAAAAAGCAAATGATATCATGGTTGGCCTTTGGTGGACAAGATAGAACTAAAGAAATCCTCAGAAAATTGTTGCCGTTGAAAGTTAATGAAATTCGACGAGCTAGTAAAAGATCAGTTTTGTTTTGTAGACATCTTTTGGAATAAAGATAAGTTTTAGAACTACAGTGCTAGGGAGATGTGTTTGGTTCAATTATGTCCGACTTGTTTGTAATTTTTTGTAGACTTATTTGATGGAAATACTTGCAGGTGGTCCTGCTGTTGGAGACATTCGGTCAAGGTGCTTGAGACTGTCTGATCAAAGCACCTCAGAGGCTCTTGCTGTACGGACATTGCTTGGTTATCGGCTACCTATTGATGCACGAAGTTCAAAATATGAATGGTAGTAAACATAAGTTTGCATGATTATTCATTTTTGAAGGCTTATTTTGCCATAGGGTTGTTTTCCATCTCTAACAACTGCATAATCTCATGGGTTTATATTTACATTTTCTTTTACAATGGTCAGTTCATGGCACCATTTATCTTTTTCACTCTGTTGTAAATACTTGCTATAGTTTATTTTGTTTGGAGTGGCAAGTGCTAACTTGATAAGTTTGCAACTCAACAGGTACGATATAGTGGAAGGGACTCATTTACTATGGACAGGTGTCTCAAAACCGTACAGGGAAACTATTCGAGCATTTTTGGTTTATTTCCAGGACCAGGTATCTTGATTTAACCATGTGCATGTTATCTTGAGTAGTGATATAATAAAAAAGATCATGCTCGTAATTGGGTGTTGCATGCTCATGTTTCCAGGCACATATCTTCACCTTTGAAATGAATTTACCAATTGTTGTCATTATTGGTATCTGCTCAACGAGTTATAAGTTAATAGAAGTTATGCATCTTCAAATAATTCGCATTTTTATGGGTTTTGAAATGATTTTTTAACATGCAATGGAGCCTCTAACTTCAAGTATCCCCACAAATATCTTCTGACGTAAATACTAAATAGGATTTCTGCTTTTATTCTTTGAAGAGTAGGTAAAGATATACTGAACTAAATATTTTGATAGTTTACAAGGTTCATGTAACGGGGACATCTTAAAATGGTATGAGGAGGTTACAAAATGAGAGTACTTAACACTGATGTATTGGATATTTCACACTGGATACTTTTGCCAAATGTCGAGGTGTAGCTGAGCTGTAAATAGCTCTGTAGATAGGTTGGGAGAATTAATTTGTAATCCCTGAGATTGAGGGAATTAGTTAGGTAGTTTCCAGATTTAGGATTGAGTTAGTTTCCTTCTCTTTCTCCTTGTAATCTCCTATATAATACCGTGTATTATATCAATTCAAATGAAGGAAATACAGAATATTCTTTTTCTCTCTTATCTGATTTCCCACATGGTATCAGAGCCCTAGTAATTTTTCTGGGGTTTCGTATTCTTCAAGCAGCCTTCATTGCTGTGTGTTTCCTTTTCATATTCCAGTTTTTTCTTTCTGGGCTTCCTTTTCTATGTGTTCCAGCCTTCATTGCTGTGAATCTCTTCTTCACCATGTCAATGTCCGAAGAATCCAATTCTGTTCAGAAAATTGGAGAGTTGCAGAATATTCGGGCATCCAACAGATTCAATGGGAAGAACTATCTCAAATGGTCCCAAATTGTCCGCACATACCTAAAGGGCAAAGGGAGGCTTAATCACCTACTTGGAACCGGACCAGAAGAAAGGGATCCAACCTTTGCCGCATGGGATGAGGAGGATTCCATGATTATGTCCTGGCTATGGGATTCCATGGAGCCAACGATCAGTGACACTTGCATGTTCTTGAATACCGAAAAGGAAATTTGGGACTATATCAACCGCACATACTCGAAGGCCCGTGATGCTGCCCTTGTGTATGAAATTAAGGTAAAAACCTCAGCCACCAAGCAGGGAGACAAATCTGTCACAGAGTATGCAACCCTGTTGCAAAATCTTTGGCAGGAATTGGATCACTATCGGGTAATTGAGATGAAATGCCCTGATGATGCGGCCACATTGAAGAAATTCATTGAGAAGGATAGGATCTATGATTTTTTGGCAGGATTGAATTCTGAATTTGATCAAGTTAGAATCCAAATCCTCGGCAAGGAGGATACACCGTCTCTAGAAGAGACAATCTCATTAATCCGAGCAGAAGAAAGTCGGAGGAGTGTCATGCTAGAACCCCATACTATGGATGGGTCAGCCTTAGCAGCGAAAACAAATCAGGAGCAGTCGAAGAATGATCTGCCTAAACACTCGGGTAGAGATAACCAAGGGAACAAAGACAATCTTTGGTGTACTTTTTGCAAGAAACCGAGGCATACAAGGGAGACATGTTGGAAGCTGAATGGTAAACCTCCGAGCCGAGAATGGGGCAACCGTGGGGGGCAACAAAGGCCTCAGGCACATATGGCAGAGCAGCCCAATATTGAGGAAAATTCAGCAATAGGGGGGTTCAGCAGCGAAGAAATTGAGAAGCTGAGAAGCTTAATGGGATCTCTTGAGAAGCCTTCTGGAGCATGTTCAATGGCTCTTTCAGGTAAACCTGTTTGCATGAATGTCTTAGACAAATTCTATCCCAACTCTTGGATCATAGACTCCGGTGCTACAGACCATATGACCCCCACATCTCAACTCTTCCATTCCTATACCCCATGTCCAAGTAATAGAAAAATTGTTGTGGCCAATGGCTCTTTAGCTACTGTTGCAGGGATTGGAGATATACATATCACACCTAGCCTTATCCTTAAAAACGTTCTCCATGTACCCAAACTGTCAACGAGCCTTGTGAGTTGTGTCTATTCAAAAGTTGACTCATGATCTCAAATGCTATGCTGTTTTTTGCTCTTCTTATTGTGTTTTTCAGGACCAGGACTCGGGGAGGAGGATTGGACTTGCTAAGGAAAGGAACGGTCTTTACCACCTTGAACCATCCCAGAAAATCAGGAGCAATTTGTCTTCATCTTTCCTTAGTTCCTCAAACAAAGATGTCATTTGGCTATATCACCTACGTCTTGGTCATCCCTCTTTTAGGGTTCTAAATATAATGTTTCCTCATTTATTCCAAGGATTAGATATTTCTGAGTTTCAGTGTGACATTTGTGAATTGGCAAAACATACCCGTGTATCTTTTCCTATTAGCCATAAAAGAAGTTCTCATCCTTTTCATTTGATTCATAGTGACATATGGGGTCCTTCCACTATACCTAATGTTTCCGGGGCTCGGTGGTTTGTGTCCTTAATTGATGATTGCACCCGAGTTACATGGTTCTTTCTTCTTAAACAAAAATCTGATGTTAGCACTGTTATACCTAATTTCCATTCAATGGTTCAAAATCAATTTGGGGTCAAAATAAAAAGCTTTAGGACAGACATTGCTAGAGACTACTTCAATCAGATTCTATCCCCTTGCTTCCAATCTCAGGGAATTATCCATGATTCATCATGTGTGGACACACCCCAACAAAATGGGGTAGCTGAAAGAAAGAATGGCCATTTACTCAACAGCACCCGAGCCTTACTGTTTCAAGGGAATGTTTCTAAGTCCTATTGGGGAGAAGCCGTTCTTACTGCCACATATATGATAAATAGACTTCCCTCCCGTGTGTTAGAAAACAAAAGCCCCATAGAGGTCCTTAATAGCTACTACCCTCACTTCAGAACCTCAAATGGCATCACACCTAGGGTATTTGGGTGTACTGCATTTGTTCATGTCCACAAACAACATAGAGGGAAACTAGACCCCAGAGCCATCAAATGTGTTTTCCTCGGTTACTCATCCACTCAAAAGGGATACAAGTGTTACAACCCCTCTAACAGAAAATTTTACATCTCCGCAGATGTCACTTTCACAGAAAATAAACCCTTTTTTTCCAAGTCCTCTCTTCAGGGGGAGATTTCAATGATGGAAGATAGTACTTGTGAGTCCTTTGAACCACTTAAAACCCTTGACCTTCTGCATGTGCCAACCCGTGTTGTTGAACCCGAGTCCTCTGAACCAGTCACATCTGAGTCACCCGATCCTGTCACTGAACCCGTATCATCTCCTACTCACAATTTCCCAAGATTTCCTCAGGTGTATTCAAGGAGAAAGTCCGTTCCTGAACTGAGTAACTGACACAAGTCCAAGAATCCAATCCAAATTCTGGAAATGAAATTACGGTAAGATCAGACCCACCTTTACACACACAACCTGTTGAACAAACCACTAATTCAACAACCGTTCTGGATCTTCCCATTGCTGTTAGAAAAAGAACCAGAGAATGTACTAAACATCCACTCTATCCACTATCTCACTATGTCTCTCTCAAGCGCCTATCACCAACCCAAAAAAGATTCATTGTGAGTTTGAACACCATTGCCATCCCTAAGAATATGGCTGAGGCATTGTCAAAAAGGGAATGGAGGGATGCTATGAGAGAGGAAATGAGTGCATTAGAAAAGAATAAAACATGGGAGATCGTTGATAAACCGAAGGGAAAAAACATTGTTGATTGCAAGTGGATTTTTACATTGAAGTACAAGGCTGATGGATCCCTTGAAAGATATAAAACAAGGTTAGTAGCCAAAGGGTACACTCAGACTTATGGGGTGGATTATCAGGAAACCTTTGCTCCAGTTGCAAAAATGAACACTGTGAGAATCCTGTTAGCATTGGCTGCTCACTTCAATTGGCAACTGCTACAATATGATGTTAAGAATGCATTCCTCCATGGTGACCTAAATGAGGATATCTACATGAACATCCTACCAGGATTTGAAGGGGACACAGGTAACAATGTGTGCAAGCTGAAAAAGGCCCTTTATGGGTTAAAACAATCTCCTAGAGCATGGTTTGGCAGATTTGCAAAAGTCATGAAGGAATCTGGCTATAAACAAAGCCAAGGTGACCACACCTTATTCATTAAGCATTCGGCTGGAGGGGGAGTGACTGCTCTTTTAGTCTATGTGGACGACATCATATTGACTGGAAATGATGAGAAAGAGAAGCATGAATTGAAGCTAAGACTAGTAAAAGAATTTGAAACAAAGGAACTGGGGAAATTGAAGTACTTCCTCAGTATTGAGGTGGCACATTCAACACAGGGAATCTACATATCTCAGCAAAAGTACGTAATTGATTTATTGGCAGAAACAAGGAAGACTGGGTGCAAACCGATCTCTACTCCAATAGATCCAAACTATAAGTTGGGAGAAGCTAAAGAAGAACCAGCTGTGGATAAAAGAATGTACCAAAGGTTGGTTGGCAGACTCATATACCTTACTCACACTCGACCAGACATAACATATTCTGTAAGTATGATCAGTCAATTCATGCATGATCCAAGAGAACCTCATCTTCAGGCTGTTTACAGGGTAATGCATTACTTGAAAGGCAATCCGAGGAAAGGAATCTTGTTCAAAAGGAATGGCACCCTTACTCTGGAAGCCTACACCGACGCTGACTATGCTGGCTCCCTAGTGGATAGAAGATCAACTACAGGATATTGTACTTTTCTTGGAGGTAACCTAGTGACATGGAGGAGCAAGAAGCAGAATGTAGTGGCAAGGTCATCTGCGGAATCAGAATTCAGGGCTATTGCTCAAGGATTATGCGAATTACTTTGGCTGAGAATCATTTTGGATGATTTGAGAGTCCAACGGGAGGGTCCTATGAAGCTCTACTGTGACAACAAGTCAGCTATTAATATGACTCATAATCCTATACAACATGACAGGACAAAGCATATTGAAATTGATAGACATTTCATCAAAGAAAAACTGGAGGAAGGGTTAGTGTGTATGTCCTATGTTCCATCAGAGAGACAATTAGCCGATGTTCTAACAAAGGGGCTGAACAGTTCGAGTTTCCATGATCTTGTATCCAAGCTGGGAATGGAAGACATCTATTCCTCAGCTTGAGGGGGAGTGTCGAGGTGTAGCTGAGCTGTAAATAGCTCTGTAAATAGGTTGGGAGAATTAATTTGTAATCCCTGAGATTGAGGGAATTAGTTAGGTAGTTTCCAGATTTAGGATTGAGTTAGTTTCCTTCTCTTTCTCCTTGTAATCTCCTATATAATACCGTGTATTATATCAATTCAAATGAAGGAAATACAAAATATTCTTTCTCTCTTATCTGATTTCCCACACCAAATGATGTCATTTTGAAGCATTTGAAAGAAAGCTTATGTTTTATGCTCCGGACTCCGTGATTTTTGTTATGTCACTTGTGTGAACTGAGTGCTTTTTCTCTTGTGATAATCAGTTTGTCGTGTTACTTTGTCATAGAACATGTAAAAACATAAATTAATTTTGAAAATACTTCCGTTTGATCAAGAGGGCCCATTGTCATCAAATCTTCTTCTTTCATCACCATGACTCAGTTATACATGCTTCATGATACATACTCCACGTATAGGTGAGTTAAAAATACAAATTTATGCAGATCCTTAGGCGTTCAGAGGAATCTTTCTGCTTCAGCAATGGGAGGTATTTCACTATTTTTGACAAGTACTGGATTTGAATTCATGTGATTGAAGTGTTTTTAGGTGCTAATTTTTTTGAGATCCAAGTGACACGTAGCAGGCAGCATTATTGGATTGACAATACTTTCTCCTATCCCAATGAAATCACTAAAGTGCTAAGTCAACGTGTTAATACTTCTTTTTTGTGTTAGCTTGATGTGCATTAACTTATAAGTCCCACTTCTAGATATCCTCACAAAACCATTATATGGTGATGAGACCCAATTCAGGTAGATTTAGCAGCTTTTTTCTATGGGAACACTTAACTTACTCATTAAGTTTTATGCAGGATTTCCAAATGATGCCACACAGGTATCTAAGTGACAAGTGTGTAGAAAGCATTTTATATCTGAAACCTTTTCTGACACTACGCAAACATGCTCATTAGGTTTTACGCAGTATTTTCGAATTGATGCCACATTGCTATCTAAGTGTGTAGAAAACATTTTGTATCTGAAACCCTTTCTCACGTGAGAAATTAGGATTCTTTTATTATGATCACCCAGCAGATGAAATTTTCTTATTGCTTGATAATTTAAGTCATTATGCATGTGTGAACTGTAGGACTTTTATTGTTCTTTTTTGAGCTACATGTTATTGTAGCAGCCATCATAATTCAACTAACTTGTCCTTGATTTGGTTATGATTTACCTCAAGAACATTCAGTGCCAACTGGCTGTGCATCATCTGTTTCAATGCAGCACTCTCCTCTTCCAGAAATCCATCTCCACTAAAGAATCATAAGATCTACACAATTAATCCTCTTTTCATCAAAAGTTTTTATGCATAGCTGAAAAGCAATCTCCTTTGATTCCAGAAATAATTGGATCCATTGCTTTCTGAGTTTAACCAATTTTTTTCCTTAGGAAATGAAATTTGCAAATAGTTATCTTTTGAAAGTGGAATATGCTTGAAAAGTTACAAAATCTGGCATGCTTGTACAATTCCATTTAGAGATTTAGTTGACAGTAGACCTGGAGCACTGTGCAACGAAAAAGTGTCCTTGACTTGGACTATGTTTTGTAGAAATCTTTTATGATCGTAATTTATCAACATCATATCAGATCATCATACCATGATCTGACAGATTAATCCCATTAAGTTTCTCTGATTTACTTTGTTATATGTAAGATTTTGTTTATTTTTATTTGCTCTCTCAGTTATCATTTCGACACCCAAGGGAAAAAAATCTATTCACACAATCTTGATTTAGTTAGCCTGTCCATCACTATTAAGTAGTTCTTGTCTAATATGCAGTATAGGGAATTTCTTCTTTGCTGGAGCGAGGATATTCTTTCAGTCTTTAGATGCCGCAATTTTTCTATTTTCACGTGTCTCAGATATTCCCCTCGAGAGTCTGGTTCTTCCTGTAATATCCACAAATGACAAGCTTACTTTGGGTTGCGAATTATGGGTATGAAAAATCTTTTCTTGTTTCCTGTAGATATATTTTGCAGTGTAGGATTTTTAATCAAAGCACAATTGTATTCAGTATTCACCACTGATTTACTAAGTGCACCTCTGGTCAGGGGACGCTCCTTCCATTTTCTTATGTACTTGCGATATCTTTATTCTTTCATGTGTTTTATACTGAAGAAAATGAGTGTTTGTGGAAGCAGAGGACTCTTTGGCAGCAGCTGTAGTGACATTGCTATGCTATGTTGGCAGTATATTTCTTTTATAGTGGTGCCAGAAGTTTGTTCTTGCAGTGGTTGTGGGTGGCAAGGGCTAGTGGTTGGACCATTAATGAGGACAATTCTGCAAATTGTTTAGCCGTGGAGATATTGTCTGAATTATGAAACTTTTACATGTCATTTAATGTTTCATGGAAAAAACTTTTTTGATTCCAACATCAACCAAACAACATAAAGTGGGGAATAATCTTCAGGGCATATTATGAAAGTTAAGGATAGTGTTATTATTACCAAGTTATATTTACTCATTATTTATTAATATCTAGGATGGAACAATAATACGAGGTCAAAATGAAATATCTCATCCAACCAATGGATGTATGGAGCCCATAAATAAGGTGTGTGCATATTCTCCATTTTGGTCGTATCTTCTAATTTCTTCTGTTATTCTACTGTTGTTGGTTGTGAGTATTCATCTTCCTTTTCTTGCGCATGAGTTTATTACCCTATCCAAAAGTTGCTATTTGATTTGCTGAAATACCAAGTTATGGCATTTTATCACACCACCAACCAGCGGCCCAAGCACTTCCCATGGACCAAGCCCGAATGATGTCAAGTATCGAAGATTCACTCATGGCCCATTTGGATCGAAGGAATATGCTGCTGAAGTTTGAATAAGATGAAGTCGGTTTTATCTTTATTGTTTGAATAAAACTGGATTATTATCATTAGGTTTCTTATTCAATCCTTAGATGGTCGTTTTCCAAATTTTAGATGAGTCATCTTTATCTTTTATCTTGCTATCAGGATACGGTAAACTCATGCACAAGTATTCCATTGAATGGATTAAATAAACAAGTTCATTTCAATATATTTTTTTTTCCAAAGATCACGAGGTTCTCTTCAACGATCCTCAAGTCAATACAATCAAAATAGGCAAACAAGGGAGAAAACACAAAAGAATCGAGACGCGAGCCTCGAGGATTTCCGAGTGCAACGACCCATAACCCAATCCATTTCTCATAGTCGTGAGACATTCTTTTCACGAGGGATGGGTTGGATTATACTTCTTTTGGGAATGTTAAATTTGCAGGGAAAGCCTTTGTTGAATTTGGCAAAGTTTTGTATGTGAAATTCTTAAGAAGATTGGTGAAATTATAATGAACTAATTTTGATTTTTATAGCCATTGTTGCTTTGTCACTGTCACTTCTATATTTTACTCAGCAACTCTATGTTTATACACACTGTTAGTGTGCCATGAAGTCCATCATTCTTTACTAATTTGACATGCTTAAGGTCTGATGATTTACTTTTAATGCTTCCAATTTACATTTAAAATGTTCTTCAAGTTGATTGAGTATCTTTTCCAGGATAACTCTTCAGTCCCACCTCTATCTTCAAGAATAAAGCGGGTGTTTTACATGTCCAGCGAAGGTAGCAATTTATTGCATGAGGTACATGATGCTTCTTGTGTTTGTTTATGTGCTTTTTCTGTGGGAAGTAATTATAAATTGTCTCTTGTGGAAGACAACGAATTTCACCGGAATTTCTCTTAGTTATCTCTTTAATTAATAATATTTATATATTATGAAAAGTCAGGTTTAGATCATTATGGGAACATTATTTGTAAACAGACAAAATGAAAGTCTTGAAAATGTTTGAACCAACGACTGCATCTTTCTCCCCTTTGCACTACTATATTAAACCTAAAAATTGATATTTAGGGTTATTTGAAAACACCATGTGATGCTTATGTCCATTGGCATCATATCAAAAGTTATTATATTATCTTTCATGAATAAATTTCTGGGTTATTTGCCTCATCTTTTAATTTTCTTTATGTTTCTCTCAAGCAGGTCTTTCCTTCTGTGAATCCAACTGTCTTGGAACAGTTGAGTAGCGTTGACTGCATTGTCTTTGCTATGGGCTCACTCTTTACTTCCATATGTCCCTCTCTGGTAAAATTAAGAATCCAATTATTGTTGATTTTAACACTGCGTCTTTTAGATTGTATTAAGGTTGATGTTTCTTCAGTTATTTGAACTACGGCAGTATTTTAGCTGTTGTCAAAGGGCTATAGCACCAGGATGAACTAGCTATTTGAATGGTTTGAGTTCACTTTTTCAGAATATGAATTTACAAATGAAAAAGATTCTTGAGGATCCAAGCCCATGCTCTGTGCCCCCACCCTACCCACCCGCAGGAGAAAGGACTTTTTGTTTCACTCTGTGATTTGGTTATCACAGTTGTTACAACTGCTGAGAATACCTTTTGCTTGAAGCCGGTGAAGTCAATTTGTGTGGGTGGTAAAAAGTGGTGAAATCTCAGGCCTCCCTGATAATGTCAAATTTTTTCTCTTGGGTGTTTTTTTTAGACCAGCCGGTCTTGGTGGAGGGGTTTGGTGGACCCCTACCTGTGCTTTTGATGTCCTTAAAAAACAAGATCTGGCTTTTCTAACCTCTAACAACTTCCAATTTCTGGTTATATAACTTAATGTTACAGTTGTTTTAAGCACATGATTCATTTTCAGGTTCTTCTGAGAATCGGGGAACTGATTTCTACACGATCATGTCCCAAGGTAATCTGATAATGTGTAACCCATACCTTCATTATGTGTAAGTCATACCTTCATTGCCTTGCTCTTTGATAACTTTAAGCTATACTTAAAGGCTGCATAAGATTTTTAAATTTTATGGTTTTCCCAGTGCATTTTATTTGTACATTTACCTTCTCATCAATTTGCTTCCATCATATATCAGTATGTGTTTATCCATTTTATTTTTTAGGTACTTCTCTTGAATGGTACTCACGACAGAGAAACTTCTGGGTTTACGGCTTCTTGCTTTGTAACTGCAATTACCAATGCTTTAAATCGAACTTATGGAGATCCCCGTAACCGTCTTATAAATCCTGTACGTGTTAATGGAATATAATTTTTTCTGCTTACTTGATGTTTAATGTGTAGAACTTGTTTCCAGCCTCATGAACGAAGAGAAATCCCTTTTCACTCAAATCTTACAATATAAATTTGTCAAGCACCTAATGCTTTCGCGCCTAGGAGATAGAAAGTGGATCATACCACATGTAAATGGGAAGAAACCTAAAGGTTGCAGTATAATTTACTTAAATTCCTCTGTGACTTGATTTTCAATAATTACATGAATCGATCACTTTTTTTTTTTGCAGCCAAACCAATACATTAACACAATTTTTGTGCCGAAAGATGGTCAAATTCCTTCAGATATTGATTGCCTGGCTGCCCAAGGGATTTTTAATGTGGTACGCTGTATTCTATACTGGATGTCCTACTTCCACTGGAAAGTGTAATATAACAATGATGAACATTGATTTAAGATACAAGGGTTGAGGAATTGCTCTCTTTTTAGGTACATATCTCATTTTTTTCCCGTTTATTCTGACTCATCAAAATTTGTAGGTTACCATCAATTCATTTCGTGACTCAAAGGGGAGCATATTATTCGATCCAGCTTCACTGATACAATCTCTATCTGACCTGTTAACTGGATGCACAAGCAAAAATGTTGCTGAAATGTGATCCCAAGTTTTGACATTCCTGATAATTTTCAAGCCTAAAAATGTAGAGCATACATCTTTTGCTTTGTTGCTTCTTTTCCGCTGACGAGCAGGTTTGAAAGCAGAATAGGCATTTCGTCTCTATATCAGTCCCCTTGCTAGGAAGTTTCCTCGAATATTATGATAGATTGCTTGGTGCATTGGCCTGATCTGCTACATTAGGTTGAACATATGTAGGCGGTGTATATACCGCGAGTTTAGTCGTCAAGGTACCGCGAGTTCAATGATACCACACAGACTTTCACAAGTATGTAAATTGGAGTGTTGGTGTAAAGTGAATCAAAACCATAGAATTGTATTTAGGTATCCTGTGATCTGCTCTGAAAGAATTTACGATGGATAATGCAATGCGAAGGACTCACCCTGGTCGTGTGTTCATTTACTACTATTTGTTAAGTATTGAGGAGCAATGATTTTCCACGATATTGAAACGTGACTGTTAAGCTAAGTAGATAGTTTAAAATTTTGAATTACGGTATTATCACCATTTATGTCTTTCAGTGAAATGACAATTTTTTGTTTCTCCTATTGGTATTGGAATTTTAATAAAAAAATGTGTTCAACCTACGTTTTCACGAGTCGATTTTGTGAGATATATTTTTTATTTGAGTCATATACGAAAAATATTATTTTTTTTATGTTAAAATATTTTTTTTTTTAACGTAAATATAAGCCCGATGGTTATATTTTCTATTTTCATATGTGCTCTATCAACTATGTAGGTATTTGAATATGACGTACTATTTCCAACTCCAATATCGTATCTTTTAATATTATTTAGTGAGTGAGAGACAAAGATAACGGTTTTTTCTTGATTATTTTCCTTTCAATTTTTTTAACATTTATTTTTTAAAAGAATAGACAATTGACAGAATATGGTACATAAATTAATAATCTCCATTAAACAATAAATTAATAGTTCCAATGAAAGTAATATTATATACAATAAAAAATTAAGATAGTACATAAATAATTTAAATTTCGATTAAAAAATAAGAAAAAAGTGCTAGTCATATATTCAGAAAATATGCATGTTTACCAAATTTATTGAGATTGAATATATACATGTATATTATAATATATGAATAGCACTTTTTCTTATTTTTTATTATTATTGAAATTTAAATTATTTGTCTTATCTTAATTTTTTTAATGGTTTCCAGAAGTTCTGAACTTAATTAATCTATCAAGTGTTTTTAAGACTTCGAATCCTTCATCAATACATAAGCACCCTTATTATATACTAGCCATTATTAGCATATTGGATAAAGATTAAAGAAAATATTTTTGTAGTTTTAAAAATTTTGGAAAGCGAATATGGTGGTGATAAAGAAAATATATAAATTTACTAAAAAATGTTTTTATGATATTTTGTATAAATAAAAATATAGTACTTTTATAATTTTAAAATATCATTGTTGGTATTTTAAAAAAAGTATCATGACATCAAAACTTGTTACTCTATATGCCTCAAAATTCAAAAGAGCATGGATACTATAGAATATACATGAATTTACTTTCGTATGTGGTAAGGGATTGATATTGAATAATTTTGTGTGTCAAATAATATAATTTCATATTCTATGGATTTTATAAATTTGATCAGTACATAATAATTTCATATTCTATGCATTTGTAATTAATTAATTATAGAATACACACGGAAATGAATTCTTATTAATTTGTAAATTCAATGTATAAAATAGCAAATTATTACTTAAATGATTAATCAAATATTTCTTATATTTATAGAGTAATTTGCATCATCCTAAAAGCCGAAAAATGTAAGAACATTTTGTCGTTACGAATTTGTGGTTTTGGCATCCAAAAAACAAAGAAGTATACAAAGGACACAAATTAATTAATTGGATAAAGCAGCGTTCACGCAACTTTGTGATATGTCTATCAACTTGCCGGTTTTTCTAAGGACTTAAACAAACTCTATAAAATGAGCAAATTAAAGAGTTCAAAATCAAAAAATCAACAAACTTTATATAGTGCTCGATCGCAAGAATGGCCATCACCTACACTTGGAAGCTTGTTCTTGCCTCTCTTTTTATGTTGCAGTTGTGTGGTTATCAAGCCACGGCGCGCACGGTGCCTCATGCGTCGTCAATGGTCGAGAGACATGAGCGATGGATGGCACAATATGGACGTGTATACAGGGATGACTCAGAGAAGGCGGAAAGATTCAAAATATTCGAGAAAAACGTGGAGTACATCGAGTCTTTCAATGAAGCTGGAGTTCGATCTTACAAACTTGGCATCAACAAGTTTGTTGATTTGACTAATGAGGAGTTTCAGGCAGCCCGAAATGGATACAAAAGGGGCTCCCACCCGATATTACCAAAAGTTTCATCTTTCAAATATGCTAACGTGACCGCAGTTCCGCCGAGTGTGGACTGGAGAAAGAGGGGAGCTGTTACAGGCATCAAGGACCAAGGCCAATGTGGTTAGTGAATAGAAAACAGTTGGCCATAGCCAACATCGACTAATCCCGCCTTTCATTTTTCTCGATGAATACCATGTTTTTAGGTAGAAAATTTTCTCTCAAAGAAACAGATTCTCATGAAACAATTAAAAATGCAGGATGCTGCTGGGCATTTTCTGCTGTGGCAGCAACGGAAGGAATCAACCAGCTCACAACAGGGAGACTAGTCTCACTATCCGAACAAGAACTCGTGGATTGTGACACAAGTGAAGACCAGGGATGCAGTGGTGGTCTCATGGACTATGCGTTCGAATACATCATGGGAAACAAGGGACTGACAACCGAATCTAATTATCCCTACCAAGGAGTAGACGGCACCTGCAACACTCAAAAAGAATCATCCCATGTCGCGAAGATAGCAGGACACGAGGACGTTCCAGCCAATAGCGAGTCATCATTGCTAAAAGCGGTGGCACACCAACCTGTATCCGTAGCCATCGATGCTGGTGGATCAGACTTCCAATTCTACTCGAGCGGGGTATTTACAGGAAAGTGTGGAACCGATCTAGACCACGGTGTCACCGCAGTCGGTTACGGGAAAACTAGTGACGGTACAAAGTATTGGTTAGTTAAGAATTCTTGGGGAAGTAGCTGGGGAGAGAGTGGCTATATTAGAATGCAAAGGGGAATTTCTGCTTCAGAGGGTCTCTGTGGTATTGCTATGGAAGCTTCTTATCCAACTGCTTAAAAATGTAACATCCCAAATCTTGATTTTCTTCGTGAAACACTTGGCTCTAATTATGTCAAATCTTATGTAATATATAAGACATTATTATGTGATTCCTCGTCCAACTCTCCAACATGCATTCCACAATTTTACTTCAATTAACGGTACAAAATGCCACGTGAAAAAGAATTACATATTTAAAAGTAAATTTGAATACAGAAAAGTTTTTACAAGAATAAAGTATAGACATAATACCTATATTATTACAAGAAAAAGTGTTATCAAATATTATTTATATAAAAACATGGGAGTCTTAGAGTAATTACTTTGTATCACATTTTTAAACACCAAAAATACTTGTATAATACTCAATTTTATTTATTTATCTTTATCTGTATATTAAAATTTGTAAACAAATATATCATCATTCATAAAAAAAGAAAAAATGAAAGATAGATAGAAATTCAATAATTTGATAACATTTGGTAAACTATTTCAATGGTATGAATATGCGAACACTAATATTGATAATTAAATTCACTTATTTATTATAATTATAAGTGTGTGGAAGAATGATCCTCGCAAAAACAAGATATACACGAGTCATATAATATTAAGAACTTAATTATAAAATAAAATATTAATAATGTGATGATAAATCCAAACTAAATCAAATATGAAACGAACAATAAATTTCAACTGAAATTGAAACCGTGAAATCCGAAATTTACATGAAAACTAGCAAGGAATCTGCTCTGTGAACCACTTCATCACCGAAAACGGAGCCTTGATCAGCGAAAGCGCCAGCTCCACGATCACCGTCACACAGATGCAACAAGGGCACAAGCAACTCAGCAGAATTCTGCATTTCCCCTCAAAATCAAAAATCTCTCGATAAAAGTGAAGTAAATCTGTATCAAATCAATGGAGGGGCGTGCTTGCGTGTGTGCGTGTGTGAGAGAGAGAGAGATAGAGAAGGGGGAACCGTACCCGACGATCCAGATGACGACTCCGATTATGGAGAGAAGAAGGGCGACGAAGGCGAATGGAAGACCCAACAGAAATCCCAAAGGGCGGCATTGGCAGTCTTCACCACAACTGCAGCACATATTTCTGCAATCTCAATCTTTGTTCGAAGAACGCGTGTGGGTCAACATTGAAACTATATGGTTGTGGACGGATAATGCGAAGCTTCCCAGTAAATTAAATTATAGAATCGACGATGATTAAAAACGCGTTTGAACAAGTCACGTCTATTATCCTATTAATTATTTTTGAATAAATATATTGTGAAACGGTCTCACGAATCTTTATCTGAGAAGGGTCAATCCTAACGATATTCATAATAAAAATTAATATTCTTAACATAAAAAAATAATATTTTTTATAAATGGCCTAAATAAGATATCCGACCTACGAAATATGACATGGTGTATATTTAAGCTAGTATTTCAAGTAATATAAGTAATTAATAGTAGTATTCAACTAATAAATAACTAACATTCAAACTAAATGAAAGGTATAATATATAATAATAATAAATGAAAAAACAAAATAAATAATATTATTAGTTACATGACATACCAACAAGAGTGTGTCTCATGTGAGACCGTCTCACGGATCTTAATCTGTGAGACAGGTCAACCCTACCCATATTCACAATAAAAGTAATACTTTTAGTATAAAAAGTAATACTTTTTCATAGAAGACCCAAATAAGAGATCCGTCTCACGAATACGACCCGTGAGACCGTCTCACACAAGTTTTTACCTACCAACAAAACACAATACATAATGTATCATTCCAACAACAATACGAAACATATACTAATACATAATGTTGAAAATTGAAACAACATCAACAAATTATCAAATGAACTATTATGACAACCTCTTCTTCTTCAATCATCGATACTCCAAATACGACAATCTTATGTTGTTTCCAAACTAAAATATATCAAACAATTATTTGTGATTGATATTAATTTAATAAACAATGAAATTGACAAATTTAAACTTTGCCATGTTTAAATATTTGTTCGTTGTTGTCTCTCTTTGGTTACAGGTCTATTCATCTCATTCCTCAAACGAGCTCTTCTATTTCTATCACTTCTTTTTCTTTCACGTGTGACAGGGTTGTGATGCAACTAAAACATGTGTGTATCTCAGTATCATTCATCTGAAACAAGTTGAAATTTTCCTCCGCATGTTGTTAAGTGCTCAGACATGTTATATCATGATTGCACAAGCGCTATCGGGTCTAGCAAATTCCTTTAGCACTTAGCAGTGCAAATAGTATGAGAACATGAGATGCCAAAAATTTTCCATTTACCACACGAACATTCACATTTTACCACTTGCACATATTTCCCAGGACTTGGTCTTCCTGTAGTTGCAACCGAAGTCGTTTGTTCTCCTACACCATATTTCGTAACACAATGCTCGCTCGATCTTCTTGCACATTCATCATACTTCGACATGCATAATCTGGCCATGGTTGATTTTATTGAACCATATGACGACATTTGTGACATGTTCAATGAAGTATTGTACGCACCTCTAAAAGGTCAAGTGTACAGTCGTATAAATAAAAAGTCTACGAGCACCTTTTAACACACTGTTTAAGCACTCTGATATGTTGTTCGTCATCACATCATGACTCCAACTACCGTCATGGGTTAGACTCCATTTCTCCTTGGAACTTCCAACCAAATACCTTTGCACCAAAATTTTATTGTCCTTGATTACCTCTATTGTCACTTCAAATTTACAAATTTAGTGTTCCATACCCGCTTTCCAGTATAAATATTTCAAATGCACATATTTGAACTTAACATTAAAATTTGTGTGAGGCCCAAGCCCTTGAGCCCAATTATAATCTCGGCCCAACTTTATCCTATAAAACTTATAACCCTTCATTCTTCTCATTTTACACTATACGTCAAAAAAAATAATTCACTCTTAAAACTCTCTCTCTCTCCCTCTCTACAAAGAACATGAAGTTCCATCTGAAGGTCTTGTCGATGCTACCTGTGGGAGCAGTGTCCCCACATGATCTGGGCCGTTGATTTTAAAGAATTTGGTGAACCCTGCATATGAATTGGTGGACCCCGCATATGTGTGGTTAAAAGTGGACTTTTGATCTTCTCATGGGGACAGTGCCCCATGAGATAGGGTGAAATATTCCCTGAAAGGATTCAAGTTTTCTTGCAGTCAACCTTGATTTCAATACTAGCAGAATATTGTAAGTCGAACGTGCATTTTCTTGATACGTTTATAATATTATCTTTATGGCATGTTAAGTTTAAATATATGATGTATTGCATGACAACATATTTCAACAAACATTTTGTTATTGTCATGATCTTGTTTGTGAACTTTTCTAGTAAGGTAAAACTAGATACTTATGATCCAACCTAGGAGTTAAGCCAAATATTTATGATCCAGTCCGGGGAGTTAAGCCAGATATTCGATGTGTATTGTTTTCTGTTTTAGATCTACTTGTGAATAAGTTTTAATGATATGATATGATATAGTAATATGTAAAAATATTATATTGTTTTTAAACTTGAAGATATGCTCCCTCTAATTACTGAGTGACGACCATATAACTTACCCCTTATATTTCATTTCAGATGAGAATGAGATAGAAGAGCAAGAATCAACTGTTCGGTTAGGAAATTACTATTTCTTTGTGTATTTGGCATTCATTTGAATAAGTTGAACATTGGGATTGTTTTTTTTGTCATTGGATTGTAAGACAAATTATTTGTTGAATATAAAGTTATTTTAGAATAAAAATATTGTTAAGATTCAATGTTCTCGGTCAATTTAATTATTAAATTTCAAGAACAATGCCGATGTTCATGCTATGCATCTCGGTGCGTGACATTTAAGTGATATCAGAGCCGGTCATCGGCAAGGAACACCGAGAAATAAGTGTTATGCGGGACAAAGTGCTACATGCATGAGCACCACATCTTGAACCTACGGGGCAAAGTGTTACATTACGGGAGTCACCTCTTGAACCTGTAGGAGCCACATCTAGATTCTCTGCGCCTGTGGATCGAGGGGTCAGACCATTACGAGAACGTTGCTGATAGGACTCGTTTTTACGTGTTAGTTTTGAGTCGCATTCATGCATCATATTAGTTTGTTTTAGTTTAATTTAGCATTCATTTAGCATTATTTAGCATTTGGCTGATCTCGTGTATTTTGTGGTTATTTTGTAGGAATAAGACAAAAAAGGGATTTTATATGCAGAGCGACGGTTTTAAATAAACGTCGCCGATCTGAATCGGCAACGGTTCTGTAAACCGTCGCGGATCTGAATCGGCGACGGTTATGTAAACCGTCGCTGATCTGAATCGGCGACAATTTACTGAAAAGCGGTCGCTATTGGCGACGGTTTTATCTTAGACCGTCGCTATGCGCGACGAAATCCGAGAAGATTTATTTCCAAATTTTATGGACTCTATAAAACGACCTAACCGAATACACGAGAAGGCGCCGCGATTTGGAAGGGAGAGCACTGTAGCAGGCGATAGCTCAACGGAACCGGAACAAGAACTCAACAGCGTTTTCTCTTTACTCTTTTATTGTAGTTAGGACTTAGGGGATCCGACCCCGAACCGTTGTTTGATTATTTAATTCTCGACTTTTGATTCATTCTTGATTGTGCTATTATTTTACATTGAATTGTTAAAGCCTAGCTAACTTTAATAATATCTAATATTGTGGGTGAGTTCGAGAGAATAACTTGCGATAGGAACAAGTAGCATAATCCGTGGATCTACAATTTACATAGAGATATGAAGTTGGATACACGTTGGTAGTCATAGTCCAGTAGAGCGAAAACTAAGGGATTTCATAGATCGACATGCAATTCACCGTTAGTAAATAATAAAAGAGATTTTATTATTCTTTCGTGTAGAATTAGTTTAGCATAGCTCGAGAGAGTATGTTAATTGCTTAGGAAATCCTGTCAAAAGCGTAAATCAGTGTCGATATTAAGTAATTAAATTAACGACGGGTAGGTGAACCGAGATCCTAACACTCGCTTATTTATTATTTTAGTTTATATTATTTTTAATGTGTTTGTTTCAATTTAGTGTTTTAGTATTAATTTAGTTAATAAGTAATTCAATTGTCGTTTTAATTAATTAACGAATTTAATTTAAAGTAAATTTGTCTAATCAATCTCTGTGGGATCGATACTCGTACTCTTATACGTTTTACTATAACTTGACATCGTGCACTTGCGATTATTTCGAGCTTGAATTTTTATTTATTTTTATTGGAGATTTTACTGTGCAAGTTTTGCTCGATCAAGTTTTTGGCGCCGTTGCCGGGGATTGAAATTGACAAATTTTTCTTTTTGTTATTTTCTTTAGTTAATTTAATTTTTTTTAGTTATTTATTTTATTTTATTCCTGCGTGATCTACCGTTTTCTATTTTCTTTTTGCAGGAAATTTTCTTGTGCAATACTTTGAGATGTTTCATCGAAAAGTATTCACAAGATTTGCCCAACAACGCGGAGAGCCTTTTTACGCAGCATGGGAGAGATTCGATTATTTAGCAAAAAATTTCCTGTATCATGATTTTTCTAACTATTCTCTTCTTAAATTTTTCCTTGATGGTTTGGATGCACTAACACGAAGATGGGTGATCGACGGAGCACTAACAACAGGCAGGCCACTATTTTGCCGAGATGATGAGAAAATGATACTTTTGTTGGGTGATATGGCGGACTTTGACTACCATAGATATTTGGATCTTTCACCACAGTGTTGGAGTCATCAATACACACAAGATCATTACCCAGAGTTTATAGACCAACCATTTGAGTTTCAAAATGATGAGAGAGATAGCCATGAACTGATCACGACTCAACTAGAAGATACCGTGAATAGGTATGTGGCACTGACTGAGGCAGCTATAGAAAATCAAATTAATTCTCTGCGCAACCTTGAGGAGCAAATAGAGAATATCAAGAAATCCATCTTTCAGAGTCGCCGAGAACATGAAGTGAAGCGAGATACTCAACCGGTGATCGATCCGGTTTGGTTTGATGATGATGACTCAAACAACCAAGATAGTGAGAATGAGTTGGATAAGACTGAAAATCTAGAGTTGTTTGATCCTTCGCTGGTAAATGAGCCTCAGTCGGAAGAGATTTGTGAAGAATTTTCTGATAAAGGAGTGCCGACACTATTTTTCTCATCTCATGCCGATTATTCAGAGTTGTGTGTTGTTGAGGTGACGAGCTTAATGTGCCTATATCTAGCCAGACTTGAGGGCATTTGGAATCCAGACCCAGATGTGGTGTCATATGACACTTACTTTGGGCATCAGCCGCTCTTTGATAAGGACTTCGGAGGGTCAAGCCGACGACTAGAAATCAGGCGCTACTTGGGAGGCAACCCAAGCGTTTTATATTTTAGTTATTTATTTTAATTTTAGTTGTTGCATTGAGTCCCGGTTTCGTGGTTATTTGATTTTGCTCAATTTCTTCTGTGCCAGGTGAGCATACTGGAGGACGTGGGAGATTGATGGCCTTAGGAGCTCGTACAATAGGAGATGATTGATGTCTACAACTACTACAATATAATCAACCAGGGGAGTTTTATTTTATTTTTATTAAATTATTAATTATTAATAATTTTTTTTTATGCATGCATTTAGTTGTTTGGTTTTATCTATCTATTTAATTTTTCTATGTCGTCTAGTGCAATGGGGACATTGCACGACTTTAGTATGAGGGGGTGGGGTAGGTATTTTCTTTTAATTATTTGGTATCATTTAAAAAAAAAAAAAATAATTTAAAAAAAAAAAAAATTGGATGATGAAATTTGGCCAATGATGAATGCGAATTGATGATAAACATGCTCATTGATCTTGTTTCTTCATTAAGTTTTAGACACCCCTGTTGTTGAAGCATGAAATTTTTGCTTGAATGTTGAATATTTTTAAACACATGTTGTAACTAGTGAATTTTGTGAATAGTAGTGCAATTTTGAATTTTTGTGGGGAATTTGAGAAGCATGAGGTGTGAGTTGAACTTGAGTGCATGTCTATGAAATGAGTTACTAACCAGTGGCACAATAATGAATTAGACAATTTTTTTTTTATGGATTTGAATATGGAGTACATAGTGAAAATTGTGCACTTAAAAAAAAAAAAAAAAGTTTCTTGTAAAAAGGAACTATTGAAAAAAAAAAAAGGGGAGATGTAAGGTGAGGGGGAGCCAAATAAAGGAATGAAATCCTATTCCTAGGCTAAAAAGTTGGAGATGTAAGGAGACGAGGAATGTCGGAAAAAAAAAAAAATCTGACAAGTGCATAATGAAAATGAGCTGTGTATTCCCGTCTTTTAATCAATTGACTATACTCTGATAATAAGTGAATCCTAATGTGCAAATATGAAGTCCTAATTAGTTGTACTTACTGGTTAGCAATGAGTGGAGACTGGAGCATGAAAGTGAACTTGCATTTAACATGTAAATCGAGTTATCTTGCAAATTTCAAGAATGAATCTACTTGCAAGACACGATACTGGAAACAACATTGCACTCACACACGTTCACGTTCAACGCATAAAAATTAGTGTGGAAATTTCAAGGGGTGTGCGATGACTTGTGTTGTACATTGATCAATGGAAAATATACTTAAGATTTGTTGATGCATGAGTTGAGCCGTTACATATCATTGAATTAGTTTTCATTTTATTTTATTTAGTTGATTTTTGTTTTTGTTTTTAGTTTTTGTTGTGTCTTGTCACCTATTTTGCTCGAGGGCGAGCAAAAGGTTAGTATGAGGGAGTTGATAGGACTCGTTTTTACGTGTTAGTTTTGAGTCGCATTCATGCATCATATTAGTTTGTTTTAGTTTAATTTAGCATTCATTTAGCATTATTTAGCATTTGGCTGATCTCGTGTATTTTGTGGTTATTTTGTAGGAATAAGACAAAAAAGGGATTTTATATGCAGAGCGACGGTTTTAAATAAACGTCGCCGATCTGAATCGGCGACGGTTCTGTAAACCGTCGCGGATCTGAATCGGCGACGGTTATGTAAACCGTCGCTGATCTGAATCGGCGACAATTTACTGAAAAGCGGTCGCTATTGGCGACGGTTTTATCTTAGACCGTCGCTATGCGCGACGAAATCCGAGAAGATTTATTTCCAAATTTTATGGACTCTATAAAACGACCTAACCGAATACACGAGAAGGCGCCGCGATTTGGAAGGGAGAGCACTGTAGCAGGCGATAGCTCAACGGAACCGGAACAAGAACTCAACAGCGTTTTCTCTTTACTCTTTTATTGTAGTTAGGACTTAGGGGATCCGACACCGAACCGTTGTTTGATTATTTAATTCTCGACTTTTGATTCATTCTTGATTGTGCTATTATTTTACATTGAATTGTTAAAGCCTAGCTAACTTTAATAATATCTAATATTGTGGGTGAGTTCGAGAGAATAACTTGCGATAGGAACAAGTAGCATAATCCGTGGATCTACAATTTACATAGAGATATGAAGTTGGATACACGTTGGTAGTCATAGTCCAGTAGAGCGAAAACTAAGGGATTTCATAGATCGACATGCAATTCACCGTTAGTAAATAATAAAAGAGATTTTATTATTCTTTCGTGTAGAATTAGTTTAGCATAGCTCGAGAGAGTATGTTAATTGCTTAGGAAATCCTGTCAAAAGCGTAAATCAGTGTCGATATTAAGTAATTAAATTAACGACGGGTAGGTGAACCGAGATCCTAACACTCGCTTATTTATTATTTTAGTTTATATTATTTTTAATGTGTTTGTTTCAATTTAGTGTTTTAGTATTAATTTAGTTAATAAGTAATTCAATTGTCGTTTTAATTAATTAACGAATTTAATTTAAAGTAAATTTGTCTAATCAATCTCTGTGGGATCGATACTCGTACTCTTATACGTTTTACTATAACTTGACATCGTGCACTTGCGATTATTTCGAGCTTGAATTTTTATTTATTTTTATTGGAGATTTTACTGTGCAAGTTTTGCTCGATCAGTTGCGTTCTGAAAGAGGGTTAATTGTGATACCTCTTTTACAACATAGTAAAAATTAAATATTTAAAATGAGTTTATAATGGGCTACAATGGATTTCTATAATAACTTGTATTAATAATTTTCATAAAACGAGGACGAATATGAAGTAGTTGCTATAGGGGTCCATTGTGCAGTTACGCAGGCGCGAGCACGGGGCTCGGGGCATGAAAGTTTGAGCATACATGTCTCAAACAACAACGATACATACCATGTGACGGTCGAAAATACAGTACATCATCAACTGCTGACGTAATTCTCTTATGCCTATCAGAAATTAGACACACATCATTTGCATCACAAACAACGTGCTGACCGAGATTCTGCAAGAACCATTTCCTCGAGTCAGATGTTTCTTCATCCACTATGGCGAAAGCTAGTAATAAAACTTGATTGTTTGCATCCAGAGTGATAGTGATCAACATTTTGTACTTATATTTTGTGTAAAAATATGTACTATCAACACTAATTATTTTGCCACAATGTCGAAATCTATCTATGCACAGCTTGAAATCACAAAAAACATATCTCAATGTTTTTATCGCTCGATTTTTTGATATGAGATTGTTCCACTCCACAATTGTATTTGGCCATAGTACCTTTATATTTTGAAAGTAGTTGCACATAGCTCTCTCATTTACTATAAACCATCATACATTGCAAACTTCGTCATATCTTCATATATGAGATTGTGCATTAAAATTTTTCTTTCACTTGCTCAATTATATACTTGATCTCGAATGAAGGATTACATATTGAACGAAGGATCACATCTTATAATGCCCATCGACATCTTTTTACTTCTTCTTAATTGCAAAATGATCTCTTTGCATTTTGATGAGTGTCATGTCACCGTTGGCAATTTTATATAAATTTATTCTACGTCAGTGAGCCAATTTTTACATAAACACTGTAATAATAGATAAGTTTTGAAAAATATATATTCTACAAGCACACAACACATGCATGTGCTAGTTTGAAGAAAGAATACTTCTTTTACAATAGATATTACCATATTTATTGCCCAGAGTAGTGTCCGAGTAATATGTGAGCGTTTGATCAATAATCAGGAGTTCAATTCTCCTATCAAAACTTTCTCGTACGACCTTATCATACATGATATGTCTAATACGATTTACTTGATTAGTCTGATTTGTAGACTGAGGTTTATTCAATGTTTACATAAAACAATAACATATGTGAGTTTTATTATCATATATATATATATTAGATGCTACATATTCGTTATACAACCGGGTGAGGGCTTTTACTCTAATGTAAGATCAAATTCACACCTCTCAATGAATAACTCGTATATCTATGTAAATCTAATACGGTTTATTAGTAATCGTCTATAAAATATTGATATAATATAACTTGCTATGTATTAAGGTATAATGAAATTGGAATATTTTTTGCAAGGTTTTAAGATAAGCGTGAAGCGTGATTAAATGTCACGATCAAATCAAACTTCAAGATTCATAAGTTTAAGCAAGTTTAATATGAAATTAAGCATTAAAAAGTGTTTTAGTTTTAGTATAATTTTAATTATGTCAAGTCAATCAACATATTAAATAGCACATAAACATATAAATTTAAGAATAAATGCATAAATTTCCAAGTTATCAGGTTCATAGATGTAGTTTGCCTGTATTAACTTCGTTTGGTGATACAATTGAATTGAGAGGCTAATTGGGTAGGTGACGGAGAAGATGGATGGTTTTCTTGGATATATTGCTCACCATTGGACTGTGACAAATATACCGGACCAAAAATACAATTGTTTTTTTAATTAATTCAGCTCCATCTTTTAAAATTTACTAGTATAAATAAGGGTTCGTTCGATCCTACCTGTGGAGGCACTGTCCCCACAAGATTTAGATGGTCTAGATTTAGCCACATTTGTGATTTAAAAAAAAAATAGTGGACCTCATGTACTTGTGGCTAAATCTGGACTCTGGATCTATACATGGGGGCACTGCCCCCACATGTAGGGTGAAATCTAACATACATATAAATATATCACTTTCATTTGTGAATTGACTTATATGTCCTTGTTCATTTATTTAATCTAATTTAATTTAGCAAACAAATTCATAGGTTATCTTAAAGTTTTTTTTTGTAATTCATTGTCCATCTTAAATGAATTTGGACATTAATACACATTCCTCTTTTTTTTCCTAACTTTTATGTCAAAAAAATTATTTATTTAAATATTTTTGTTAATTTAAATTTGGACATTAATACCCATTCCTCTTTCTTTCCTAACTTTTATGCCAAAAAAATTATTTATTTAAATTTTCTTGTTCATTTAAGTTAGCAAATTAAATTAATAGGTTTTTTTTAGGAGTTTTTTGTAATTCATTGTCCATCTTAAATGGATTTGGACATTAATACACATTCCTATTTTATTTTAAACTTTTATGCCAGAAAAATTATTTATTTACATTTCTTAGTAAATTTAACATCTAACATACATATAAATAAATGATTTCTAATTGTGAATGTTCTAATATACTCTTATTCATTTAATTTAGTAAATTTAATCAATAATTTTTTAATGGATTCTTTTATAATTTATTGTCTATCTTAAATGCCTTTGAATATTAATGGATGTTGAATTTATCAATTTACCCATGATTTTTCTTTGTTGCTGCTAAAATTAGCGTATTTCTTCATTATTGCTAATGAATATTTAATATTTACATCTTATCTTTTCTTTTATTTTACATATAAATAAGTCACTTTTATAACAAATTGATTTTAAAATAACAATTTTTTAAATGAATTCTTTTATAATTTATTGTCTATCTTCAATGCCTTTGGATATTGATGCATTTTGAATTTATCAATTTACACATGATTTTTCTTTGTTGCTACTAAAATTTGTTAATAAAATTAGTGTATTTCTTCATGGTTGCTAATGAATATTTAATATTTATATCTTATCTTTTCTTTTATTTTACATATAAATAAGTCACTTTTTATAACAAATTGATTTTAAAATATGAACTAAGAAGCATCGTATATTTCTTAGATATTGAAATATGTTAAAATTATTTGCAAGAATATTTTTTCAACGTAAAATTATTCTGTGATTGCAATTTTGCAATACTTTTCTCAAATTATTTTTTAATTGTGGTTTTACTACTTGTACATCTCATTGCGTGGTAGAAAACCTTGTACCATATATGGGTGTAACTCGCTTTAATTTTTAAAATATAACTAATAAAATTTGTTAGTTCTTCAACTATATTTTTCAATTTTTTCATAATATTATAAACACGTTATATTATTTTTTTATAAATTTTATATATTTAATTTAAGTTATTTTTACTAATTAATGTCTATAAATTTGTGAAACTCTTGATATTTTTATATAGCTGATAAGAAATACGAAAAATTTAAAACTTCTAATAAAATGTTTGATATTTCAGATGTAACTATAAAATAATTTTTTTAGGAACTTAAAATTTTTTTTATGTATTTAAATTAATTTTTTTAATTAATATCAATGAATTTATGAAGTTCTTGATATTTTTATGTAGATGATAAGAAATGCTAAATTTTTGACAAATTCCAATAAATTGATTTAAGTAATAATTAAATAAATAGTTACTCAATAATTTAGTGATTTCATTTATTATTCATTATGTATTATGATAATGTTTTAGATAAAAAAATGTTTTTAAAATTAAAATTTCTATTATTATATATTTTGTTATCAATATTCAATTGCGTTCTATACATAATACAAATTATGATTATATTAGCATTATTCTATTATGAAATCATCATATATAATATATTATTTGTTATATTGTTTGTTCTTTTCAACCTATTAATTAATTTCTAATTGCATATGATGAAATTACATACATAAAAAACAAAATTTTCTCTTTTCTACATATTAATTAATTTAGCATTATATATGATGAATTTATATATATAAAAGCTATTTTTCACATTTCAAAATAACAAAATTGTTATTTAATATTACTTACTTATTAAATTAACTAAGTTATGTTTACCAATTCATTGTGCATTATTATTATGATTGCAACTTAATGAATCATAGGTGAGGACATATAGTGGTCACCCTAACGATTAATATTTGTGTTTAAATTATTATAGTAATTAAAACTAATTTGTGTTCGATGAAATTATTTGATTAGTGAGAATAAATTTGATTTAGAAAAATAATTTCTATAATGTAAACTAACAACGTAATGTATAACAATCGAAATGTGACGTTTGAATTGTTTTACTATTTTAAAAGATTTTAGTTAATGTTGCATCATTACTCTGGTTATAAATTTTGGTAAAGCGGCATTTGCATGATCCTACAATTGCTATATATAAGAGTCAAAATCATGAGATCAATTTTCATATATTGCAATTGGTGTAATTATTGATATTGTTGGAGTGCAATAATTGTCTTTGTTAGATACATCAATCGAATCATGACGATTAAGCTACTATACAGTTTAAAACATTTGAGTTGATGTGTAATATCTATTCTAAAAAAAGAAAAATTTAAACAAATTCGCAATGATTAAAAGTTAGCAAAAACACAATTGATATTTAACTTAATAACAAGTTTAGGGGTTTTATTTTAACATCATTATAATAATTTAGTTAATTAAGAGAAATTTATTTGATAGTCACTATATGCACTCCATTTAATACATTGTGATTTTGGTTTTAGAAAATTTTACTATTCTCTTAATGTTATTTTTATTGTTTTCCATTGTGAATGATATTTGGATGAAAAATATCTTTGTTAATTTGAGAGAACTGTCATTATGTTATAATCATGCAAATTGAAAAATGTTATATAAATAAGTGAATATATTTGATTTATCGTCATGATGTATTTTTATTTATTGTGTTTTGATATATTTAGATTAATAAATACTCATAAACAATATGTTATTCAAACAATTTTAAAAATTATCCAAATCTCGTTAGTATATATTTCATTATTAATCACCCACGTGCATCGCACGTGTTCATTCCTAGTATTCCTAAATAAGCAAGTCGAGTTGGCTACACATGCATTTTAAATAAATCATCTAATGTAGGCCTAAGAATGATATTTTTTTACTTGATTCAAGAAGAAACAACAGTATTTACAATAAAAAGGGGAAAAAACAAGCACACAGAAGGTTATTTCCAGCTCCAGACAAGCTGCACAAAACAGTACAATCCCAAGGAGAAAGGATAGAGCAGAAATGCTAATAAGCAAGTCCATAGAGGATAAGTGGTGCATGAGTAAGCCATGATGCCTATAATAGCACACACCACAATAATAGTTAGCACTTCTGCTGAATAATCCCATGTTAAATCTTTTGCATACACAATAGCCAACAAAGTTGTCAATCCTGAAATGTTGTTCATGATAACTCCAGCATAAATCTGCATCATCCAAATTCATAAAAAAAGATTAATGATGCTAGATTTAATCCTAAAAGTCAAACTTAGAGGAGAATTTTTTGGTCATATACCTCCGAAAATGTTAAAGAAGCAGATCTTTCACTTTTACGGCTTGCGGGCAAGATTGCTGCTATTAGAGCTCTTGCATTCATAGCCAATGGAACTATCACAAATGATATGCAGAAAGATGGTAAACTCATGGAAAACGACAATGCTAGAATACTATTCATTAGAGGTCCTCCAAGAAATGTCAGTACAACAATGCCAAACAGAACTTGGAATACTGATACCATAAATGCCCATTTGTCATACACTTCTTGTTTCCACATAATCTGCAAGTATGAGAGGGAGGCATCAAAGTTCAGATTATTGTTACAAAATTGAATGATGTGATTCTTATCTTTTGAACTGTAGAGCAGCCTAAGTATCACATTTGGATTCTTGTGTGTCAATATATGTAGCATGATAATCAAGCAAGTGATCTTAGATATGCATGATGCTATCGTACAATCGAGAGCTAATCCAGAGCTAAAACTAATGGTTATATTGAAAATCAAATCTTTGAAACTATATAATAGTCTAAATCCCACATTTCTATCATCGTGCCTAAGAGACAACCACATCGCAAAACAAAAACATCTGATGCTATGCAGCCTCACCTTGTCGAATTCATCTATGCTTTTCCTCCAGTCTGAGGTATTTGCAACACGAATGGCCTTCTTAAGCCATTTGGTTACTCCAGCAACAAATTCAGGTTCATCAATTATACTATTATTATCTTGATCAAAATCTTTGAACAGCTCCTTCACTATGTCAACATGATTTTGCTGAAATTCCCCAAATTTCACAGTACTTATTAATTGCTCTAGTTCAGATTTCGATATCGACTTGTCTTTGTCTGTGTCAAATTGCTTGAACAGACTGTCACAACAAAAACGTCACAAACAAGCTCATGAATTATTCAAAGGATCCAAAAGAAAAAGCGAACCAATAAAGAATAAGTTATAATTATTGAACCATTTACCTTCGAATACGCTCAATGTTTGGCCTTCCGTCCTCTGTGATCAGATATTCAGATCTAAGCAATTTTGTTTGAGCATGTTTTAAAATCTTGGACATTATCCTGTCTATCTCTTTAGGATCATCTTCTTTCTTCTCTTTAAATACTCGAAAAAGCTGCAGAAAAATAAAAGGCAAAGAATATATTTATAAAAACTGCTACAGTAGTACCAAAATGCTAGTAAATACATTGATTGAGTAGCTTTCCTGCCTCATGAAAAACGTTTCCTGAACCAGATTCACCATGTTCAGATGAATTGGTTTCATCTATCCATTTCTTGCATCCACTGATGAATTCTTTCTCGGTGATAGTCATGTTACTGTCGAAATCAAATGTGTTCATAATCTCTGAAACTGCATATCTGTTATCAACTTTCATTTTCCCACTTTCAATTATCTCAAGAACCAGCTTTTCTATCTCAGTCTTTGTTATACATTTATCCGCGTCTTTATCCGTTTCAGTGAATAATCTGCCCAAAAAAAGAGCATGAATGGCATATTCAAACAGTAAAAATATTTCATGAATAATGTTTGATTTAAGTTACTTTTTTATGACAGGAGTATTGAGTTTCCCATCTTCATTCACAATATCGCCTAGCCGGCCCACGTGTTTCAGAAATCCAGCCCTTAGAAGCTCATACTTCGAGTAGTCTAAACTTCTTTGTTGAATCCAGGGATTCAAAATCTGAGCAAGAACACAAAATTTAATCATACCGGATGTAAAATCATCGCACAGCTAGTAAAATATAAAGCAATAAATTCAGGAAACCTGATAGAGAAAATATGAGAGTAGCGAAAAGATTGCAACTATGAGTGCCATTAAAGTCATCAAACGATTTTCAAATAAATTATTGAAAACGTTAACCAGCTGCACAGTTATGTAAGGAATCAAAGACAAGAGCATAATCCCAGCAGTGGTTCGAGTCTCTCGATCAATTGTAACACCGGTATCTGCAGTAATGATAGAATATTCAGCCCTTGCATATAGAAGTATAACAATTTTCTTGGCAAGTTTTAAGCTAATAGGCCTACCTCTCAAGAGTCGTAGTTTTTCTTTGGCCGGCGAACAAATCGAACCCGATGATTCAATGCGATCAGTTGATTTTTGGGGTAAGTCTCTTCTGCCAAATATCACACATATTCCCCATTGCAAAGTTAGACCAAAGACCGTCATTCCCGCGTAGATACCGACTCCCACTGAGACTTGAGATGCAGCATTCTCTTTGCTCATGAAAACTCCAGACACTGCAAAAGAAAAATCACTGAAACCTTCTTGCAGCCATTCAAAGATTTCCATATAAACCATATATTAAACTTTCAGTTTCTCAAATCTTCCGGAGAGAACTTGGAATTCATATTTGTCTAGCGTACAGAACGAGAAAATCCAAGAAAGTTACTAACCGATCATCAGCATCATCGACGGTAAGGCCATAAGAATTCGAAAAATAATACCCCCGAATTTTCCAGTTCCAAGAATATGGAAAAGCACCTTACTCCCTTTCCCCAGTTGCTTCTCTCCAAATATCAGCAGACTTTGATATACCATTATCTGGAAGATGAATCCTGCAGCATTTTCTGCACATGGAAGGAAACCATACTGATGGATGCACCCGAAGCTGTTCGGAGGCGATGAATCGGCACTTGAAATAATAATATATGGAGACTGATTATACCCAACATCACTAACTCCATCCGAGATTAAATCATTGGAAGATTTGAGCTTTATGATTCTTCCTTGAACTATGCTGCTCAAAAGGATCAAGAGCATTAAATTTACTGCGAGAGCAGCCATTGCGAATAATGATGGAAAATCGACTCAGATTGTTGAACAAAGAAAGTTGATCGGATTCCAAACAAAGAGCAAGGAATCTATATGACAATATCTAGAATCCACCAGGCTGACAATTTGATTAAAAAAACTAGCCTATTGTGAGATGTTAATACTCGAAAACAAGAATTCATTTGTCCCGTTAAAGCTTTATATCCCATGATGTTAGAACTTAAAACCAATAACGTCAAACATATAACATTGCAAGGGTGGACTTTGAATTTTCATGCAAGAAACATTCAAGATACTGTGAAAGCCTGCCTCCAATATGATTTGACTTCAGAATATTTTTAAAACTGTTTGAAAGAAGATTCCACCTCTTGGAATTTTTTACTTACCACGTTCTACTCTAATGTGGACACATGTTAATTAATTATTTACACATACGACCACCCCTGTCCCTAGTGTACTAATCCAAGCATCTTTTAATTATATAATGCATCTTATTCTTTAGATTATTATTTTTAAATTGTGTTCAAGTTGGCCTTGTTTGTTTCCCATTCAACAATAATTTTCCATTCCATTATTTACAAACAAAAAAAATTGGTAAGAACGTGTGTGAGACGGTCTCACGGGTCGTATTTGTGAAACAGATCTCTTATTTGGGTCACCCATGAAAAATTATTACTTTTTATGCTAAGAGTATTACTTTTTATTGTGAATATGAGTAGGGTTGACCCGTCTCACAGATTATGATCCGTGATATGGTCTCACACATGAGACCCACTCAAAAAAATTTAAGGTTTCATTCATTTATTTGCGCCTCACTTATTGCCTCTATCAATTTCGGAATTTTAATGTTGTCTGGTCTCTCCATATAAATTGATTGCATATTTTTTTTTTTAATTTTACTATCTTTAAAATTGAGAAATTCTGCCTAATTTCTATAGTTTTATTACATATATATTTTTTGCGAGTCCACCCTAAGCATGAGGTAGAATACTCGAGGTATAGTGTACTTGTTGGATTCCATGCAGAAGAAATTAGCTCTGAATTGATAGTTCATACCTGGTGTATTTTATCCAAGTTCAAATATAGTGCATGGTTTATATATAATGTCCTTTAATTAGTTTAGATTAAAAGTAAAATTTGTCTGAAAATAGTTTAAGTTAATTTAAGAATATAGTTTAAAAACATTTGACAGCATTAGCAATCTTTAATGATCATCTTGTTACCAATTCATAACATATGCTGCCAAGTTGTGAAGGCATAAATTTATTTTTTTGCATAGCTTCAATCCAAGGACGGAATACGGACAATAGATTCGTGAGTTTCGCATCGTTATATTGTTTAGGTATCGTTTGGTAGGTGTGATGTGAGAAAACATGTAGAGATAATAAATAATAGTTTGTAGATAAATAAGACAAATTGATAACAAATATGGTATTTGGTACAACCAATTAATTACCAGATATAATAAGTATTGAGTTTGATGTACATTATGATACTAAGGATTTGATTTTATTTTGAACCAAAATACCAAAACTAGCCTTGCATTTAGTCTTCCTGTTTTTTTTAGCTTTATTTAATTTTTTGTTTTGTTTTGCGAGCTTTATTTCGTTATAATTTTTGTTAGTAAATCGAACTTTGAATCTAAAAAACCAAATTAGTTTTGCTATTAAATATAATGACAAGTGCTAGATTATAATATTTATTATATTTTTGAGACCAAAATAATGAACAAAAACTTTTAGAAACAAAATTATGGTAAAGATCAAGACGGTATTAAAATTTTGAAAATAATTGATATTAAGAATGGATGTTAGAATTGGACGATTTTTTTAAATAAAAGATTAGTTACTTTTTTGTTTTATTTTTATATCAAATTTAAAAAATAGTGATATAAAATTAATATTTTTTTACAATATGTATTGATTTCCTTTTTGTAATTTATTATCAATATTTTATATTACACACATACACACACACACATATATATATATTAGTTGGCATAATTATATATACTTTATATTTATATTTGATATCTTAAAAAATAAACTTATATCTATTTTGGTATATTAATTTTAAACAAAATTAAATAATTAGATATATTCGATATCGGATCCAGTTAGTTAACATTAAATATTGAATACATTATTTGTATTTTTTTTATTTTAGTTACGAAATCAAGAGAAAACCCATTAAGAAATGAACATATTCGAAAATTTCAAAAATATTTAAATCTTGAGAATATATTAGCGTATTTTTAAAGAAAAAAAACCCAAAATAAATATAAATATTTTTTATGTCAAAACTATATACATTTCTATATATATATATATATATATATATATATATATATATATATATATATATATATATATATATATATATATATATATATATATATATATATATAACCGCCGTCTTTATTTTTCCACATTAAAATTTTTAGTTACTAATTTCTATATTTATTTTGGTCCATGAAATTTAATAGATATCATAAATTAGTCCTTACGATTATATTTAATCATAAAATTAACATTGAGGATTAATTGTGTTGCTTTTTTTAAGTTTAAGGACCAAAAGAATGTAAGACTAAATGTTTATCGTTTTACCATAAGTTATAACTTGTGGTAACAGTGTAACTCAAATCTTTTAATCGTATAGCAGCTCAAACACCACGTTTCAAATGTTCTACCTAGCAGAGATAATTATCGTACCAAACAATCTACCCCCTATAATTGTGCAGACCTTTCAATCAACGAAAATCGATGTAGACACCTATTAGTTTTCATCTTCAAATAGCAATTTTAGTGGATTCGGGATTTGTATCACAAACTTTAAACTTCAGACAAACACTAGACACAAATATTCATTCAACTAATCTATTCATGGCTTATCAGTCCTACGAAACAGTGCCTTCAGGCATACTTAAAGAAATAGTTCATATGCATGCGTACGTGCACGTGTGGGGTGTCTGTGCTGGGACAACACAAGACTTCACAGTTCAAGGTGTGCAAACCTTTCACATGGCATAGTGAGCTACTAACAGGTTAGCCGCATCCAATGAACTTCAGTGGCCAACAGGAACTGATCGACACAAAATCGTTGATTGTGCTTGCACATAATAACAAGAATTCCGAAGGGAACACACCAGTAACTTGTCAGTGAGGTATAGGATTGAGCTGTTTGTGCTGGTAAAAATGTGGAGCAGCCTCTGTTAGCCAGGAGGGATCAATAGAGATGACATTGCGCATGTATTGGCGATCAGTTGAGACAATAGAATGGAATACGATCCACTTTGGATTTACTCTGTAAAATAATTTTCAAACACAACACTCAAAAATCGACGTGCAAGAAGATTAATGAAAATGGCATTACATCTGGGTATAACCTGAATAACACAGATGAAGGATGGATGTAAACTTCTTGTGAACTTCTAATAGTTTTGTACAGACCATTGTGACTGAATGCCTAATAACAAGAACAGACAATACAAGTGATCAGTTAAAATTCATAGGAATTTTTTTCAGTGATATTATTTCAGTTCGAGAAATTTATAATTATTTAACACTTACTTCCAATCGACAAGCATTAGCGAAAAATCCAGCAGTGACTGCCTTTCTTACCACCTGCAGCATCATAAAAGGCAAATCATTTAGGTCCAGCAGAAATAATATTATAATCGCGAAAGGCTAGCTATGATTCATAACAGATTGGGATTAAAAGAGAATGTCCATCCATTCAAGAAATCTGTGCGACCATGAATGTGCATGGGAAAAGGAGGAAAGTTGGAATCTTGATGGTTCTTTAAGAATTGCAGGTAACACGGGAAAAAGGCTTGAAACCCACCACAAACTTGTACAAATAACAAAACGATAACTGATAGATATTCAATACTTGTTGAGTTGAATCTTGGTTTATTTAGCTACCATCCAATGGTGCTACTAACTTACCTTCATGTCACCTTCACAAGACTTTAAGGTTATGCCCAGGCGCTGCACAATTCGCCTCAGTTGTAGCCGAATTTCATGGACTTTTCTCTGAGAAATCAAAATGAAGTTTGAAGAGAATGACATATAACAAGTTCATTGAACGCCCCAAAAATCACAGCAACTGAATTGAGCATACCATAGCTTGGTAGTTTAAAAAGTTCTTGTGACACCAGTTTGAAGATTTTCCGGACTCGATAAATCCTTTATAAACATTTAGAAATGTTACGTGGTCACCCTGAGAACAATAAATATATTAATTCATGAATTCAAGCAAACACTGGGCTTTAATCATACAATTTTACAGTCTCATTTAATTCAATATAATGTGCTATCAGTCGAATAAACAAATATCAAGGATGCTCAAAAAAAGCATAAAAAACGAAGATTAAGTCCACGTACAAAGAATTGGTTCAAAAACCAATAAATAAGTTTCTTAAGAAGAGATTGCTAATTAATTTCATTTCAAGTCTTTAGAACACATTTTCTCACTACTTTTTACTGGCAAGGACAGCAGTATCAAAAGAAAAAGAGTCGAGTTCATGTCCCGGCAGTCAGCACAAAAAATATGTTACTTCACTTAAAAATATCCGAAGAACAACACCAAAACTCATGACTACAGTCTGAGGATAATTTTGTACTTATACATTACTTGTCCAATTACTAAATAATCGTTCCATAAGTTTCAAATTAGCTGACATGGGCAAAGCATATGCACAGGGGAGGAGTGAGCAAAAGAAAAAATACGGACCTCAGAAACAGCAAATCTCAACTTGGCTTCGTCCATTTCTTTTTGTACTCCCTTACTGGAAAACCAGATCGACTGCATAGGTAAAAGAGGGAGGGAAACAAAACCAGACAAAAATAAAACAAAAATTCACGCAATATCACATGTATAGAGAATCTTAATTAAAGTAAGGTAGCAAATAGGAAGATAATTTTACCTGTATGGATAGCACAGCAGCAATAGTAATGGCTTCCTCAGAACATCCAAAGTCGTTTGATGCTAGTATCATTTTTGAGATCATTGGATCCTAAAATGAGTATTATAGTAATAATAAGAGTTTTTTTTATAATGATAAGAAAAAGTCGGACTAACTTGAACAATAATATTTGACCAAAAATATGGGGCTATCTAAACATTTTATTTGGAAAGAGATAGCTCATGGCAAATCAGGACTCATTCTATCTCAAAGGAACAAGTGATGGATTGATTCGGCGTAAAACTAAGAGCACTCATATTGATGATTTATGGGATGAAAACCAAAAATTATTTGAGGAGTGAGGATACATCAAAATATTGTCTACTTGTCACCAAACTGAAATATTGAACTACCACCATACCTGGTATGTCATTTTTCATGGTATATGTATTGTACATTAGAAGGCTGCCCAGAGGATACTAGTTTATTTTAAATCTATAGGAAGAGACTTAATGTATAGTTAATGGACCTTTGCATGTTGAGACCTATACAAATAGGGTAATTGTACTTGTGATGGTGGAAGCATAATGATTTGTGAAGCGAAAAAGAAAAGTGGTTTCAAGGTCCAATGATTTCCAGATGAGTATTGGGTAGCAGTGAATTAATGCGGCTAAAGGCGACTCAAATGAATCTAGAATTTTGATTCCCATATTCATGAATTTATACAATCAAACAGTCATCTGTACTGCTAGTATCCAGTATTTTTAGAGAGGACCCAACATAAACAAGTGGATTCTCACTTTCTTCATGACATTGTTTGGGGCAAGTCAGGCTTCAGAGTAAATTTTCAAGTATGTTCTAAAATTCGTTAGGGGCTAGTCAGGCTTCAGAGTAGAGCCCATCACATAGGTCGTCTCCTAGGCAGATACTAAGCGCCGCTAGGCGGATTCCACAATATAAACATAATAAATCACATACTATAACCCCAAAACAATATCAAATTTAAAACGCGTTCGAAATTACACAATTAAATATCACAAATTGACTCAACTTCTCTTCCTCCATAATTTTTAACAAGTTGTTAGTCATCGGACACAAACTCAATATCATCATTGTGATCATCATCTTCTTCTTCACATGCAAAATCATCCTAGCGAAGTTATCTCAATCTAGATGGAAGACGAATTCCGATGTGTTAGGACAAGCCAACAAATCGCATTTCTTGTTGGACTTTAATTTAGGACCTATAAAAATTACCTTTCGTTTTTTTAGAAATTGGGCTTTAATTTAAATTAAAAGCCCAAACAATTTCAAAAAAGAAGCTAAAAAAATAAAATTAGAAGCCTTATTCGTTTGTGGCGCCTAGGACGCATAGGCCGATTAAGTTAGTGCCTAGGGCCGCCTATGCTTCCTCGCCGCCTAGGCTGGCCGACTAGCACTTTTCGGTGCGATCAGCCGATGCCTAGCACCTAAATGTCACCTAGGAGCATGGTTAGTAAAGGCGCTCGCCTGGCTGCGTGCGATCGGTCGGCGACAGTGTCTAGCGCCTAAGTGTCGCCTAGGCGCATAGTTATTAAAGGCACTGTGTGGCATGGGCCTGGGTAATACAACACTTTAAACAGGCGCGCCTTTGCCTAGGCATGAACATATGGGAGGCGCAAAAACGTGCACCTGGGTGCTATGTATTGAGATCTTGTGCGTACATATAAAATAATTCAAGCCCGACAAATTCTAAAGCCTAATTGGCAAAGCCCATGCATATTTAATGTTTCAAAAAAACCCTATATGCATACGTTTCATCTCCCTCGTGCTCAAATTCTCTCTTCGTCTACGAGTCGCTAACCCTCCCTCCTTCCCTTCTCTTGGGAACATACTCTAAGTCACTAACCCCTCCCTCCCTTCTCGCGGAGTGTGTTTTGTAAAATTCACATAGTCTGCACAAATTGAAACATATGGATTTTAAATAATACACGAACTCAGGCAACAGAGACATACTAGTGGAATCTCAGCAACCTGGAATCCAGCAGGAGATGTAAGTTTGGCATCATCATCAAGGACTCCAAGTGAATATAATACTTCAAGTGCTCTAATCAGTGCTTCGGGGGAGGGTGATGATGGCCAATCAAACCCCAATATATTGTCTACCCCCAGGGCTTTTAGCTATCAAGTGAAAAATGAAACAGTAGCCATTAAAATCTCAATATCAAGAAGTTAAAATGGCCAAGTTAGGACATGAAAACACAAACAAAAAAATATACAATGCAAAAAAATTTCTACAGATAAAGAGCAACTACGTAAATAGTCGAAACACAGAGAAACAAGAAAAGAATAAGCCAAAACAATATAAATAATTAACATTTTCATTTAGGATGCATGATCAACAGTAAACCACTATAAATCACTGGAAAAAAGACATCAAGTGTGCAACTTTGAAATACAGTGACGCAATCCTTTGGAATTGCCTGCTTTGCAATGGGGACTTATAACAAGTTTCTCCCTTTGCTTCATCTTTATCTTTTTTCAAAAGATAGAAGCACTAGCAACAACGAGTCGGATACTTTGAAAAACAGAACAATTATAGGTAGAATTTATCCAAGAAAATGGATAGACCGAATAAGAAAACTCACCAAATGATAGGATTCTTCCAAGGAAAGGAGAAAGGAAAAGCAAATCACGGGAAATTATAATTTTCATATTTTTCTTTTCCACAAATTAAGTATAGTTTCAGCTGACTTTTGGATCTAATTAAATACTAAAAATAAAAGTTAAAAACTACATTTATAAATCAACGATACTGCATCATTAAATTGTTGAAAACATTTCATTTCTCATAGTACCATCTAAACCACATAACTAATTAACCAATAGCTCATCTTGCAATATCTAAACAAAATGAAAGAATGAGAACTATTCACCACCCATTCTCTCACCACCAAAAGACAACGAAACTATCCTGAGGTACATAACTAGAGGTGTGTGGGTCAGATGGATGATCATAAAGCAAAAAGAAAATAAAAAGGCTAAAGTGAACTTATTTTCTTGACCTGGAATCTTGAAGACTTGAAAGAGTAGTACAATATATATGTTTCTACAACAGGCATACCTGAATGAAGGCATAAAATATGTTTCTACTATAGGCATACCTGAATCACACAGGGAACAAGATTTGATCTCTGCATCTCTGGAATACCATAAGCAGACATCTCATTGATAAAATATTCTTCAGTATAGAGCCTGTAATTTTACCCACAACACAAAATGCATGTTGATAGTTGTTCTCTCTATATATATCATTTTAATATTTTCCTATCTTTAAAAGTTTTCCAAATACAAGGGAAACTATGAGGATGGGAGGATGGGAATTGGAAAGGTAGCCATACCACCGTATCATTCCCTCCGGCTTAATGTAGTATAGCGTAAAATTGGCAATGGATAGGATGGGAGTTGGGAAGGTGACCATACCTCCTTGAATCAAAACCAGTTAGCCGGACCCCAAATACCACAAACAAAACTAGTTCCTTAGATCTTGACATCCTTTGCTTAATACTCTATATAAGTGCCAGTCCCCATATGATGAAACTTGATCCCATTGAAAGAACCACATAGCAGATAAAAAAGACAATCAATGGATAAGGAATGTGAGTCAACTCACATATGTAGATGGTTTTGTGTATGTTAGCAAATTTAACAATATCCAAATCTAGGGGTGATCAAATTTTTTTACTAACCGCCCGAACCGTCCGAACCGAATTGTATCGCACCGTGTTTCATAATATTTTATAAAAATCACGATTAAAAATATTAATCATAAACCGCACCGCATACGCGGTTCGGTTATTTTTTTGGTAAAAAACCGTACCAAACCGCACCGCCGAAATCGTTTGTCATAATATTAGGCCTAAAATTATAATAATTTGTAAATAACATATTTTTATAAATAAGTCATCATTCATTATATCACAACTCTATTCAAAATTATTATTTTTACAAATAAAACTTATCTTTTTCTTAATTATTCTTCAAATTAGTCTTTTATTAAATATTTATTTCTTTTGTTACAATATTTTGTTTGAAGTTTGAAAGTAAAAAAAAAAGATAAAATATTATAAATGTCATTTTTGTTGTGAATGTGTTGTGTTGTTAACTTATTACCTTGGTTTTGAATCTTGATTATTGTTTTATCTATTTTGATTTTTATATGTTTTGTACTATATTTTATATTTGAAGACAATATATTGTTGTTGTTTTCAAATAAATTAGAATATATGTTCTAATATTTTAATTTTCATTTAAAAAACCGTAAACCGACCGCAACCGCTTGAAACCGCTCAAAACCGCAAGGCTAATTTTTCATGTAAAACCGCAATTAATTTTTCAAAATACTAACCGACCGCATATGGCAATTCGGTTTGAATTTTTTCAAAATAACCGCAAAACCGCACCATGATCACCCCTATCCAAATCAACTGATGGTTTTGTATGTTAGCAAATTTAACAATATCCAAATCAACTGACTCCCTAATTTATCTCCAAGAAATGTGTTTTTTTGTTACGTGAAGATACTCATGGTTCTAGGAACATCTGCTTTACATTATTTGTGAGTTTCGTTAATTTAAAATTTATTCTCGTACGTATTTGCTATATCAAACCTACCAGAATAACAACCACGTCAAATAGGTCAAATTATTACTATGATACCGATGATTAGAATTTAGCAAGTGTCTTTAAGGTTCATCACCTGTAACACTTTCCGGGCCGAGTTCTTCCAGCCCTGCCAGCCCTTTGCCGAGCAGATGCCTTCGATATTGATGTCACTACCAGATTTTCAATATCAGTCATCTGTTACAAAGTATACATAAACATCAGAAATGATGTCAGGAGTCAACTTTTAATAGTTAAAGGTGCTTACTTACATCATTAAATTACAATACAATCATAGCATCTGATCAACATAGATGTTTTCAGAGATGCATGCGAGCGGGAAAAAAATAAAAGGTATTGGTCAAAGTCAATTGACCGACACTCTTGGATTTGTGTAATTGCAACTCTGACAAGCTATTCTCCATTACAGGGGTTGCCAACTTTCATGCGAAGTTGGGAGAGAAACTGGATTTCCTAACAGTCTCATTACTCTTGCAAACTGTTATTTTTATACAAGAAACTCGTAAATACAAGTTTCATCTCTCTTTAGCATATTTCTGTACGGTAGCCGACATACAAAAGTTGCTAGTTTCCAAAGGATAAACAATAATCCTTTGACAAATTCCAACGGACTTCAGAAAAAGAGAAACGAGAAGAAATGAAAAGCAACAATGCATGAAAGCAAGCAGAATGGAAAAACATACCGGATTATAGATACGTTGCTTTGTGAACCCACAATCCACGACATAGACAACACCCTAGAAGACATAGTAAGGAATGGAATTCAGCTGCCAATTCAATGTGGTGGATGTGATATTACAAATCTTCTCCTGCGAAGTGAAGATTTTTACCTCCAATGTCAAGGATGTCTCTGCAATATTTGTTGATATTACCACCTTTCTCCTCCCACGAGGGGTTGGTGAGAACACAAGATCCTACAGATAAACCGAAAAGAGAAAGGTTCTTTTCAAGATTATGTACTAAACACAAGGTTTTTTTTGTTTTCTTATTGACCAGGTAAAAAAATTAAAAACCTGATCTGCACGTGGAAGTCCAGAATACAGAGGCAAGACTATCAATCCTGAAAGAAAACAGATGGGAAATGCACAAACCAAGGGCATCAAAAGCTGAATATTAAGAACATATAGACTCTTGACTTGAGCAATTAATTTTGCCAACGCCATCACATTACCAGCGTCTAACAAATTACAAGTTCTGGTAAGAAGAGAACCACTGGTGATTATTCTAATCAATCTTTTTAAAAGAAATATATTATCTAATTTAAGCAGCACCATCATCTATACAAGTACTACAGAGTTTCAAAAGCAAAGACATATAAGTCTCAACCCAAAAACATACTAACTTGATTTCAAAGAAATTAAAATGTGATGACAGCCAGAAAGGAACAAGGAAAAAATTTAATAGTTCTCAACTATTTGAGCCTGTCTATAACACCTTTTTTCCTATTACTCTGGGAATCTTCTGTAAGCATCTGGATTGCAGCATCAATATCATCTTGACCAGTAAGAAAAACCAGAACATCTCCCATTGGTTCCTAGATAGAGATACAAGATCATTACAGCTAATATAGTATTATTTGGTACCTTACGAAAGTTAAACAAGTGATGATCAACAAGAAAAGTTGATGAGCCAAAAGTAAACTAAATTAAATTAGCCTCACAAGTCGATATTTTACAGATTATTTAAATGATCAACTACAATAATTAAGCCTTAAACATGTCACATCATCAGATGATTATAGTTATTATTTGCAATGGGCGACATTACATGAAGGAAGCCAAACCATGTCTGATATCTTACACGGACCACTCCATAGAGGACACACAAAGCACAAACCCAAATTACCCCCTTTCTTACTATTTAATTGATAAGAATCACGGATGCAAATGTTTTCAAACATGCAAAATGAGGTGCAGGAACTATAAAACAAATGAATCCACAAGCAAACCAAAGCATTACGTAGTACAAGATAAGTAATCAAAGAATTAACATTAGATGGGGTTAAGTAGTATATTGACACTTCAACTCACATTATAAGGGGTTTTTTGTAAATCCAGGACAGCATGTATTACAGAGAAGTAGTATTATAAATCCATTATTTCCCAACTTGTTGTAAGTTTCCCTTCCTTGACAATCTTTTACAGTGTGAAAAGCAACTAAAATTTGTGTACACGCTCCAAAATCATGCATGACCAACACATGGGGCCAAAGTTGTCAAGGCCCTCTACATACAACTGCTACTTTTCTTGGTAAATATATAAATGCACCATGCTTTCAATTAATAAACACAAATTTTTATTTTGACATAAAACTTTCTTCAGCTGTTATAGAATAAACAAAAAATCTATCTGATGAAGCTATCTTTGGTGATGTGAACCTCAAAACGAACCACAAGCAATTAAATGAACCATATGAAGGCTCTGATGCTCAACAATTGAAAAAGCTCGAGATTAACGACATCAAGTTGGGACTGATTTCAAGCAAGGCGAGAAATGGAAAGATTGTGCTTGGGATTTCAAAGTGGAACAACTTAATTTGAGTTCAAGATTAATCCTTTTAATTATGGGCTAGAGGACCAATTATTTCTGTTGTGTGCCTAACTTATTTAATTTTATTAATTTTCGTATTATTTTATTTGGCAATTTTTATGGGCTGAACTTTTTTTTTTTAATAAGAAACATATTTTATTAATAATACGTTAAGAATGTTTACATAGTGGACTAGTGGTCCACTCTCTTAACGAACAACAACAGAGCTAAAATGTCACTGATACACATAATCCCAACTTCTCAAAAGATCTAAGACTGATACGTTCTTAAAGTCATTATGATTGCCAATCCACGTCGCAATATTAAACTTTATTTTGTCCCAGCAACTCTCCGCATTTTCTTCAATTTCTTCAAAAACCCTCTTGTTTCTTTCTAGCCATGTTGTCCAACATAAGCACTGAACAACTACGAACCAAAAAGTTCTGCCCCTTGATCCCATATGCTGTCCTAAGTCCATATTCAGTACATCAGTTGTAGAGTTAGGCATCACCCACACCAAATGAAGTTCTTGCAAAGCTCTATGCCACAGTGATAATGTGAATGGACAATGAATTAGCAAATGATTCTGCGTTTCTGATGCGTTTCTACAAAGTACACACCAATTAGGTCGCAATGCAATGGAAGGCCATCTTTTTTGAATCATCTCCGAGGTGGGTAACTTTCCCAAAGACACTAACCAAGAAAACATTTGGATTTTTTTTGGAACCGGAGTTTTCCAAATAACATTGGAGACCGAAGAGATTGGGAATTGATTAAGAGGAAAGAACGAATCGTAAAATGATCTAACCGAGAAAATACCCGAAGGATCCCCTTGCCACCGCAGAAAGTCATCTACCCCTTCTATCAATCTCACTGAATCTAGAATCCCTAACAACTCGGACAATTGATCCATCTCCTCATCCCTGATAGCCCTTCTAAATACAAAATCCCAAGACAGAGTAGACGTGTCACTATCAAAAAGTGCCACAAAGGATATCGGCATATTACGGATTGAAGAAAGCTGAAACAAAGCTGGAAAAAGATCTTTAAAAGAAGAATTCCCCCACCATCTGTCCTCCCAAAACCTCACCTTATTACCCCCTGTCACCTTAAATACAACCATCTGTTTAAAAGTTGGGTAAATTCGGGAAATGTACTTCCATGGGCATCTGAACGTGACATTTAACGCCAACCCAGCATCCCACAAGTTCTCTTGTAACCCATATTTGCTCACTATTATCTTTTTCCACAATGTCTCACCCTCCACAAAAAATCTCCACCACCACTTCCCAAGCATCGCCTTGTTTCTCAAACTTATGTTTGCCACACCTGTTCCTCCTTTATCTTTCGGTGAACACACTTTTTCCCACGCAACCAAATGACAATGAGCTTCACCATCCGCCCCGTCCCAAAGAAAGTTTCTGGATATCTTCTCCAATGCCTCCACTATACTTCTCGGCATCTTGAATAATGACAGTAAGTAAATCGGAATAGAATTTAAAACCGAAATTATCAAAGTGAGCCTACCACCTCTGGACAGGAATGATTTTTTCCAATTTGCCAATTTTTTTGATACCTTTGTAACAATGGGTGCCCAAAAAGAGTTTTTCAACGGATTACCACCCAAGGGCATTCCAAGATAATTGATAGGCCACTCCTCCCTTCTACAGCCCACTTGCTGTGCCAAAGATTCTGTTTGTACCAGGTCACGATGAATTCCCAACAATGCGCTTTTATTCCAATTAATTTTTAATCCCGACATGTCGCAGAATGATTGTACCACTTTGACCAAGAATCTTATATGATCATCTGTTTGCACGAAGAAGAGTGTGTCATCGGCAAACTGAAGGTGTGATATCTCTACCCTTTCTCTACCAACTTCTATTCCCCTTATGAAATTTGTCTGCTTCGCCTTATCAATTAATCTTCCCAATACATCCACCACTAAGTTGAACAAAAACGGTGATAATGGATGACCTTGTCTCAACCCTTTGAAAGCTTTGAACTTTCCTCTCGGTCTACCGTTGATCAAAATAGAGAAGGAAACATTTGACAGACAACCTCTCATCCAAGACCTCCATCTTCCACCAAACCCTTTTTTCACAAGAACAAAATCCAAGAATTCCCAATCCACATTATCATAAGCTTTCTCGAAATCCACCTTCAATACCCATCCCTTTTTTTTCTTTGTTCTCCCCTCTTCCACCAATTCATTCGCAATTAGACCGCAATCCATAATTTGTCGTCCCTCAATGAAAGCATTTTGAGATTCAGAAATGGTTGCTGCAATGACTGTCTTTAGCCTCTTCGTCAGTACCTTTGCTATGATTTTATACACACTCGTTACCGCAATCCTAGGAAAGTTGTTAAAAATATTGGCACCGGATCCCTTTATATATTATTGGGGTTCACATCATCTAACATCCAAACCATGATACCTTTTTTGAGATTACGACAGCATATTATTTAATTTTTTTCTCTTATTCAAGTCAATTCTTTCTTTTTCTCTTAGTTTGTCTTGCCTCGATCTCTTGCCGAATCTTTGTTTCATATTATTGTGTTGACTTGAAAATTTAGAATACATGAAAAATGAAGCTGATAAAGAAAAGAATAAAGTAGGATTTTGAAGTGTACTAGAAAGAAAAAGCATCCTACATCAATATTATAATTTCCATAAATATTAGAGTTAATGAAATACATCATTCCTTCTTAAAAATTTTGAACTACTGCATAAAATCCTAAGATTTCTTCCCTTAACTATATATCGATTTTAGTTGGACTTGATTCCACGATGCTAAACCTTGGAATTTACAGGATTTTGCTACAAATTACGAGTTAACTGTTTTCCAATTGCAATCGGGTTCCGGCACATTCGGCATGCTTCAATTTCAGATATTTCCAAGTCCCTCATCTTCTTGGGTTTCTGCAATTTAGTCTCTGAGCTCTAAGCTGCAAAGAATTCATCCTTCAATTTTGGCCACAATCAAAGTCAGCCCAAATGAATTTTCCTCTAGTTTTTTCATTCATTTATTAATGTTTAGATTTAAGACAAGTCCTACAATCATTCTTGTGGCCCCTTCAAGTTTCAACCATATCTTGTTCTTTTAGCTTGGGTTTGACCCGTGCTTGATCTAAGCTTAGTAAAGGGCATCTGTTTTAAGCATCTTCCAGTAAAATTTTATTTCTAGTCATTTTGAGGAGCCCTTCAAGATACTAAGACGAAGTCTGCTATTAGACGAAAGGAAGGCTTCCCAAAAATGTTCCACATGGGAGCAATCAAGTTACCGAGGGATAAGAACATAGTATGATATAATCGGGTTTTCTCAGTGAAGTAAAAGTCAGACAAATCAATTGACAGGTAAAAAGTCAGATTCCTACCCAGACTTATGGAATCGACTACAAAAAGACTTTTACTCCGCTGGCCAAAAATGAATATCATTAGACTCAAGTTATTTATTTAATTTTTTTTTATCATAAACTAAGATTTATTATAATATTAATGAAGGTTACAAATTTATCAAAATCAAAAATCCACAATAGATCAAGTGTATCATCTAATCACGAATTTACTAGCAACAAATAAAACTTCAATCTCTAACTAGGTCCGAGACGGTCATATGCTGAAACTGAGGTATGTTGATCGTCCAGCTCGCTACTCTGAATTTGATCTTGTCCCATAAATCTTCCCACGAGTCATCATCCCACGAGTCATCAAAAGATGTAGAAGGCTCCATAGGAAGTCGCCAATGACATGATTTGACAAATTGAGCTACTCTATCAAGTAGTTACAACATACCATACTCTATATTCGAGGAAAATGGTGATGATATTATTCTAATTATTGTCTATGTTGATGATATGATCGTCACATGAAGTAACTCCAGTGAGATAGGTATTACTTGCTTCATTCAAAAGAAAAAAAACTACCCTGAAGAAAATTCAACACAGAATGTTCAAAGACATTAACATACCAGATCATCGATAGAAAGTACTGTTGAAACCACCGCACGGAGGTAATCTGGAACAGGTTCCTCAACATAATAAATTTGCACATTGAATCCTCGACCCTAAAAATTCGAAACAACATATTTGATACAGAAACCACAAGAAAATGCCATTCACCAGGAAGTCAAAATGCAGATTAAATATAGCACATACCTCAACTGAAATGATAGCAGGCTCTTTATTTGGTTCAATCTGTTCATCATCTTGACCTTGACGCTTTCTGTTAAGTAGGACCGAATTTATTAAGCATAATCTCATTGGAAAAACTTCAATCACAGATAATCACCTCATAAATATAGAATAGAAACAAGGTTAAACACTGATAAAACAACACGAGCAAATGCATGGAAAAATATGATAAGGAAAGCAAAAGGCAATGATAATTGCCAAAATTAAGTATTGTAATATGTCAATAATTCAATAGTCAGATGATTACGTGCAGAAAAGGTGGAAAGATTGTGCTTTAAGACCACAGTGGTGTTGTCTATGTCGAAAACACGAAGAAAGTCAAGATCACATACTGTTACATTGTTCATTCGCTGCAGATATTTGGGCTAAAGTGCTAAGAGAGCTGGAATTTCAATGGGCTGTGCCAAGACAAGCAAAAGATCTGTTTCATGACAACTCGTGGTATCCTTTCAAGAAAAAATTGAGTGAGGTTTGGTTTACTATCATTCATGGCATATTGTGGACAATTTGGTTGGAGAGGAACAAAAGGATGTTTGAAGATGTTTCTGAGTCAGCTGATCAAGTGTGGGAGAGAATAAAATTGAGGGTCGCCACTTGGACTGTCAACCTTCTTAAATATGATCATTTACGTGTATCTGATTTGTGCAGGGATTGGAAACTAATATGGTCTTGAGTTATGTGTCCGGTGCGATTAAACCGGATAGTTGTAGTACTGTAATTTAAGATTGATGCGGATTGCTCATCCGCATCTTTGATGTAACTAATTCCTACATTAATAAAATTTGTTTCTTATCAAAAAAAAAAATTAATTCAATAGTCAGATCACTTTTTCGATTAATTTCCCAAAGCCTAAAGCTTCACACTTGGCACTGATGTTCCTTGATATCATGTTTTTACATCAACTCAAAAGATGGAAAAAACATGTATCTCAGATGCCTAGACAACAGAAGCTACAAGAGATTGCTGCTTCAAAGGAGTCTTTCATGTGCGAATGCAGGCAAAAACAGTTATATCATTTGCTCCACAATATGATTGTATTTGAATGTAGCCGTTTTCACAGAAAATCATATTAGCCAGAAAAAAAAAGAAAAAAAAGAGCTTTTTAAAAAGAAATCCCGTTATGGAGGATGCTTAAAACCAAAATCAAGATGACAGTTGGTTACAAATTCTCTTTAAAGAACTTTTTTAGAAATTAACTATAATATCGAAACATAAAATATGATTTTTGAAAAAAAGCATTTTAAAAGACCTTGGTTAAAATAAAGTACTTTTCTTTGCTAATTGTATTCAAACTTACCCTAAACTAACAAATCATTCTTTGAAGCAACTTTAAAGAGGAAATAGGCAATTTAGGTTATGGTAAGCATTGCTCTAAAGCAATAGGATTTTTAGCTCAAAAGCTTCGGCCATACAAGTCTGCTGAGATTGAATCAGTCGCGAGAAGTCTCCTTATGCTTTTAGGATATGCTCAATAATAGATCCCTTTTCTAGACAGCGCGAATAGTGTATCTTCTATTGGGATAGAGAAGGTTGTGGAGACAAAGACATACAACACCAAAAATTAAAACAATTCCATATAAGTAGACATAAATACTGCTGCAGCAAATAACATCATTCCAATGTCATGAATTATACCTGGCATTAAAAAAGGATGCCATAGACTTCGCTTCAATCGTAGCAGAAGCAATGATGAGACGAAGTTCTGGCCGTCGCCTTTGAATCTAAATCAATAGTTATTGGTTTCAATAAATAGATAAGTAGGCTACAACCTAAGAAAAAATATTTCTAAATAAAGTACCTTTTTTAAGAGACCTAACAAGATGTCTGTTGAAAGAGACCGTTCATGAGCTTCATCTACCATGATGACACTGGCAAAAATGATAAGTTAATACATAAACATAGGAAACCTTAACCAGGTATTAAATAACAAAACAAAATCAGGAGTTTAGGAGGCAGTCCAATAAAAAATAATAGAAGAAAAAATGGTGTGTATTTTTTTTTTTTGATAGAAAACTAAAATTTTATTAAAATTTGAAATCTTTTACATAGTAAGCGGATGAGTGGTCCGCGGAATAGAAGGAAGTACAACAAATAAGTCAATACAATACGAACTTCCAATCCCTAACTACATCCGAAATAGAAAGATGGCCAGTTTGGTTGATATTTCTTGTTGAAGCCGCGACCCTAAATTTGAGCACCTCCCACACTCTGTCAATCGAGCAAGACAAGTCATTGAAAATTCTATTGTTTCTTTCGAGCCATAATGTCCAGAACGTGTGATGAACGACCATAAACCAAAAAGTCTTAGCTGCAGCCCCTTTTTGAATACCTGGATCTAAGATGAACATATCTTTCGCCCTTATCGGAAAAACCCAATAAAATCTCAGCTCTTGCATCACCTTAATCCATATGCTTCTCGAAAAAGAACAATGTATCAGTAAATGATCTTGATCATCTTCGTGGTTTCGACATAAGTAGCACCACTGCGGCCTTAAAGCCCAAGACGGCCATCTTCTTTGCACCAAATCAACGGTCGGTAATTTGCCCAGTGCGATGATCCACGAGAAAATTTGAATCTTTTGCGGGATAGGTACTTCCATATATGATTAAAATGTGGAAAAACAGGGAAATTATGGAATGGAAAGAAATACTCGTATAAAGATCCGACAGAGAACAAACCCGTAGAATCCCCCAACCACACCCTGACATCCCCCGAACCCAACTCTAATCTGACCGACCCTAAGACCTCCACAAGATTAGCAAACTCCCCCAGTTCAAGATCACTAAGATTTCTCCTAAAACGCACATCCAAGCTAATTGTTACTGACTTCCAAATCAACATCTCAATAAAATTTCGAATTGGTTTATTGACGACAGTGCAAATCCTATACAAAGACGGAAAGCGTTCTTTGAAAGAAAGACCCCCTTCCCCCCAAACATCCTCCCAAAACCTGATGTAATTCCCCCCTCTCAAAACCTTCCCACTCAATAGTTGAACTGCCGGGAACGAACGGGAAATAAATTTCCAAGGGCTTCTGAAAGTCGCGGTCCTGGCCAATCCCAAATCCCATCCATTCTCTTGAAGACCATAAATGCTTTTAACAACGTTCTTCCACAACTGCTCATTTCCATCTGTACCTCGCCACCACCATTTCCCAAGTAATGCTTTGTTCCTCAAACCAATATTCCCCAATCCTAACCCTCCCCTCTCCTTTGGTCTGCATACTCTATCCCACCCAACAACGTGACATCTTTTATCCCCGTCCGCTCCATCCCACAAGAAATCTCGCATCAGTTTTTCCATGATTTTTGCAACTTTTGCTGGCACCCTAAACAAGGACATGTAATAAGGAGGCAATGCACTTAAAACCGATTTTATTAGGGTCAACCGACCACCTCTAGATAAGAAAGACTTCTTCCAGTTTGAGAGTTTCTTAGACATTTTTGTAAGTACAGGTTCCCAAAATTCGAGAGTCATAGGTTTCCCTCCCAATGGGTACCCCCAGATACTTGATTGGCCAGTCATCATATTTGCACCCAATTGCTTGTGCCAAACCAACAACCTCCTCCTCATCGCAATTAATCCCCAACACCACACTCTTTTCAAAGTTGATCTTCAACCCCGATTTCTGCCCGAATACATTGAGTATTTCCACTAGTTTCCTCACATATCTTTCCGTTTGTAAGTATGCATTAAATCAAAGCCTTCATCAAGTTGACTATGTAAGCCAAAGGTGATATGGATCACCGAAGGCCTGGTCAGTATTCATCTACCTGTTAACTTTTGTTCAAAATAGTGAAACCGCATAACAGAATTCGCTAGCACAAAGCCCATTAGACATTAGTATCTCAGAATTACACTACTTGATGTAAAAAAAATCTTGATGTAGAGCAAAAGAGATCCACATCAGTAATACCACCAACCCACAATATATTGATTACTTGATTTAATCAATAGTGCTTTTACATCCACCAAGCAATAGTTATCAGAAGATCCTAGGGCATGGGTGCTTCTACATTGAAATGTATACTAGCTTAATGCACCAGATTTTGATGACCTGCTAATAATACCCTCTTTCTGAATACTGTATTTAACAAGAGGAAAACCTCCTGCAACCTCAACAATGACCCCTTTCTTGATGGATTAGTAGTGAACTGAGCAATAGATTTCACCTTGTAAACATTCTTCAGTAAGCCAAATAAGAATGGCCTTCTATCCGTACCGCTATATTACACTTCATTATTCCCAGCAGCTTCAGATCCATGGCGTAGAGGAATCAAGTCAAACACCAAACTAATCCTACCATACAGTATCTCCATAGAAGGCTCTCTTAGTAGAGAGATGACAAATACAAAAATTGGGATTCTATAACAAAGAGGAGAAAAAACGATGAAAAATGAATATGGGCCAGGAACTAGCAACCAGAAAGGATTTTCAAAGACGTTATAAACACGAAGCTATTCTTTGCACCCACCTTTTTTCCATAATTCACTTTCCCAGAGATAAAGGGAAGGAAAAGCAAGATGCATGAAGCTCATAATAATATTTTGGGTTCAATGCAATAGTGACAAATTGAGGAGATGGTCAATAACATCAGAAAAATTGATGAATGGCTCCATTACAAAGGATCAAGGGACTTACAGATCTCTGAAAGGATATGTAAACATACCTATACTTGCTTAAGAGAGGATCATCCATCATTTCCCTCAGCAACACTCCATCTGTATGAAATTTTATCCTTGTTAGATCCTGTTCAGCCGGCAAAAGAACAATTAGTTTACATGCTTAAGTCACGATAGGAAAACGATATCACAATATGAGATACAACAATCATAGAGATAGCGTTATCTCCAACAAGTAAAGTTCGAAGATAGATTCATATGCAGAGAACATGATATACACTAGATAATAGCGCCTAAATAAAAAGAAGAAATAAGACTCACATTATTGGTTAAATCTTCAAACCGAATTGTGTAGCCAACTTCTTCGCCTAGTTTAACACTCATCTCTTCAGCAACTCTGGATGCAACAGTCTGGATGCCAATACAAGATGAACATCATAGTTTTATCAAAATGTAGAATGTTTTTGGCATCAATCAAACTTTACTCTTCCTGAGGCACCACAGCACAACATATAGGTAGTCATCGAGTAAAAATTTCAGGTTTCTCAGGTGCATTAATTCAAACAAATCAATGAAAGCACTAACATGAATACGAATCAGTTGCAAATACTCCCACGACACTGAGAACACTAAGATCCATTCATGATAAAACATTACCACTAAAAAAGTAAATAAAATCCACAAGAATCTCATAATATAACAAAGATGTCACTGAAATTGACAAAAAATGGAAAAAGCCAAATAACAGCAATGCAATTGGAAGTACGCAACAAGGCTCCAAAGTCATACCTGGACAGCCAACCTCCTTGGTTGTGTGCATGCTATCACTCGACCACCCTCAGCCCATCCAGCTTCTTTAAGATACTGCCCCCAGAGTGGCATAAAAACATTAAACTCCGAATTATAATACTAGAGAATAAGAACAATTCACAAAAGTTAAGAACAGTAATTCAAACCATAACAATCCAATCATAAAACAACAGACCTGTGGAATCTGAGTCGTTTTTCCACTTCCAGTTTCGCCTACTATGATGGTAGTGGCGTGTTTCTCTACTAAATATAATATGGCCGTTCTATATTTGTACACTGGGAGCCGCTGCCTCTGCTTATCCATGTTCATATGGCCATATCTGTACTTCAACGTATTAAAAAAAAAGTACCACTCGTAACCGAACAAAACAAATAAATAAAGACCAACTAAACTCACCCAGAAGATGAAGAACTGGAGGTGTTGTAGAATATAACACCACCTTCTTCATCGTCCAAAAGGCGGGGATTTTCGGTCCCTGGCTTCCAGAATCTCGTCATTACCAGGAGAAACAATCAAATTGATTCGCTCAATGAAAGATGAAATCTTTCTTCTGTTCTTCACCCGTTGGCAATGGGAAGCGAGAAGTGATAGCAGACAGAGTGCGCGTGTTTTGTTTGTCGAACCTAATTGGATTCAGATCTTTTTGGCTCCGACCCGGATTATTATTTATTTTTTAAAAAATGTTACATTTTGTTTTTCTCTCATATAATTATATTATTTGTGGATAATATTTGGCAAACAAATAAAATTATTTATTGAAATTTATTTTTACATTAAATTTTGTGAATTTTAATGTTTTGAGGATTTTATGTGTTGGCTTTTCTCTGATAATTCCAAATACGAAACATGTTTTTTCTATGATAATAAAACTGAAATTGTTTAGAATCATATTGACATTCGTAATGTTTTGTGAAAAAATATTGGAAATATGATATTTAATTTTTTTTGTTCCGATTCTCGACGAACCAATGCCAAAGCCTTTTTTTAAAATAAAAAAAAAGAAATATTTTTTCTAAGAAATTGCAGTCGGACACCCATATTTTTCTAACTATTTGCAAATGAAACATCGCTAATACAGTAATACGATCTGTTTCGAAAGTTATAACGAGCTGAAAACCTATGCTAAAATCACTCTAATTATATTTATTATTGAAACAAAACAAAACCAAAACAAACGTACATCATATTCTCCATTGATAAAAACTCGTATGAGACAATCTCACGGACCGTATTTTATAAGACGAATCTCTTATTTAAATCATCCATGAAAAAATATTACTTTTTATTATGAATATCGATAAAATTGACCCATTTCACAAATAAAGATTCGTGAGATCGTCTCACAAGAGACCTACTCTTCTCCAATTTACTTAAAGAATAAATAAAAAGACATTTTCTAAAACAAAAAAAAAATTAAAGTATTATATTCCACACATATATTACGTAAATCATGAAATCATGACATTGGAGCATTTGAAATACATATGCATGCAATTCATACTATTTAAAAGAAGTCTAGGACAATACATTTAATTAAACTCTTTTTCCTAAACTATGTTAAATCTTTTTCCTAAACTATTGACTGTTTTTCCCCCGACAATCTCCATACATGTTACTCTGCAAAAGCATGAACCTCAAATTAAGTAAACAGAAAATTCTACCATAATCGCTCGTATCAAAATTGCTCAAGAACATAAAAAACGCACAGCTGAATCAAGCTATCGGAATCCTCTGCCACTCCCACGGCCACCATGTCCCCTTCCTCTACTCCGAGCACCACTTCTCCCTACAAGATGCTGAAGACCCGCTGATCTTGAAAAGCTGTTCTGTGTACTCCCAGGTCCACGTCCCATTTTTGCAGGACTACTTCCAGCGCCATTCTGAGCACCAAGAGGACGCTTTCCTCTGAAGATAAAAATTGATGCAAATTATATTTAAGGTGAATTTGTTGACATACGTTTCCAATATTAGCAGAGATGAGATGTCAATTTCAGTTGGATTTTTAGCTGCAATTAAGATTAAAATATAATTGCTACAACCTAAATGAGCAGGTAAGAGTCATACCCGACAGTAGCAGAAGCAGTTGGTGGTAAAGGTTTCACTGCTTCTTTCCAAGATAATTTAACTCTCTTGTCTCCAATAAATGAGGGTGTCTTGGAATGAAGAGGCTAATTATGGAGGGAAAAACGAAATAATTACTCGTGAATAGTCACGCTCCAAATGGCAATACTTAATGTTATTTCACCAACCTGTGTCATAGCCAAAATATTGTTGCAAGTTCGTAACCCTGTCGTGGTGTTCTGCTTTTGGGTTTTCTGCATGGTTAACATAGATGTAAATTAATCAAATATCACGGTTAACAAGAAATATACAATGGTGGTCAGTAATGTGGACTCACAATTGTAGCCTTAGCCTCATCGGATACAGCAGCCCCCAATATTTTATTATGATCTGCCATTCCCTGAGTTAACTTCTTCATGGTTGCACGGACTAGATCTTCAACACAAATCAACCTGATGGATTCACCAAGTTTTTCTTCAAATACCGAAGCATGAAGACTTAGATAATGCACGAAAAATGAAACATAGGAAAGCCTCCATCCTAAGTAGCGTAACAGTATATGACACCAGATAAAGATAGGCCAACCTCCCCCTTCCATAACTTTTAGTCCGTGCATATGTTCATTGTCAGGGTAGATAACCAACAAGCCCTAGGGTTACCATAATCTATGGGAATATATCTCGATATAGCTTCCTCGACCATTCACATATATCTGCATACTTATCACTGATTCTCTACCTCTGAACCTATTGAACTTGGAACATGATTGAGGTTTGGCAATGTATTCCCCCAATTTCAGCAAGATCCACTCTAAGCATTCGAAGTCCACTTCCAGCTCATAAGTTGCACTTCTAGTTCTCTCCTTCAAACACACAGTTCGGCCCATCCTTACCCTACTGATTAGGAACAATTTCTCCTCTATTTTTACCTCACAAACTGACATGATTTTTCCCCGATGCGTCCCTCTGTTCATGACTGAAGTGGTGACGGAATTATTGTGAAGACCCCGATTCAAAGAAGAAAAGGTCGATTTCCAAAGAAGCGGTCATGAGGCGAAGCATTACTGAAGCTCGTGAAAAAATTTTGTTTGATCAGACCGCCGTCAGCGCCGGTGAATGGCAGAAGTGTGAACGAAAGTATTCAGATTTTGAAGTCGGTGAATGAACGCCGAACGGTGAAGAAATTTCTCTCACTGATTAAAGAAAAAGGTGAAGAAATAGAAAAACCAAATTTCCTGCAGCACGATTAAATTCTGACCTTTTATTTTAATGAACAAACTCATGAGTTCTCATCAACCCTGCGAAGGCATTTAGAGGGATTTACCAAGGGGATTCTTTCTTGACAAAGATGCGGTTCATGGTTATCGCAGCTGTCATTTTTCACATTTGGAGTACAAGAAATCATTGGCTATTTGAGAATGAGGAACAAAAAGTTGATGACATATTTAGGATTTTTGTTCATCATTGTATGAGGTTTTGAGTTATATATATCTGTTAGATATCATGTCAAGTGGTTAGTTGTTGGTTTCTTAACGCTCTTGTAAAACTCCTGGGCATGTCAAGTGTATTTGTACCCATATTTTTTACCTTAATGATGTGACCATTTCGTGTCCAAAAAAAGTACGATTTAAAAATACACATATTAGTCAATTTTTCACGAACACCACATTTCAATTAGGAGAAAATTATGTATAGAAAAAGTAATAAATCAAATAAACTCACCTCTCTGAGAAATCTTTGTACTGCTCAGAGAAGTCTTCTCCGATCCTATCTGAGGGTTGCCCAGTCACGATTTTGTAACCACATAAACTATTAGTAGCATTAGGTGCCTGTCCCAACCAAAAATGGAGGATGAGCAATGAACATGAAATGTGAAACACGAAATTAGTAAAAGATGTAAGGTCAAGGAATGTTAATGACCTTATGAGCTAAATGATGGAAGGTGTACAACAAGCACTCAACAGAAGTAAAGTTCATTTCTTCTCCTGCTTTTCTTAGAGGCATGGTCTTCTGAAACATCATAAAAATGCTGCATGAGGCATAATGCTATAATCTTCACGTCAGAAAAATACCCAAATAACTAAAGATTCAAGATTGCATTCTTGTGAATGAAAGAGAACATATGTTTCTATTCACGCACAGATTGAGAGAGACAGAAAACTGTTCCCCAGCGGCCAGCACAGTGAAAAAAAAGGATATGAAAGTAATCAATGTTAAGGTGGAGGTGGATGCGACAGATAAGTTTCTCTTTTAACCTTTTCATGTACAAATTGAACAGTCATAGCAACACCATAAAGAATGCGAAGTTCAGATTCTTGAGCTTGCCTTTAAGAGTTGAACAACAGATGGGAGAATATGTCTCGAGTCTTGCGGAGATGTCCAAGGTGAACCCTCAGCAAGGTTTTTAAGCAGGTCTACTTTTCGTTCATCAGGAAACTGGCAACAAGCAAAAAACAGTCATGTTCCTGACTCAGAGATCTAAAATGAAAGCACTATGTCTTGGCATTTTCAAGCAAGTCTAGCCACCAATAAGGAGCAGACAGCCAATATTAATTCACTGACATCTGAAGTCTTAAATCTGTGGCCTATGTAACTGCTCTTAAACACAAATAAACCTCCAACAAAATTAAACAAAAAAGACTGGGAAATTGTGGATTGTGATTGGATATGCAATCCTACAGACCACAGAAGCTCGTCTGGAAGACAAAATCTATTTGATTTCTTATCCTATAACATACAAACACAAATATAAAAAATCTAAACAATATCCACACCTACTCATAGTTCCCAAGGAATAAAAAACTTCGTATAAACTTGAGTATGAGGCAGACCTCGAGAACCACATTATCAAATGAGGTTTGTAAGTAATTTAGTGTTTAAATACCCCTTTTTTGAGGTAAGAAATATATTTTTTCTATATATAAGAAACGATATTTCATTAAGATAAATTTTAAAAGGCGGGAAAAACATCCGCTATTACGTAAAAGATAAAAAATGTCCTGATCCCATCATCAGCAACTACCAATCCCTAACCAAATCTGAAATCGATAAATACTTAAAATCTGAAAGCTTCCTAGTCCAAACTGCAGCCTTAAATCTGATATTTTCCCAACACTCGTGAGGCGACTACCACACTACAACAAGTACCACTTCTCTTGTCGAGATCACAATCAGTATTTAAAACAAATATATCACGCGTTGATCTCGGAGCAACCCACACAAAACCCAATTCATTCAGAGCTTTAGACCAGATTATATCCAAAATGGGCAAAAAGTTGGCAAGTTGGAAAAAGTCTTTTCTATCGAGGGGGGGATGACTCACTTTGATTAAAGCAGTCTTATGTGTCATGCCTTCATACTTTATGTCGTTATTCAGAGTCCCTAATCAGGTGGCACAAAAGATGGAAAAATAATGAGGAATTTTTTTTGGAATGGAACCAAAGGGTAAAACATTGTCATGTAATAGGTTGGGAACAAGTTTGCAAACCAAAGGACAAGGGTGGGCTCGGGTTGGGAAATATTGGCTTGAGAAACAGAGCACTTATTGAAAAATGGTGGTGGAAAGGTTCGGTGGAAAGGGGACTTTGTGGAAGAACGTAATTTTCAGTCTTTATGGTTTTCAAAATAATGGTTGGGACTTGGGGTTGGCGGGGAATTCGACTTTCAGAAGTCCATGGAAATGCATTTCTCGATCTTTCCCGGCTTTTCATCAGATAGTGAGGGGGGGTGTTCAGAGAGGGTAATATCATTCGTTTTTGGGAGGATGAGTGGGTGAGGGGTGTCCCGTTCAGAGACCGTTTTCCGTCATTATTTCATATTTCTTCTTTGACTAACAAACCTATCATTAGTTTCGTAGATGTCAGTAACAGCGGGGGGACCTCTTCAGTGCGTTGGGATTTACGTTTTCAAAGGCATTTAACCGAGATCGAAGAGAGGGAGTTTGCTATCATGTTAGGGGTCTTAGACACCGTTCGGGTTCAATGGGGTGTCGGGGATTTTAGAAGGTGGTTAGGGGACTCCTCGGGTTTGTTTTCTATTAGATCTTTCTATAGTTCTTTCTTCACAATTCAAAATTCCCAATCTTTTCCGTTTTGTCAAAATATTTGGAACGTACCTGTCCCTCGGAAGATTTAAGTTTTCTCGTGGATTGTGGCATTGGGGAAATTACAAACTTCTGATTATGTGCAAAGAAGGTGGCCTACTTGTGATCTGTGTCCACAATGGTGTTGCATGTGCAGAAAACATGAGGAGAATCAAGATCATTTGTTACTGCATAGTTCATTCTCTTATAACATTTGGACAAAGGTGCTACAAGAGTTGGGTTTTCAGTGGACATTACCGAAAATTGCAAAAGAAATGTTTACTATGGAACCGAGTTTGCATCAAGAGAAACAACACAAAAGATTCTGGTATATGATAATACACTGCACATTTTGGTCGATTTGGTTGGAAAGATATGCAAGAATTTTTGAAGATAAGCACGAGTCAATGGATGAGGTATGGGAAAAAATAAAATTCAGGGTTACCAGTTGGTCGGTTGTGCTGAAAGAGTATAAACATTTATGCATTTCGGAATTAGTTAGGGATTGGAAATATGTTTGGTCGTGAAGGCCATGTAATTTGGTTTTTCTTTTCGTGCGTGCGGATTGCTTATCCGCTTGTTGTAGACCTTATTAATAATTTAATAAATTAATGTTTCCTCCCAAAAAAAAAATGCAGAAGCGAATGAACTTTAGTCTCCTCCTCATCCTAGCAAAGGACACACCAATTCAGACAAAGTGCACACTGAAGCCATCTTTTTTTGCAACGTATCACAAGTCAGCAATTTTCCCATAGCCACGGTCCACGAGAATACTTGAACCTAATATGGGATCGATACTTTCCAAATAGATTGAAAGCAAAGGAAAATAGAAAGCTATTGATTGGGAAAAAAAGTCATAGGAGATTTAACAGAGAAAAACCCTGAAGAACCCCCCTTCCCAAACCCTGAGGTACGCGACACCCATATCCGTCCTAACATTGTCTAAGATCCCTAACAATGACCTCAACTCAATCACTTTGTCATCACTCAAATCCCTTCTGAAGTGTAGATCCCATGACAAAGAAGAATTAAAACGATGTCCATCGTCATGAATGAACCGAATAATGGGCTTGTTATGAAGCGAAAAAATCTGAAATAAAGTGGGTAAAGGTTTTTAAACGAAGAATCTCCCACCACTTATCCTCCCAAAATCTATTAATATTCCTCTTTTAACCATTGTCACTAAAAGATGAAAAGCTGGGTAAGGTCGAGGAATAAATTTCCAGGGGCTTCTGAAGGTTACATTCTTTGCTAAGCCCACATCACATCCATTATCTTGCATCTCCAATTTGCTCTTAATAACCTTTTTCTACAACGGCTCCATCTCCACAGAGCATCTCCACCACCATTTCCCAAAAGTGTCTTATTCATCAAAGAGATATTCCCAATACCCAAGCCTCTTCTATCTTTCGGTATGCAGAAATGTTCCAACGCGACCAAATGGCAATGTGAATATCCATCAGCTTCGTCCCATATAAAATATATCATTATCTTTTCCATTACCATCGCTACACCTTTTGGTACTTAACACTTCTGAAATCAGAGTTAATCAACCATCACTTTATAAAAATGTTATTTTCCAGCTCGTTAACTTCTTCGACATCTTACACACGACATCCTCCTAAAATTTTGTTTCTCAATACTTTCCCCCAAATAGAACCCCAAAATATTTAAACTCGACTTATGTACAGTTAATTCCCAACAATGCACTCTTTTCCGAATTGATCTTTATCTCAACATTTGACAAAATGAGTTCAAAATCTCCAAGAAAAACGCAAGTGATTGTCAGTCTTAACAAAGAACAAAGTATCATCCGCAAATTAAATATTTGATACCTCTACTTTCTCTCTACCAACTTCCAATCCTTGGACATCATTCGTCGTTGCCATAGCCTTATCCACCAATCTACCCAACACATTTAAATAACGAGATTGAACAGGAAGAGCGAAAGTGGGTTCCCTTGCGTCAGCCCTCTCTTCCCCTTGAATTTTCCCCCCGGCCTACTTAAATAATGAGATTGAACAGGAAGAGAGAAAGTGGGTCCCCTTGCGTCAGCCCTCACTTCCCCTTGAATTTTCTCCCCGGCCTACCATTTATAAAGACCGAAAAAGAAACAAACGTCATGCATCCCTTCATCCACTTTCTCCATCTCTCCCCAAATCATTTCTGTTGTAAAAAAAATTCCAAAAATCTCCCGTCCTCATTATCATAGGCATTCTCCATATCTAAAAACACCCACTATTTCTTCTTTTTATATATCATCTCCTCCACCACTTCATTGGCTATAAGACAACGATCAAGAATTTGTATGCCTTCAACAAATATACATTGATTCTCTGCTATTGTTGTACTCAAAACTTTCTTCGATTTTCTCGATAAAATTTAAGCAATAACCTTATACAGACTCGTTATCTAATTGATAGGCCTAAAGTTCTTAACCTTAATTGCATCTTGTTTCTTCGAGATTAGACATATGTACGTCTCACTGGTTATTCCATTTACAACACCTCCCTCAAAAAAATCATGGAACACTTTCATCAATTTTCCTTCGACCGTATCCCAATATTCTTGATAAAATGCCATTGTAAAACCATCTGGACCTGGCCTTCGATCAATCACTCTCGAACACTGCCTTTTAGATCTCCTCCTCTGAAAACGGTATGTCCAAATCCTCTCCAGCCTTACCATGAATAGGACTCCAATCCACTTCATCAATGTTCAACCCTCCCCGTCAAATTTTCTGTAAAGATTACTGAAGAAACTTATTATTGAGTCTTTGTTGTACCTCTCATCTAAAACCACCGGCCCATCCTTCAATTCCAACTTATTTATCAACAGCCTACATCTTCGGTAATTCAATAATGAGTGAAAAAATATTGAAATTTGGTCACCGTCCCTCAGCCACTCCACTTTTACTTTTTGACTATCAATCTAATTCTTTCTAAACATCAACTCTTCCAATTCACTCCTCGTTTCCCTTCTTTCCTTTGTTAAACCAACTGTCTAATTACTCTCCATCTCACGCTCGTCCGACTTTCTTATTTAGTTTTCTAACTCCGCATGTCTCACGTTCATATCCCCAAAAACCTCTTTATTCCATTTATTTACGTCACTTTTATTCTTTGAAGTTTCTTCGTGAATTTGTACCCTTCCCACCCCAGGCAATCTGTAATGCTCCACAAAGATGCTAATGAAGATTTAAAGTTTTTGTGTTTCACCCATGCATTCTCAAATCTGGACGGAGACGGTCCTCATTTTACCTTTGAAGTGTCTAACATAATTGGAAAGTGATCTGAAGAAATTCAAAGTAGAACTGTCTGTCCGAAAATAGGGAAAATATTCATCCGACCCCCTAAGAACAAATACTTATCTAATCTACAACAAATAGGTGTAACCCTTAGGTTAGACCAAGTGTATTTATCATCCAATAAAGGTGGATCACGCAACTCCTATTCCTTAAATCAATTTATCAAAACACAACATGTTTGTGATTATGGATGAGCTATTCAACTTTTTACTCAAAGTTCTTACGACATTAAAATCCTTTCCCAAATACCACTTGTCACCGCAAATTGCGCTCAACCCCATCAATTTATCCCAAAATAATTCTCTTTCCCTTGGCTTACATGCACCATAAATTGTTGAAAACCACCATCTGATGTCACCACATTTCAATTTCGATCGAAATCGAGAACTCCCCAATCAAATTCTCCTTGACCTAGACCACTCTCAGGTCCCATAGGCCATATCACCAAAATTTCTCCAGACCTTCCTACAACCAATAAAAAAACTCATTCAATAAATCTCGTTTTCCACAGACTTGCAACAAATTGACAATCCACCGACTCTTTTTGACTTCTAATAACACCACTATGTTCGGTCTTCTCTTGCACAACACTGTACGAATTAACCCCCTTCGTCTGCAAACCCCCCCCCCCTTCCCTTCCATTCTCTTCCCCAAAAAAAAATGTTCCAAGAGCAAATCTTCATAAAATCACTACAGAGACCCCATGAGACGATCCTTTCTCATAATTCACCCCACACTTCAGCTCTTGACTGACTCTCCCCTTCCGCACCCACTTCTACTAATTGCACTCCAGACTCCTTTACCTCATCCTGATGCCTACTCCCCAGCACCTCCCTTCTGAAATTTTCACCCTCCTTACCTGGCTCAACATCCAACAACGGTTGCTCTCCCCCACCTAGTATCCCTCTAGACAGCCCCAGAACAGACCTAGTTAAGATCAAATAAGCAAAATTGATAAAAACATATGAACACTCTCAAAATGGACTCAAGCACAATAAACATCCATTTAAAATTGTACAAATGAATAAGAATAAAAATTCTACCAAGATTTAACAGATTCTTGAATACCTAAGTTTCTCAAAAGCATACAGGAGCAATCCCGCTGCTTAATTTTCCCAATTTTCAAACGCTCTTGATATACTTAAACAGTGGAATGTTTCTCCATTCAAATACATAAAATAATATTACAGGTAAAATGTCACTGTCTAAATTTCTCAAATTCCCAGCAGTATTATTATTGATACTCAAACATTCTATAACATTTCGACTTTAGCCATGCTCATACGACATAAAATCTACCCTAAATGTCTGGAATTTTGCATGCTGAAAAGGCAACAGCTACATATTATATGACTCGTTCTTTTCCTTTCATCCATAAATGTGTGTTCTTGTTGCAAATGCAAGTCATTCTCGATTCCAATGAAATAAAAGTTCACTAAAACAACAAGTCCTTCCATAAAAGCACACAGCGCAGTTGAAAATGTTAACCTTATCAAAAACAGGAAACATGTGTTTGTTCAAGTAGTTGAAAAACTTGCTGTTGGATGCACCCCTCTGTAAAAAAAGTATGAGTTACACAACAAACATCATAAAATAACATCTAAGAAAGAGGGCCCATGAGGAAAAGCTATGAACCTCAAAAAATGGAAGAGCCATAAACAGACAGGAAATCATTCTATCATTGTGATCTCCATCTGCAACCTGCACATCAGAAGATTCCGACAATTGAGCAGAGTATAAACTGGGATTTGGAGGTGGATTTTTTTTCACAAACTGATAGTTCACAACAATTTGGAATCAGCACCAAACTCCAACAAGATGTGCATACATTAACAAAAGAGTGGACGAAAACAGCTATTAATATCTTTAATCATATCTCCAGAGAAATACTCACATTGAATTGTGCATCAAGATCAGCTTGGCCTTCAATTATTTCAATAAGTTCTTGTACCCGCTCCGGGGGAGCTTTCTCGCCAAACATGGTCAACGTTTTCAAAAAATCCATAAACATCTTAAATTCAGCTCCTGTCACATCTTGTAGACTCTGCAATTTAATTCCACCAAAAATGCATATTCTTGAACAATCACATCCGTTAAGAACTGCTTTTTACTTAGGTTTTTTAGCAATGATATGGGATTCGTTGATGTTAAGCTAAAAAAATTGAAAACAGGGTAAAAATTGTAGTGGCGTGTCAATGTGTGTTAAAAAGATGTTAATTTTTTTTTTTTATAAGAGACGAAATGTTAAAAAGATGTTAATTGGGACATGCACTTTTCATAATATCCAATTGAGACAGGAGTATTGCATCTATTGTCAAATAAATGCACGCTTAAAGGACGTGCACACTTCATCAATTTTAAGGTACTTTTGACCTATTGCAGACTTAAAAATAATAGAATAGAAAAGCGTAAAGACTCTTAAGTGACTATCTTGCTTCAAGTCATCACCGGTGTATTTTCTCCACTTTCTTCCCTGTTTTCTCTCCAATGTTTCCCTGAAAGTTTTCCCCCACTCACTGTAGTATCACCATCCAACCATGAACTACCATTGACATTGTTTTCCATCCTTTCCATAAACCATCATGATCACAATCTTTTGTATTTACATTTTGTACTTCTTGAACTAAGTTTCATGTTCATAGACCGAAGGTAATGGCATTAGATTGCCAGTTCAGTTGGCTGACAATTGACACTTTGATCAAGGTAATTTCACCAATACCCATAAAACTGGTGGAATTTGGGGTGGATTGTACCAGTCATGCAACGAATGCAAGAAACCCAACAATTGTATACCAATTAAGATATCATGAAAAGCATGTCTACCAAAAATGACACTTTTTGGAACATATGGGTAAAAAATATTTTTTACCCAAAAATTTTTTTTACCCAAAAAATAGAAAACCTTATCAGATATCAATACCAAGGATGGAAGATATGCAAAAGGAGAAATGTAAACGACCTTTTTAATCAGATCAGTAATGTGCCTCTCCATTTGCTCAGCTGGCCTCAAGAGCTCAGCTTTGAGTGGGAACACCTGAATAATAGATTATGATGGAAGAAAATTCCAAAGCACTACAAATCATTTACTTCAAAAGACCAAAATGGAGAGAGACGTTCAACACAAGATTAGCCATGTCATCCAAGTATGTAGCTTCTCACCTTGTCTTTAATAAAAATTAGGGTCCTCTCACGAAGATTTTCATCTGTTATCTGCTCATCAACACTCTCAATGTGCTTAAATAGGGCTGTCAAAGAAGCTGCAAGAAGAACAAAAGAGTATTATGATCTCTCAATGATTTCAGACAAAAACAAAGTAGTAAGACCACGAAAGAGAACCGGCATAAATCCTCCCCTTTTATAAATCTACAAAGAATAAAAAGAAATGAGATGAAAAGGTTAAACAGCAAAAAATCTAAATTTTAGTTGATTATGTAGTAAAATTGAGTTTGTACAGTTTTCAGCGTGAAAAGGAAAATCAGAGAATGAATAGCCAATTTCAATTAACTATCAAGCTATCATGATGATCATCAGTTCAATTCAAGTGTCAATATATGGTGATGGTCATGGCTAACATATTCCATTATGCCAAGCAGAATGATAGATCACAACCTTAAATGATCACACACTTGTTCTAGAAGCATTTAGGCCCTTGTCTTCCAATGGGAACCCTGGTACCTTATGCTTGCTAGTTGTCAAGCTGGTTAGTTATACAAATCAAAACTATAGTTATAACCACAAAGTATACAATGAATTCAAGAAATAGTCTAGCACTAAGCCAACCTCACGGGTTGGGTGCAACACCTGCAAGATACTATAGTACTGTTCATTCTTACTAAATCCTTGTGCAGTTGTGCCAATAATATATAAAGTGAAAATACGCACCGGACACTCATATATTTCAAATATTAATAGAATTACCTTTAACATCCTGCCTCAGTAAGGATAAAAGAGCTTTATTTACTGCATCACGCTCCACATTTTCCTCTAAAACCATCATGAAGACAAAAGGTTATATAAAAAACAGCGCATTTCTTCACTTCTAGTGGCAGCGTATTTGTAACATTAAGTGCATGACAAATTTCACGTCAGTATTAGATACTCAAGAGAACTTCATACCAGCAGTGAGGAGTTGGGCAAGAATGTCGACGATTTTAGAAAGATGCTCGGGTGTATCTTTGCAGAAAAGTGGAAGCCCTCGAATAGCTTGCACCCGAATCTGAAAATGCGGTAATTAGAAACGACAAAATTTGGCTAATACGGACTAACAATTTCAGGTTTATACACATAGTTGAACTCTTTGGCACAATTAATTAACATTAAAGGAAAAAGCTAACCCCAAGTTCTTCCGCTTCACACAAGTCAAGATGCGCATCGACAGCATTAACAGAGAGGCCAGGGAAATACTTAAAAAATCTCGGAATCAGCTGCGCAGCTAATTGCCTCGCCTTAACGTTACTGCTTTTCGCGGCCTTTATTATGTTCTCGTAATCCTCGGCGTGCTGCTCAGAAACCACAAATTGTACAATTAAAACCTAATCCTCCAAATACCTCAAATTTTGAACTTCAATTAAGAACCAAGAACCGCAGAATCCAAAAACACTAAAAGTGTAGAAACTTTTGAACCTGAAACTTGTCTTTGACCTCATTGAGACGTTCTCCATACTCATAAAGCTTCTCAATGTCTTTCGCATCGTCGGAGGCTTCTGCCATAGCAGTCAGTGTAACGTTTGAGAATAGAGCGACAGCCTGGCTGGCTATAATTACACGATGGTACGTACAATAAAAAATTAAATAAAAAAAAGGGAAAAAAAAAACTCAAAGCAAGACTTTACGACTTGGTTTCATCCACCAAACTATATTGACTTATGTTACATAAAAAGTTAATTTTAAGATCTCAAACTTAATAAGATGGTATAATTAAATATCCATTCACTTATTACAAAATTAAATTTTATTTTAAATAATTTACAATTTATTCTATCCATATTTTAACCTACATAAAATTTAAAAAATTGGGAAAATCATCTCAATCATTAGTTGGTGGACAAGATACTTTTGACTACCCAAATAACCCCGGTTTATCAGTAATCTTCAAAATCAAATAACATATTATAAGAATACAGCAAATTTTTATATTAATAATGAAAAATCATCTACTTAAATAAATATTTTAATTAATTATCAATAATCATAATAGAAAGCATTTTTAAAATTATTAATTCAATTTTATATCTATAATTTTTCTATAAAAAATATTTTACATAAAAACTAATCTATACATACATAACATGGTCACAAATTACTAGTTTAAAAGAAAATTTGAGAATGTAATCATACAAAATCCAACAACTTAGATTCACTGGTATAACAGCTCAACCCATAGACACTCACATCAGTACAACCCTTCATGTTGACTTATCGCTTAGTATGAGGCTATGCATTATCACTCTTGGTTAACAACAGCTAACTTTTATACTAATGATAAATATTTGAAATCCTAACAAAACTGCTCATAATTCAAAATTTTTGCATCCCTTATTGTTATTATTATTATTGTAATAATTATAATTATTATTTTTGTCCTAGTAAATACTTCAAATGGCAACTCTGGAATTTATGCAATCCTATAGGCTGTGCGACGAAGATAATTGGCAAAAACATTCTATCATTATAAATTACAGTAGCTGTAAGCCTGTAAGTTTAATTTTTGAAAAAAACAAAATAATGTTTAGTTATCATCTATTGTGTTTTTAAAAATACTTAGAATTTTGATGCCCCGATCGATATATCATATATACCATTCATGCATAATTCATCTATAATAATACGAGTCAAAGGTTCTTATAATAATTATAACCGAAACCAATAACATGCAAAGAGTGTGTGTGTGTGTGTGTACAGTACTATGATCACGGTAAGAGTGCACTTGACAAGTTAGATCTCAATCTAAGTGGTTCAGGACATCTCCCTTCCAAGGAGGCGACGGAGATTCGAATTCCCTTATGTATCGTTTGGTTCGTATGATAGGATAAATAAATGATATATAATAAAAATGATTATAAAATAAAAAATAAAAATAAATAACACATTATGATAAATTATATAATATTTGACATGATTTTAACTTTTTGATTATTTTTATTAATTATATTATGATTACTAAAATGTCATCATCGTATATTAATTAATAATATAGATTGAATAAATAAATAAAATTTCTAGAATTAATTTGTTTAAAAAATTATAAATAAAATTAAAATATTATATTAATTATTAAATTTTCATTAATTTCAATTTCCAAAACAACTAAAAAATCGATTAACATTATAGAAAATAATTAAAATTTTATAATAACATAAATATGCATTTATTGTGAAAATTAAAATAGTAATACAAATTTGAATATTAAATCATGGTTAATAACAATTATACCATATAGCAGAAAAAACTCTCGTTTGCGGTTTGTCTAATATGATAATAATTAAAATATGATCAATAATAATTAAATTATTTATAATATTAGTCAAATTAAAAATTATATTTAAATATTATTAAATTTGTTGAATTTATAATTATTTTAAACTTTAGGATATTAATGAAAAATTTAAATTAATCAAACATCATCTCTTCTTCCCCAAAAGATTATATAACCATCAATAAGAGGATAATATTGCATACAGTGCGGGTCGGGTGAGGACTGAACAGACTTATCAAAATCTTAATCATGCACACCAAACACATGATAAGTGAAAGATTAAAAATCAATCACTCATTATCATGCACACCAAATAATACTTTAACGTGTGGTATGACAAAAGAAATTATTGTAGACTACCGATAAAGAGTAAAATTATTCTTTCTGGTTGATGCCCCAATGATTAATGGGGTCGGGGTCAATGGATATACATACATAAGCATACAACAATCCTTACCAGCCTCCGAATGTTAGTAGGTCAGGTCGACAGGGAGCAAAACAAAGTTTATCTGCATCAAGCAATTTCGAAAACATTTTGCTATGAAAACTAGTAAATTATTACAAATTAATAAAAACGAATCAAAAACTATTAGTAAACTTTAGTTTTTAAACTAAACTAGTATTTAATCCGTGCGATGCACGGGATGATATTATTAAACATTAGTAGAAAAATGAATAGATATTTAAATTGAAGAAAATAATATAATTATAAAAAAATAAAAATAAAAACTATTTTTTCGCTAATTTTAAAAGACTTTCTTAAATACAATGCATGTCGATTAATTTTTTTGCTAATAATCACTATCATATATCAAAATTTTAGATTGTGTTAACCTAAGACAACCACCAACCTTAATACGTATTTAATTCTTTAATTTTCGAGAAGCTATATATTATTATTTTTTAACATGTGAAAAAATTATTTTTAAATTACATTCAATAAAATTAATGAGAAATATTTTTTTAAAAAATTCACTAATTTCGTCTAAATCCATATTCACAAACAATTTTGGGAAATGGAACGTGTTTGACACATTTGAATGAAAACAATAATTGTTTCATCGATATCTTTATCCAAATGGATTGTTATTTTATATACAAAATCTCTTTATAATATACGCAACAGCCTATTATTACGAAAGAAAAATGAAATATATGATCATAAGTAAATTATGTATAAATCCGAAAAGTTATTTTATTAAAATTTACTATGTGCATTCTAAAACAATGTCAATAAATTTGATAAAGTATCTTCTAATAAGATGCATACTTTTTTTTAGAATTGGTTTAATCATTTTCATTACGGAACATTTTATACTATCATGTATACATGAACTTTATAATATAGAAGAAAATTATCACATTAGTAATACGTAATAATTAATTTTTTTAGAAATAGAAGATAATATTTTTTACTTCTCGATCATGAAATACAGATTTCAGACTTAATGTCTCGTTGTTTTCATATGTAGGTAGTTAGTTCATAACAACGAACAAATCTAAATTTAAACATTACATTTTGGAAGGATTCAACTCATATATGGTGCTGAAAAAATGAGTTATTTCAGAATTCAATTTTAGAGTAGATAAATTTAGTAAGATAAATAGAATAAAATTGGTTTCTAATATAATATGCAATATTGCATTATTTATAATTTATAATTCAAATAAGGCATCACAATGGACAAAAATTATATATTGGATGCTTTTGACAGAATTATACCTTACATTTAACTCTTTCAAATTATGGAAATCTCGAATTGCATGCATTGTGTGTCAAACATTTCTGATTATTGATGGTAATATATATGTTTATTGAGAGTAATTTAATATCCATTTGAAACTCTTTTAATCTATCTCTTTTAATTTTTTTGTGCTCTCTTATTTGAATTTTAAATAAGACAGTTCAAGATATACAATATACATATGGCTTTGGAAGAAAATTACAATGCATTAATTCTTTCAAATTAAGGTAATTTCGAAATAATATGCATTTGGGATAAAAAAAAATTATGATTATTAAATGATAATTGAAAAACCTTGTTATAATGATAACTTAACACTCAATCAATTTTATTTTTAAAAAAATTAAATAAACTAATTAAATATTTTATTTCTTTTTTAGTAAGTATATATACATATATATATATATATATAGATATAAATGTTTTAATCGGATTTTGTTGAGAACTCGATTAAAAACAGATAAACCTAAGTAATTATTTTCATCCTATTAAAAACAGGATAACCTATAACCTATCAACTTTTACTAACTATAGAAAGTCCACTGGCAGTTTCCTCACAAGCAAAAAATTGTATATGCTTAGAATATAGATAGATTTTGTTCACAGCCAATTATAGAGCAAAATTAATGAAAAAACAAAACAGAAATTACCGATAACAAATCTTGCTAATATTTAGAGACCCTGTGATTTTGTTGAGAGGATGGTCGCAGCAGTAAACAGCACTTCTTTACCGATAAAGTTTAACTCCAAACTCCTGTAAGATTATATTTTTTCGCAAATTAATAGAACTTGAAACAATATGAGCTGACTTGATATCTGTACAGGTCCAACAATCCAACAGGAAGATAATATGATGCAATAAATTATTAACTTAACACGACTAGTGATATCATAAAGGTATTCCGAGAAACCCATGAAATATAAACAAAGACAAAAAGTATAGGAGCTGAAGCACATCTGATCAGGTTGAATCTTACCGATCTTCTCTTTTAAGACACATAAAAGCAGATATTAAGCTATTGCAGATTTTCACTGAGGACATACTCTGGATATCTTCTGGGGAAACAGCACTACCATCAGAGGCACACTTAAGTTGTAGCGCTAAATATGCCTGAAAATAGTGCAATACGCAGTCATTTAAAATACACATCGGCGTTGCAACTCTTTTACACCCTTCAATACAACACAGAGGTGACAAACTTTAACATAACTCAGGCAAGAAAATAAGTTTATATAGGATTCTCATTTTATCTCATTTATTTATGGATTATTCGAACAATTACATTGTAGGACCGAGTGTTTGCTGCTTTAACAAAAGTTATAGTTGTTGCTAACGATACAAATCTAATCTTTCAAACTGCACAGTAGCTCAAAGACCCCGTTTCGATTGTTCTACCAAACGGAGATAATTATTATACTCCAACATACATGGAAATGACTAATGGGACATTACAGCTCTAGTTGCACATGCAGCCCATCATCTTAATTAGATAAAATGATCAATCTATTCAGGAGTTGAAAATCAGAAGTGTAGAATATACTGCCATATAAGAGAGGAGTTATTACCTGAAAAGCATGTGCCAAGAGTAACTGAACAACCTCTGTGCAAATTTTTTTAATGATACTCCTTGTGTTATTACTGTTTGCCAGATACTTCAAAATTCCATCAAACGTCTCATCATTGACTGGACCATTTGACCTCCTAGTTTGGACAGAAGACTGCAACAAATCATACAAGGAAGTATGCAGTTAGACCTTGTTTGAGGACTTATCGCCAAGAATGGAGTTGATACTATTACTCGAATCTCTATAAATAATTTACTCTTTAATAGTAGTTATCAACATTCATTTACTTGCTTTAATATTGTTTTCTTAATCGATCAAAAAACTTCTGCACTCCTAACTCAGTTTAGCAAAATCATTTTAAAAATGATAAAAAGAAGCCAAAAAACCTAATTTACCCCACTTTTAAGTTCTTACACAAACCAATAGCACATATTAGTCGGCTTACCTTTGGAATGTACTTCTGGAAATATTGTATGATAATTTTAAGCTTCCATTTCGGTTCATCAAATACCTGCAAACATTTGAAAGTAAAATTCCAATATATTCATTATTCCAAAACCAAGTCACTATTTGATATCCACTAGATTTTTACCACTACAAAGATAAGAAAATAATTAAAAGCGAAAGCCCGGAACCATTTGTTATTATTTTCATTGATAGAGTAAGAAAACAAAATAAAGATTTATGACATGACCAGGAAGATGATAAGAGTTCTTTCTAGCTCCAATTTTTGTAGCACAAAACTAAATATTTAAATCAAATTTGAGGATAAAAGGCACATTTGAGCTTATGCAGCTCAAATACATAATTTTAAACATATAAGCAGACTAAATAGGATGTCGATGTAAGTCAGCTACAAAACTTCTCATAGGATTTTAAATTGCCCCAAGTCTAAAATCGTGCAACAATAAGCTCTGTATCAGGTATTAGCTCAAGCCATAATATCTAACAAGATCTACTTTTGCCAAGTGCACTGTTAGGGACTTGGCTGTATTGGGCCTTAATAAAATGTGCCAAAGTCATAGGCTAGTTAGTAAGAGAATTCTAGAAGTATTAACTTGGGGAAAAGGAAAAGAGAATATAAGAGGAAGTTGGTTTGAGTGGGGAAGAGAGTTATTTTTTTATCTGTTGAGTGGATTCAGCAGCTTTGACTAAGGAAAATACTAGCATTTGGCTAGGGTTGTACAGAGAGTTTATCTCTTGGAATATTTACATTTTGTTTGCAATACAATATCATTTCTTAAATTGTGGTTGCAACATGCACCAGTGGCAAATTGAACTTCTCTAATGGATGTGTGAACTAAAGCGGGTGGTGAGGGAGAGATCACCTGAAGAAAGGAGCACCGGATGTCATTGTCATAAATAAGTTCATCTAAAATGATCTCCACGACAGGAGTCCTGCACTACGCCCAAAATTAAGATGTACCCCGTGTCTATAAAACTTCAGCAAAAATAGGTTTAAAATAATCAACAAAATTTGTACCTAACACCATCAGCCCTGGTGGTAAGCCCTTGCATATCAGCACTGCTGCGTGATGAATCCAACTCCATGACCTGTATATATGAAGTGTGTTCAATAAAAGATTAGTTTCCCATCCAACCACGTCTAGAATGAGAAGTTTAAAAATTCACCATCAAGAAAAATTTATTCAGGGCAGCACATGTGGACTTTTTTGCTTCAGGCAATGCTAATGCCGCGGCTGTCTTGCTTTCTTGTGATGATTCCATTGAAGAACTCTCGTGGTATCTCAAATCTTCAAACGACATGGCCTCTCGAGACAAGACATGCATGAGCGACAAGCAGTCCTTTATTAAACTTTTGTACAGAATTTTCCTTGACCCCTGCAATAAGATTTGTATTAAACAGTCTAAAGAAAAGCAAAAACGTCTCTGACCACTTACTACAACTAAATATCACGTAATTCATATCTACATCAAGACCATGGATTGCATACCAGAAGCATGTTCACAAGTGACTCCCTCAAAAAGGTCCAGTTCAGTTCTTCTGCTAATCGCAAACAATAAATGTGGAATTTATATGAACTTCTATGAAATAAAATAGGAAAACAAAGAATAACTTACCTTTAAATGCACAATTTCGAGGTAGAAAATCTCCTTCAAGGAATATGATGAGATACTGAAGCAGTAGCATATTCTTCAGGTACTAGAATCAGAACAATTCAATTGGTGATCGATACACGCACAATTTTTCTACTGCATTCATTATTAGAAAAAAAAAATGTCCCCTCCCCCCACACAAAAAAATCAAATAAATAAATAAATAGAAGTTTCAAAACAATGGAGGACTATAAGACTTGACAATCATCATTGACATCTGAAAAATAAGTACAAATGGAAAACTTGCATTAGCTGACGTATGAACTAACAGGAACTAACAGGGAAGATGGAATTGAGAAAAGCCATGGGTTGCTCTAGTAACACCATGCAGATAAAATCTCAGTAATTGAAGCAGGGAGAATTCCAAAGTATATGAGACCAATGCCAGAGAGATGATCAGAAGCACTAAAGAGATTGCGCAGACACCAGGCAATAAATGTCAACGGCTTTATATTATCATATTTATAGATTTTCTACTTCACACATTAACAACCTTTGAGAATGAAAGAAGAATACCCCAGTGTCAGCTATCTTTAAAAGTTATTTTCCCAAAAGTCACTAACCATAAGTTCCATTACTTCAGATTTTCTCACTTTATCCACTGTAGCAACTTCTTGTATCAGAGAATGAAAACCCTGAAATTGACAATTGATATTTTACTAGCTTCAAGAATTGCAAAATTAAGCTATTGCGATGGAATGTCACCAAAATAAATATAGACGTGAAGAAGTTTGTTTCCCTCCTTAACAATAAGACGTTTAAAAAACAGCATCAGAGAGACGAACAAATTTACACACCAAGGAGTCCACTGACCCTCTTGAGGGTTTGTTGGCTTCATTATTGTAAGGGTCCAACCCAAAAGTAAATGGCAGCCACGCCTGGTATAAAGTATCTTCCTTTAAAGCAGATTGTAATTTACAACAAAATAATCGGTTCATGAATCATAGTGTAATTAATTACCTCTTGAACTACAGATAATTTGAAAAGATTGTTTGAAGATGAAGATGATTCTGACTGTACTTTCGACAAGAAAACCCGAGGAAAATGCTACATCAAAAAGATCATTAAACCAAATGCAAATAAACAGAATATAGGAAACTAGGAATAAAAAAAAAAGTGAAAAAAACACCACCTTATGCAATTCAATGAGAAGCTGGTAACTTTCCATTATTAGATCTAGTGAATCCACGTCCTTTAGAATATGAAATATTGCCTCGAACATTTTCCTGTTCACCAAAATGAAAAATAAGCCAGTGGATGCATGTAGTAAATTCATAAATTATCAATCTATCTTCTCTCTTTTCTCTGTGCGTATTTCACCATTTCCCCAAAAGAGCTGTATAATACACAAACATGCGAATCAACTTCTCGCTAGAGACTAAACTTCATGAGAATTCCCCATCAAATACCTGGTAGGCGCGCTTCCATTATCAGAGAGAAGAGAAGCAGTCCGAACAGCTTCAAGAAAAGCAAGCCCTAACCAAGAAAAAATAGTCAAAACCCCAACGGAAAAAGACGATCAGAATCTTAACAAGAAAGAAAGAAAGAAAGGAAAAAACGCACTGTCATCCTTGATGTGATGACAGAATTTGGAGCGACTGAAACCGGAGTTGTCGAGCATGGCCATAGTGTTCTCTTCCATTCCTCCGTACGCCCCTTCGCCAGCAATCCTTCGCATCTCCATATCCCAATTTCCAGAGATTCTCAGAATTGAATCCTTAACAGAGGGTGAGAGTGGCCGTACAAGGATTGTTGTGCTTCATTTATCGTTGGTACGAAACCCAGTTTGTTGTGTAATTTTCCCGCCATGGCTACTCGAAACATTTCTGAGGTGGAACTGTTGAAGTAGAGCTGCCGAAATTGGGTATTTTTCTGAATTATTTTTAAAATATAATAATAATCTTCTATATTATATTTCAAATATATTTAAGACAATTTTTTTACCACATCTATTTTTAAGTGTTTTAAATTTTATCTTAAGAATATGTTTTCTTATATTTTATAAATTATATTATATTGTTCTATGCCTTTTTTCGTTTACCTTTTCTGTTGTTCTTAAATGTTAGAGTGGATTTCATGTGAGACTGTCTCACGGATCATAATATGTGAGACGGGTCCACCCTACTCATATTCACAATAAAAAGTAATACTTTTATCATAAAAAGTAATACTTTTTCATGGGTGACCCAAATAAGAGATCTGTCTCACAAGTACTACCCGTGAGACCGTCTCACGCAAGTTTTGCCTAAATGTTATATATTTGAGTTTTGGAGATATAACAAGTAAATTTATCGTGATTTATGAATTCAAATATCTTGAAAATCCAAATTTATAGTTTTTTTTAAAGAAAATAAACTTAAATTTTAGAGTAGGTCTTTTGTGAGACAGTCTCATGAATTTTTAGATGTGAGACGAGTTAACCCTACCAATATTCACAATAAAAAGCAATATTCTTAACATAAAAAGTAATATTTTTTCATGGATAACCCAAATAAAAGATACATCTAACAAAATACGATCCATGAGACCGTCTCTCACAAATTTTTGTCTAAATTTTATCCTTTTTTTACTACAAATGTTTATTATTTTGACCAAATAAGTGAGCCTTATATTGTTAGTGTTGCAGAACTTACAAGACTCGTGGTTTTTAATTAATTTTTAATCATTTAGTAAATCACTTTTTTATATATTTAACAATCATTTAACATAAAAAAAAATGATTTTTGAAACAATTATTTGAAAAATAAAAATAACATTATACATAAGCGATAAATAATATTTAGATGTTAAATTGAATATTAGCCATGGGTGTGCCACATCACTAGTATTAATAATATTCAGATGTTAAATTCCAAAATGTACACTTCATTTGGAGTAAGCCCTGTGCATCGATTGAAATTTAAAAAAAAAAATAAATAAATAAATAAACAAACAAACGCAAAGCCTGCAGAAGAAGAAATCAAGAACAGCGTAGAAAAACATATCTCAACACTAATGATCAATGAGATGATGAAATCAAGAACAGCGTAGAAAAAATTCTGAACAAGTTGCCCACATCAAAGGAAAAGGGTATGCTACAACTTGAAGAATAACTGGGTATGGTTTTTGTCCGAATACAGTACAATGGAAGAGAACTGAAATGGGAAAAAGGTTTTAACATAACTAGCAGCATGAGAATATAATATTGATTACGTCATCTTCTACCAGCATATATATATATATATATATATATATATATATATATGATTATTTGCGAGCTTCCACCTTCTTCTGTTCCTTTGCTGCATGGTATATAAGTAAAATGAGATCAGTTGGAGAGAAAAAGGGGAGAAGAAATCTGCGAGTTTTGGAGACTAACCAGCTTTCTCCTCCTCTCGTTTCTTAGCAGCTTCAGCCCTTTGCTGTCGTATAAGGGCCAGGCGATCTGCAAATTATAGAAGAGAAGAATACACCCCATGACAAAAACTATTATTAGCTTTACCGAAAAAAGGTGAATAGTATTTAAAACTTAAAAATCGAGGACGTCTCGGTGAGTAGATGGCTCCATTTCAGATATTAAGATTAGATCAAAAACAATTAAAGTCAATGTTACTTCAAATTATCAGTCCATTTGAGGTGGAAACAGAGGTAGAGAGATTATTCGAGACAAAAAGGAAGGTTGAGGCTTGAGTATGGTAAAAGATAGGCATTCTATTGATTCAGATATTGAATTGAAACTCGCATGCAAGATCGACCTTTTTTGTCAGTTAATAACGAGAACAAATACCAAGATAGAAAAGATACCAGTTCAAAGGTTGGTAAAAAACGTGCTACTACACACGACACATTTAACAAAAAAGCTTCAATCCACAATGCAACAAAAGAAAAAGATTATTTGATAAAAAAAGAAGCAACGATTATTGCATGAGTTTCCAAGGCCCGTGTGCCAAGTTAGAACAAGCAAAATTGTACAGAGATAAGAAGAAAGAGAGTTCTAACACTCAAACAAGGATAAGGTACAACAGGGTAGCAGGTTGAAAAACATTACCCAAGTCTTTCCTTGCTTGATCAGTTTTCCCTTGTTCTTGCAGCTTCATGTACCTTTCATGAGCTTTCTGCTTTTCGATCTCCTCTCTGAGAACAATGGCAAAATGAAGAATATACAGGTTATTACAGTTGGGAGTATGATTATTCAGAGTGCTTATATACCCTGCAATGAAAATCTAAAGATCGGTATAACATAGTTCGCTCCACCACCTGTTTTTAAACTAGCCATATAGTCAGGGATCCACAAGGAATGACTAAAAAAAAGTGCAACCAGCATCTCACACCCCACCTTTTCCTCCGGAGACAGAAAAAAGTGAGGCTAAGCGAAGCAAATACGGAGTTGCAATTCAGAATAATACAATGTAGTAGGGCAAGTTCACTAGAAAATAAATTCTTTAAGCTACCTTCTACAGATTTTATCGAAAATATAAAGGCCAAAAGCGAAATAGAAATGGAAAAACCAATTAAAGAGAGAATATTTATAATCTTGTCTCAGAAATCTAATAGCAGATTAATAATAGAAACAACAAATATTCACAACCTTTCCCGCCTTGAAAGCTCAGTTGTTTTCTCCATCTGTGAGGCAAAAAAAAAACAACAATTAGAAAATTATAAAAGGACATCTCTTAAGTTAGTGAATGAATAATTGGAGTAACATACATCAACATCGCGTGCTTTCAAGTTCTTTGTCTTCACCAAATTAGGATTTTCAATCTGAATGACACCCTCTGCACCTTTTTGTTTCTGTCAACATTACTAAATGAGTAAGCATGTGTTCCAGTCTAGTCATTTCAACCGAAACCTAAAGTCTCAACAAAATCAAATCACAATGTACTAACTTCAGGTTCATCCTCAGACTCCTCTTCGGATTCAATATCAGATCTCTCATCTTCTTCCACTTCAGCCACTTCCTGTAACAATAGTCGTATATCTAAATTACGAGAACAAGTACAATTTATGCATATCTATTGATTTACAAAAAGGGGAGGAAAACATTTATAAATAAGATGTGTATAAAAATAAGGATGGAGTAAAAAGCAATAAATATTGCTGAATAACGAACTCTTAACTTAGCTCATTTAGTTGGATAGACACCTGTTTATTAGTATTTTAAATTGTAGGATTGGACTCGTTTATTTTCTGATTTGTTGAGATGAGTTGGGATAAATCTTTAAAAATAATTGTACTGTATTCCTTTGAACGATACGAGGGGGTGGAAGACTTTATTCAGTGGAGTGGGGATTCGTCGGGTATATTTTCAGTTAGCTCATTCTACGAGTGTTTCTTCTCTGATAATCTTTATCCTAAATTCAATCTTTTCGATGCTATCTGGAAAGTCCCTGTACTGAGCAAGATTCAGCTTTTCTCTTGGACAGCCTCTCTGGGTAAATTACCTATCTCAGAGACGATTCAAAAAAGATGCCCCGGGATTGCTTTGTGTCCAAGTTGGTGTGTTCTATGCAAAAAAGATTGAGAGACTCAGGACCATTTTCTCATCCACTGTCCATTCACGTCCTCACTGTGGGTTAAAGCGTTGCAAGAGATGCGGTTGTTGTGGGTGATGCCTAAAACAACAAAAGAATTATTCAGCATGGATTTGGGACGGACTACGGGTAAGAGAGGTATTTTGGCAAGTTGTGGTTCAGTGCATATGTTGGACGGTATGGTTGGAGAGAAACCAAAGAATTTTCGAAGAAACAGAGTCAAATATGGACAGATGCTGGGAGAAGATAAGGATTAACGTTGCCGTGTGGATTGGAATTCACAAAGAATTCAAGAATGTTTCAGTTTTTTTATTTATTAAGACAATGGGATTATGTGTATCACTAAATTTTTCCTTTTAAATTGTGGTTAATTAGGACAGTGAACTTCTAGTCCACTGCTGTAACACTTATTATTATATCAATAATAAAGTATTGTTTCCTATCAAAAAAAAGTATTGAAAAGTAAAAATTATAGAGATAGAATGAAAGAGAGAAGAAGGGCGACACGATTGAATTGAAAGCCGCTTGAGCAGAAATAGAATGAAAGAGACGGACAAATGTATTTAGGGATTTAAAAGCCTAGCCCAATTTATTTTAAATTATTTTCTTTTTAGTCCTTAAAAATTTTAATTTTTTTAATTAACCCGTAAAACTTTTAAATATTTGCAATTTTGCCCAAACGTATCCGAAAAACGTATCCATGCCATATCCATGGTGTGTCCTCGCCGTGTCCAAAACGTATCCGGCTGGCCAACCCTAAACAAAGTCAACAACACGGATTTTGAGGTATCCGACACGCGTATCCACGTGTCGTATCCGTATCCGTATCCGATACTTTAAAAAAAATTTAAGGTATCTGTGCTACATAGTTCATGAGTAACAATATATAAGTTCAAAGTATATAAAACCTCAATTCTAAAACTAGAAAAATGAAATCTAAAATTCACCTCGTCTTCTTCATCAAGATCAAGATAATCTTGTTCATTTGAAATTGCATAATGCTCAGCATCATTCTCTACTTCATTTTCTTCATCAAAGTCGAATCCATCCTCTTCATCAACAAGATTATGTGTAATAGATGTTCCTATAGGCTTTTCCCACTAGACTTAGATGTGGACGCCTTCGAGCTTCCAGTAGGTGTACATGTGGCCGTCATTGAGGCCTGCGTATATGTAGGGGACGCCTTCAAGACCCCTTTGGATTTCCTCAATGTATAAGGAGCTCCATCTCCTCCAACAACATCTGCAACATCTTGCCAAGTCAAATCATCACCTTCGTGAACAAAGTCATGTTTTTCATCCTTCAGTCTCCCTACCAACCATTCATTTTCATCATCTACTTAGCACAATATGATAGGATTGATGGTATCACGACTATCATATCTAAGCCTCAGAACTCTGTTGTACTTAATGAACACCAAATCATTCAGGCGTTTTGCTCCAATCTGTTCTTTTTTCTTGGAATGAAGCTGCATTTATTTATATAAGTTCGACGAGCCACGAACAACAGAAGAGGAGAAGCAGTGGAGAATCATAGGGTTTATGTTAGGGTTGATTGGGAGATGCGGAGAAGATTGAAACAGAAAAGGAAAGGCAGCGTTGAATAGAAAATTAGAAATAGAACTGAGCCTAAAAATTGTGCAAAATATGCCTACAAAACATGTGTTACTTTAAAAAAATGTTTTGTAGCTTTGCTACGATAGCGACGCGAGCTATCGTCTCAAACGCTATTTTGATGATAGCGACAATGGCGCTCGCTACTTCGAAGATTGCAATGCGCATAATGTCCCATAGCCACGGATCGCTACTAATAAATATGCTTGTACATACTGCATGGCCATAACTATTTACAATGGTCTTAATATGTGATGATGTTTATATGCGGAAAGAGAAATAAGACTCCATCTCTAACAGTTCGACTAGTCCAGATTCCACAGATCCCAAGTTTCGGGCCAGGTGCGTCCGATCACATGACTGGGGATTGGTAATTTTTTCACTATTTCTGTCTGCCCTTGCTTGTAATATTCTGTTAGTTAGTAGGCTCAATAAGGATCTCAATTGTAGCAATAAATCCGGGGGTTGATTCTCGTGCTTTCCAGGATTTGGCGTCAGAGAATACGATCGGAAGTGTTGAGCTTTGTGCAGGATAATATCTTCTCAAGATGGAGGTTCCCGAGAGTCACCTACCCAAGAGTGTTCCTAATTACTCCTTGTCTCACTTTGTTTCTACTTTGAATTCAATAAGGATAATGATATTTTATTATGGCATTATGCCATTACCATTTAGGACATCCGAATTTTTTGTACCTTTCAAATTTATTTCCATTATTATTCAATAATAAAAGTTCTTCTCTAAAGTGTGATATTTGTCAAGTGTCTAAACATTCCCGTACAACTTTCACGCTTAACCGTTATAAACCATTTACATCTTTCTCCCTCATACACAGTGATATTTGGGGTCCCTCAAACGTAACAAATCTTAGTGGCACATGCTGGTTTATCCTATTTGTTGACGATCATATGTGTATATCATGGGTTTTCCTAATGAAAAATAAATCCCAAACAGCTCAAATTTGCAAAAAATTCATTCCGTGATCCAAACCCAATTCTATACCCAAATTAAACTCCTACAAACTGATAGAGCGCGTGGCTAATTCAAATATATTTTGGGTGGGTACCTACAAACACATGGAATCATACACCAGCTCGTGTTAACACACCGCAACAAAATAAGGTCTCTGAGCACAAAAACTGTCTCATCCTTTAAGTCACCTGTTACTTACTTTTTACCCAAAATCGCCCTACTTTGCCACTAGGAATGTCATTCTGACAGCCACTTATCTTATCAATAGGATGCCTTCAAAGGTTACTCAATTTTCAAACTCACATTCAAACTTTCTTTAAATAAATCTCTTCCTGCCTCACATCTCAATAACTATATCTCTTTTAAGGTTTTTGGATGTTCATCCTTCATTCACATACATTCCCATAATCGCGGCAAACTTGAACCACGTCCTATCAAGTGCATCTTCCCTGGTGACTCTCCGAATCAGAAAGGCTACAAATGTTATTCCTATGTCAACAAAAATTATTACAACTCCATGATTTCACTTTTTTTGAATCCGGACCATTCTACCCCAATTCCTTGGTTCAGGAGGAGACTTCCAATATTGAACCACAAAATTGGGAATCCATACCACAATCCAATCCACACATCGAAACACAAGAACTCGATACTTCACATGTTCCAACACAAGTCCCTCATAAACTAAACATCAATGAGCCACCTCTTACCTATTCACGAAGAGACCATCCTCTTCTAGAGAATATACAAACTCATGCGCAAACTCAACCTATCCCAGAATGTTCCCCACTACAAAATTCAGGTTAAAACACACAAGATGTAGTTGATTCATATACTCCTGTGATTGAGAATATGGAACATGATAACAGACTCATTGCATTGAGGAAAGGAGTCCAAAACTGTACGTTGCATCCCATAGGTAACTTTGTCTCACTTGAATGTTTTTGCTACTGCTTACCATGCATTTCTTTCCGACATAGACCAAGTTCAAGCTCCATCCACCATTGACGGGGCACTAAAAGACCCTAAGTCGAAAATTGGCATCTTTGAAGAGATTAGGGCAGTGGAAAAGAATGATACATGGGAAATCACCGACTTGTCGCCTGGGAAGAAACCAGGTGGATGCAGATGGATCTTCACGGTAAAACATAAGTCTAATGGAAGAATAGAAAGGTTCAAGAATAGACTTGTAGCCAAGGGGTACACGTAATCATACGGCATTGACTACCAAGAAACTTTTGCCCCTGTTGCCAGGTTCAATATAGTCCAAGTTTTGTTGTCACTTGCGGCTAACTTTGATTGGCCTTTTTATCCAGCTCGACGTCAATAATGCGTCCCTCGATGGCAACCTTGAAGAAGAAGTATACATGAGTAATATACACAGTGAATAAGGTATGCTGACTATGGAGTTCTCTATACGGATTCAAAGAGTCACCTAGAGCATGGTTTTATCGATTCACTAGTGTTTTAAAAAGGGACGGTTACACCCAATGTCAATCTGATCACACATTGTTTTTACAGGTGATTATGTGGATGAAATAGCCCAAGTGAAACTCTTGCACGCAAAGGAATATGAGATGAAAGACCTTGGACACATTAAGTATTTTTTGGGAATAGAAGTGTGGCAAGACCCTCCCTAGGCATATCAATCTCACCGAGAAAATATGTCTTTGACCTTTTGAAAAAAACTGGTACATTGGGATGCAAGCCTACGGATACACCAATGGATCCAAACATCAAAATAGACATTAAAAGAGATTGTTCTCCAGTTGACAAGGGAAGATATCCAAGGCCAGTGGGCACACTAATATATCTGGCATATACATGACCAAAAATTGGGTTTGTGGTAAGTATAATCAGTCAATCATGAACAGTCCAATTGAGGAACATATGGACGCTACATATCAGGTATTAAGATATCTAAAAAGAAACCTTGGGAAGGATTGCTTTTCAGAAAATGTTCATTCCGAGAAAGCGAAGTTTACAGTGATGCAGATTGAGCTGGTTCTCCTACAGATAGACGTTCCACATCAGGGTACTGCACATTTGTATGGGGAAACTCGGTGACCTAGCGAAGGAAGAAAGAACCAGTAGTCGCTTCGAGCCTTGGCCCATGTAATTTGTGAAGGAATGTGGATCACGAGACTGCTAAGCGAATTAAAGGTGGAAGACAATTATCCAGTGAAACTCCTCTGTGACAATCAAGCAGCCATTAGCATAACCAAGAACCCAGTTCATCATGATCGTAGCAAATATGTTGAGGTGGATCGTCACTGTATCAGTGAGAAGATTGAAAGTGGGATTATCAACCTCAGCTACATTCCTACTCAGTAGCAAATTGCGGATATTTTAACAAGGGCTCTTCTTTGGCCGAATTTTGAAGAGCTGTGTTCCAAGGTTGACATAATCAATTCATATGGTCCAGCTTGAAGAGTGTATTGAATAAAAACTCTTACTTAGCTCATCTAGTTGGATAGGCATTTATATATATTTGTATTTTAAATTGTAGGATTAGATTGGTTTATTTTCTTATTTGTTCTTGATTTGTTGAGATAAAGTTATGATAGATCTTTATAAATAATCGTAGTGTATTCCTTTGAACGATACGTGAAAATAGATTTTTCTTCATAAACTACATATATATTAAAGAGTGGATATATTAATTATAATTAAAAATCAATAGAAGTCCATCACTTGGCTAAGTGAGCTCTTATAATTTGCAGATTACCAAAATCCTAAAAGCTCGTTCGATATTATCCTCGTGATGACCAGATTAATTACGAGTTATCCATGGAGAGGATCTCTACTACATTCGACACCATTTATACCTTGGCTCTGGTTCTTTAATATCTAGCGTGCTTAGGCAGACATAGCACATTTCACCATTCTATAATATAATCCATGAATAACCACAAGTGAATTGCCAAGCACATGAGAGCTATAAACAGCTAATATCAACTACATTGGTTAGATTTAAAGTAATATTTCCTCAGCATTGGTACAGAAAAAATAACATCCCAAGGTATTCCTAGCAAAGCTGGATAAATCAAACGTAACATATCCAATCTCAGCAAGTACAGACGTAGAGGGAAATCTAAGGCAATACAATTCACCTGTTTAAATGTGCGAGGACGAGATGCAGATGTACCAGCCACTGAATTAATAAAAAAAAAAAAAGAACGAAAAAAGTTACATACGATAAGATTTCATGAGAAAACATTAAACATCATGAGGATAAACTTAAACACACACACACCATCAGACACATCCATTTCTCCACTGCTTCCGTGATAGAGAGGAGATATAGCAGCAAAAGAAGGCCCGATTAATACAATGGGCCAAGAAAGAGGCCCAATTAACAGGGTTTACACTAGAAGGCCGAAAGCCCGAATAGGGATTTTTTTTGTTTGGGGGGGGAGGTGGGGTCAGTTGCATTCACAAGGGGAGAGCAGTTAAAGTGAGTGCGGATTGTGAGAAGGGAGTTGGAAGAAGTTATTTTTGAAATTTATGTGCCTTTAGGTTGGGGCAAGAAAGAGAAAAGATGAGGTTCTCTTAATTTTCGCTGTCAATTTCATTTGAAATTCTTGTATTTAGTACAATCTATTTTCTAAGTTGAATAGAATTCATCTTTGCTCACATTATTCTCTCTCCATGTACACCAGCATCTAACCAACTCCATGCACTATCAATTTGGGGACATGCCCGCGCACACCTTATCGAATTTTCGTGGATACATGGAGAAAACAAACTAAAAAAATTGTGCGTGAATGAGAGATATTGCGTGCATGAGAGAGAAAGAGAGAGTTCTAGAGAGGATCATTTGACAAAGGTATATCTTATGTACTAATAACTACATTAAAATATTATTGTTCCTTGAGTTCTAGAGAGGCTTAGTCAAAGGTATATCTCTGGGAAAGCCCAATCTATACAACTAAGTATTGTAATAATATTGTCGTGCCCCAATCACATCAACAGGTCTCAAACATAAAAGCATCTTAATCGATTAATCCAACATCAACAAACTACAGCACGTTCAAAAACCACTATTGAAGTTATCCATTCAAACCTATCAGAACCAGAAAATTAATAAATGTAATAAGCCTTCAGCTATATTATTTTTGTTGCATTTCAATCGACCAAATTTTGAACATAGATATTAGTATAGCCAGTCCCCGCAGTGGAACGGAAATACGAGGACTCCAAAACAATTAGCAAGATCCCGCATCAAACTACAACCTCCAAAGTATAAATGAAAGAAGTATAAATGAAGGAAGCGCGACAGGACTAAAAAGATATAGAAAGACACAAAACAAACACCTAAAAAACCACAAATACAGAACAAAACAGGATAATCCACGAACAACTAGTCAAGAAACCAGTTCAAGAATCACGACTGACCCGTCTTCCCTCACCAGTCGCGGATACTAAATCAATTATAGATCTTAAAACATCCCCCGATATAACGATAGATAGAACGGAAAACGAATAGATACACCAAAGAAAATGAGAATTGCGGGCCAAAAAAACATACTCATCTGTTCAGGCGTGGAGAACTGGCGGCGGCCGGTGGGCTTTCCCTTGAACTTCCCTCTTCCCATTTCAGCACGTGTGCTCTCCTCGATCCAAAGAGAAGGATTCCTTATCTGCTTAATAATCAAGCAGAAAAAAAATTCACGACCCTTTGGATTCAAGAAGCTAGCAGATTCGAATGGTTTATTCTCTCTCCCTTTGACTGAATCGAATTCACCTTTCTGTGAACCCTTTTCTATATAATTTGTTTACCCCAACTCCCAGCACCTTTAAAAAAAATTAAAAAAAAAAAACTATTATATTAATAATATAATTTTTCAATAAATATTTTTAGCATTTTCAAGACTTTCAAGGGTAAATTAGAGAAAAATACATTTGTGTATGATTTGTTTAAGATTCAGTACCCAACAGAATTTTTTTGTATTTTAGTATCTGACAAAAGACCACATTAGTTTTTACTACATGTTTAATGTATTTTTACATTTTTACCCTTTTAATTAATAAAAAATATATAAATACTTATTTTTGTTGGACATTTTCTCTTTCCACTCATCAATCCCGATGCATTTGGATGACATGTATATTTAATTTAAATATTTTTTTATTAAAAAAACAAATTCACAACTAATTGAATTTTTTGAAATACTTAGTTTTGCTTGTAAAATACTTAATTTCAATTTAAAATACTTGATTCAGTAAATGAATACTCAGAATGTTTATTAAAAACTGGATATTCGAATATGCATTTAAAAAAAAAAACAAATTCGCAACTAATTGAATTTTTTGAAATACTTAGTTTTACTTGTGAAATACTTAATTTCAATTTTAAAATACTTGATTTAGTAAATGAAATACTCAGAATGTGTATTAAAAAACTGGATATTCGAGTATGCATTTAAAAAAAACAAGTTCGCAACTAATTGATTTTTTTGAAATACTTAGTTTTACTTCTGAAATACTTGATTTAAATATTAAAATACTTGATTTAGTAAATGAAATACTCGGAATGTGTATTAAAAAGCTGGATATTCGAACATGCATTAAAAAAAAAACAAATTCGCAACTAATTGAATTTTTTGAAATACTTAGTTTTACTTGTGAAATACTTAATTTCAATTTTAAAATACTTGATTTAGTAAATGAAATACTCAGAATGTGTATTAAAAAACCGAATATTCGAGTATGCATATAAAAAAAACAAGTTCGCAACTAATTTAATTTTTTGAAATACTTAGTTTTACCTCAGAATGTGTATTAAAAAGCTGGATATTCGAATATGCATTTAAAAAAAAAAAAACAAATTCGTAACTAATTGAATTTTTTGAAATACTTAGTTTTACTTGTGAAATACTTACTTTTAATTTTAAAATAATTGATTTAGTAAATGAAATACTCAGAATGTGTATTAAAAACTGGATATTCGAATATTCATTTTAAAAAAAACAAATTCGCAACTAATTGAATTTTTTGAAATACTTAGTTTTACTTATGAAATAATTAAATTTAATTTTAAAATACTTGATTTAGTAAATGAAATACTCAGAATGTGTATTAAAAAAACTGGATATTCGAATATGCGTTTAAAAAAAATCTCAACTAATTGAATTTTTAGAAATACTTAGTTTTATTTATGAAATACTTAATTTTAATTTTAAAATACTTGATTTAGTAAATGAAATAATTAGAATGTGTATTAAAAAACTGGATATTCGAATATGCATTTAAAAAAAAATCGCAACTAATTGATTTTTTTGAAATACTTAGTTTTTCTTATGAAATACTTAATTTTAATTTTAAAATACTTGATTTAGTAAATGAAATACTCAGAATGTGTATTAGAAAACTGGATATTGGAATATCCAACGCAAGTTCACCAAATGCTCGCATTTCCATCCAAGATTCATTTGGATGACATGTTCATTTCATTTAATTATTTTTTTATTGTTAAAAAACAAATTCGCAACTAAGCATTGAACTTTTTCAAGTACTTAGTTTTACTTGCGAAATACCTAATTTCGATTTTAAAATAGTTGATTTGGTAAATGAGATACTCAGAATGAGTATTAAAATACTGGAAATTCGAATATGCAACGTAAGTCCACCAAATGCTCGCATTCTATCCAAGATGCATTTGGATGACATGTTCATTTTATTTAGAAATTTTCTTTATTTTTTTTGAAAAAAATCGCAACTAAGCAATGAACATTTTGAAATACTTACTTTTATTTGCGAAATACCTAATTTCAATTTTAAATACTTGATTTGGTAATTGAGATACTAATAAAAGTTAATAAAATACTGGATATTCTAGTAGGCAATGTAAGTTCACCAAGGGCTCTCATTTCTATCCAAAATGCATTTAGATTACATGTACATTTCATTTAAATAATTTTTTTTTAATTTTTAAAAGAAAAACAAATTCGCAACCAAGCATTGAACTTTTTGAAGCACTTAGTTTTACTTGCCAAATACCTAATTTACATTGTAAAATACTTGATTTGGTAAATGAAATACTTAGAATGTTGTATTAAAATACTGAATATCGAATATGTAACGTAAGTTCACCAAATGCTCGCATTTCCTTCCAAGATGCATTTGGATGACATGTTTATTTCATTTTAAAATACTTGATTTGGTAAATGAGATACTCAGAATGTGTGTTAAAATACTGGATATTCTAGTAGGCAATGTAAGTTCACCAAGTACTCGCATTTCCATCCAAGATCCATTTGGATGACATGTACATTTCATTTAAATATTTTTTTATTTTTAAAAGAAAAACAAATTCGAACTAAGCATTGAACTTTTTCAAGTACTTAGTTTTACTTGCGAAATAATTAATTTCAGTTTTAAAATATTTGATTTGGTAAATGAGATACTCATAATGAGTATTAAAATACTGGATATTCGAATATGTAAAGTAAGTTCACCAAGTACTCACGTTTCCATCCAAGATGCATTTGGATGACATGTTCAAGGACTTTTCAGCAGCCAAAAAGCTTTGAAAAAGAAAAAAAGGCTTAGAGCGAAGATTTAAAGATTTCCGGACAATGTTCTTCGAGAGAATATCTCGTGAGAGGAACGAGTAACTTAATCCGTGGATTTACAATTTACAGAGACATATGAAGTCGGATATACGTCGATAGTCATAGTTCAGTAGGTCGAAAGCTAGTGGATTTAATAAAACGACATGCAATTCACCCTTGATAAATAATTAAAGAGATTTAATTACTTCACTGAGTTGAATTAGTTTGGCATAGCTTGAGAGGGCGTGTTCAATTGGATATGAAATCTCGTCGAAAGCATAGATCATTGTCGAACGAATTAAGTAGATTAGCGAGAGGTATGTGAACCGAGATTCTCAATAAATTCATTTCTCAATTGAACTTTAATCAATCATTCTAGCTTATTTATTTCATCATTTAATCCTTGAACCATTTCATTGAGTTTTTATTTAATAATCGTAGTAGTAAACAATCATCTGAAATATCGCTGCTAAAAATTGAATAACTGAGAATAATACCTAATTTACTTGCGAAATACCTAATTTTAATTTTAAAATACTTGATTTGGTAAATGAGATACTCATAATATGTGATAGAATATTGGATATTCGAATATGCAACATAAATTTAGTCATGATTGGTTTTTTCAACTAAGATTCATTAGAATACTTATTAATGTCATTTAAAGAAATGAAACAGTTCATTACTGATCGTGGAGTAAGAGTAAGTTGTTTGTAGATCAAAATAAGCACTTACTTTTAACAAAAATATAGTAGCATACTTGTCCCGGAGTAAAACTAAGTTCTTTATTTGTATACCGAAATAAATTGTTATTTTTATTTCATGAGAAGTGATGAGCAATGTATTTGTTAAAATTTCATTTGCATTGAAATTGCATCATAATGCATATTCGAATATCCAGTATTTTATTATCTATTTTAAGTATCTCATTTATAAAATCAAGTATTTTGAAACTAAAATTAGGTACTTATCAAGTAAACTAAGTATTTTAAAAGTTTCATGCTTAGTTGGGAATTTGATATTTTTTTTTTTACAAAATAGATATCACACGAGAAGAATATGTCATCCAAATGTATCTTCCGAGGAAAGACTAACACTTGGTGAACTTACGTCGCATATTCGAATATCCAGTATTTTAATACTCATTCTGAGTATCTCATTTACCAAATCAAGTATTTTAAAATTGAAATTAGATATTTCGCAAGTAAAACTAAGTACTTCAAAAAGTTCAATGCTTAGTTACGAATTTATTTTTTTAACAATAAAAAAATAATTAAATGAAATGAACATGTCATCCAAATGCATCTTGGATGGAAATGCGAGCATTTGGTGAACTTACGTTGCATATTCGAATATCCAGTATTTTAATACAACATTCTGAGTATTTCATTTATCAAATCAAGTATTTTAAAATGAAATGAACATGTCATCCAAATGCATTTTGGATGGAGATGCGAGAATTTGGTGAACTTACGTTACATATTCGAATATTCAGTATTTTAATACAGCATTCTAAATATTTCATTTACCAAATCAAGTATTTTAAAATTGAAATTAAGTATTTGGCAAGTAAAATTAAGTACTTCAAAAAATTCAATGCTTAGTTGCGAATTTCTTTTTCTTTTAAAAATTAAAAAAATATATTTAAATGAAAAGTACATGTAATCTAAATGCATCTTGGATAGAAATGCGAGCACTTGGTGAACTTACATTGCCTACTAGAATATCCATTATTTTATTAACTTTTATGAGTATCTCAATTAGCAAATAAAGTATTTAAAATTGAAATTTGGTATTTCGCAAATAAAAGTAAGTACTTCAAAATGTTCAATGCTTGGTTGCGAATTTTTTTTAAAAAAAATAAAGAAAATATCTAAATAAAATGAACATGTCATCCAAATGCATCTTGGATAGAATGCGAGCATTTGGTGAACTTACGTTGCATATTCGAATTTCCAGTATTTTAATACCCATTCTGAGTATCTTATTTACCAAATCAACTATTTTAAAATCGAAATTAGGTATTTCGCAAGTAAAACTAAGTACTTGAAAAAATTCAATGCTTAGTTGCGAATTTGTTTTTTTAACAATAAAAAAAAATAATTAAATGAAATGAACATGTCATACAAATGGATCTTGGATGGAAATGCGAGCATTTGGTGAACTTGCGTTGGATATTCCAATATCCAGTTTTTTAATACACATTCTGAGTAATTCATTTACTAAATCAAGTATTTTAAAATTAAAATTAAGTATTTCATAAAAAAAACTAAGTATTTCAAAAAAGTCAATTAGTTGAGATTTTTTTTAATGCATATTCGAATATCTAGTTTTTTAATACACATTCTGATTATTTCATTTACTAAATCAAGTATTTTAAAATTAAAATTAAGTATTTCATAAGTAAAACTAAGTATTTCAAAAAATTCAATTAGTTGCGATTTTTTTTAAATGCATATTCGAATATCCAGTTTTTTAATACACATTCTGAGTATTTCATTTACTAAATCAAGTATTTTAAAATTAAAAGTAATTATTTCACAAGTAAAACTAAGTATTTCAAAAAATTCAATTAGTTGCGAATTTGTTTTTTTTTTTTTAAATGAATATTCGAATATCCAGTTTTTAATACACATTCTGAGTATTTCATTTACTAAATCAAGTATTTTAAAATTAAAAGTAAGTATTTCACAAGTAAAACTAAGTATTTTAAAAATTTCAATTAGTTGCGAATTTGTTTTTTTAAATGCATATTCGAATATCCAGTTTTTAATACACATTCTGAGGTAAAACTAAGTATTTCAAAAAATTCAATTAGTTGCGAACTTGTTTTTTTTTAAATGCATACTCGAATATCCAGTTTTTTAATACACATTCTGAGTATTTTATTTACTAAATCAAGTATTTTAAAATTGAAATTAAGTATTTCACAAGTAAAACTAAGTATTTCAAAAAATTCAATTAGTTGCGAATTTGTTTTTTTTTAATGCATGTTCGAATATCCAGCTTTTTAATACACATTCCGAGTATTTCATTTACTAAATCAAGTATTTTAATATTTAAATCAAGTATTTCAGAAGTAAAACTAAGTATTTCAAAAAAAATCAATTAGTTGCGAACTTGTTTTTTTTTTAAATGTATACTCGAATATCCAGTTTTTTAATACACATTCTGAGTATTTCATTTACTAAATCAAGTATTTTAAAATTGAAATTAAGTATTTCACAAGTAAAACTAAGTATTTCAAAAAATTCAATTAGTTGCGAATTTGTTTTTTTTTAAATGCATATTCGAATATCCAGTTTTTAATAAACATTCTGAGTATTTCATTTACTGAATCAAGTATTTTAAAATTGAAACTAAGTATTTCACAAGCAAAACTAAGTATTTAAAAAAATTCAATTAGTTGTGAATTTGTTTTTTTAATAAAAAAATATTTAAATTAAATATACATTTCATCCAAATGCATCGGGATTGATGAGTGGAAAGAGAAAATGTCCAACAAAAATAAGTATTTATATATTTTTTATTAATTAAAAGGGTAAAAATGTAAAAATACATTAAACATGTAGTAAAAACTAAGGTGGTCTTTTGTCAGGTACTAAAATACAAAAAAATTCTGTTGGGTACTGAATTTTAAACAAATCATGCACAGATGTATTTTTCTCTAATTTACCGGACTTTCAATGTATAAAAATTATTTTTGTTCATGAATCAGGTTATATCAGAGATCAAACTCATAAAATTATCTTGTAAGACTATAACACGGTCTAATAAAAGTTTTTTTTGTTTAATATTACCGATCTTGGTATAGCTAAATAAAGTTATCGACAGTTGTTTTAGAATAATCGATAAAAGGATACGAATGATCGATTTTCATAACAAAACGAAAAATTTATAGTATGATTAACAAAAATAAAATATTACAAATTTCATCGGAATATATTATAAAACTAGATTGAGTCTCATGTGAGACCGTTTATTGAGAGTGGCAGTGTTAGTGGGAAGAAAGACTTCCTGAAAACTAAGGGGAAGAAATTCAAGAAAGCTGGAAGTAGCTCATCTAGTTCGAGTGGCTCTAGACAGACTGGTCAGGTCCAGAGTTACACAGGACCCTACTGTAGCACTTGTGGAGGGAAGCATTCCACCGAGCAGTGCCGAGGAGTGTTCGGAAACTGCCGCATTTGTAAGCAGCATGGACACTTTGCCCGAGTGTGTCCACAGAGAGGTGACCAGGGATCCCAGGCAGCTGAGTCATCTGGATCAGCGGCTCAGGCAGGTAGACGATCTACTGCCGTTCATTCCTTTCAGCCAGCACCGTCTACTCAGTCACAGCAGAGGCCAGGAGAGAGCCAGACAGCGAGCCAGCCTCCTCGACAGCAGGCCCGACTATTCGCTTTGACTGAGGAGCAGGCACAGGATGCACCTGATGATGTCGTGGCAGGTAACTGTTTTATTTTTTGTTATCCTGCATATGTACTGTTTGACACTGGTGCATCGCATACTTTTATTTCTGAGAGGTTTGCATTGAGTCATGCATTACCTATTGAGTCATTGTCGGCGGTAGTGTCTGTCTCTTCTCCGTTAGGAACAAGTTTGATATCAGTGAAATCTGTGAAACCTTGTATACTGCAGTGCGATGGACATACGATTGAGCTAGACTGTATTGTGCTGGGTTTATCTGATTTTGATTGCATTATCGGTATCGATATGTTGGCCAAGTACCGAGCTACAGTCGATTGCTTCCATAAGATAGTTCGATTCAGACCTGAAATGGCTGAGGAGTGGAAATTTTATGGTAAGGGTTCTCGTGCTAGAATTCCTTTGATATCTGCTATGAATATGACTCGACTATTGCAGAAAGGAGCGGATGAATTCCTGGTGTATTCAGTTGATTTACTGAAATCAAGTCCATCATTGGCGGATTTACCAGTGGTGTGTGAGTTTGCTGATGTCTTTCCAGATGAGATTCCTGGATTGCCTCTGATGCGAGAGATCGATTTCAGTATTGAATTGATGTCAGGTACAGTTCCGATTTCGAGAGCTCCTTACCGAATGGCACCAATCGAGTTGAAAGAGTTGAAAGAACAGTTGGAGGATTTACTCGCCAAGGGGTATATCAGACCGAGTGTATCTCCTTGGGGTGCTCCAGTACTGTTCGTGAGGAAGAAGGATGGGTCGATGAGACTTTGTATCGACTACCGGCAACTGAACAAGGCAACGGTAAAGAATAAATATCCATTGCCTCGTATTGATGATCTGTTTGATCAGTTGCAGGGCTCTTCGGTGTATTCCAAGATCGATTTGAGATCTGGATACCATCAATTGAGAGTCAGGGAGTCTGATATCTCAAAGACAGCATTCAGAACCAGGTATGGACACTATGAGTTTATTGTCATGCCTTTTGGTTTGACGAATGCACCGGCGGTATTTATGGGATTGATGAACCGCGTCTTTCAGAAATATTTGGATGATTTTGTTATCATATTCATTGATGATATATTGATTTATTCAAAGAATATGATTGAGCATGCTAATCATCTGAGGACTGTGTTGAGCATTTTGAGGGCAGAAAAACTGTATGCTAAATTGTCGAAATGCGAGTTTGGCTGAAACAGGTTGTGTTTTTGGGTCACATTATATCGGGAGACGGTATATCAGTTGATCCCAGTAAGGTTGAAGCCGTGATTAGTTGGCCGAGACCTACATCTGTGCCGGAGATTCGCAGTTTCATGGGTTTGGCAGGATATTATCGACGATTTATTAAAGATTTCTCGAGTATTGCCAAACCGATTACACAGTTGACACAGAAGAATGCTCCATTTATGTGGACAGAAGACTGTGAATCCAGTTTTCTTGAGTTGAAAAAGAGACTGACCAGTGCGCCTGTGTTGACGATTCCTTCAGGCACTGGTGGATTTGTCGTTTATTGTGATGCATCTCACCGAGGATTGGGTTGTGTATTGATGCAGCAGGGGCATGTGATTGCTTATGCCTCGAGACAGCTGAAACCCCATGAAACTCGTTACCCAATTCATGATCTTGAATTGGCAGCCATAGTCTTTGCTTTGAAGATATGGCGACATTACCTCTACGGTGAGAAATTCGAAATCTATTCGGATCACAAGAGCTTGAAATATCTGTTTTCGCAATCAGAGCTGAATATGAGACAGCGGAGATGGCTGGATTTACTGAAAGACTTTGATTGTGAAATCAAATATTATCCAGGGAAGTCTAATGCAGCAGCTGATGTACTAAGTCGAAAGGTATGTGCACTATCCTTATCGACTATGGGAGTTTCCAACTTAATAGAAGACTGCTGTTTGTCTGGATTAGCTTTTGAAACAGATCATCAGCCTCTGAGATTATTTGCGATTCGAGCTGAACCGACATTGATATTGAGAATCAAAGAGGCACAGAAAAGTGATCAGAATATACAGAAGTCGATTGCAATAGTCAGAGCTGGTCATCAATCGGAATATCAGGTGAGAAATGGCATTTTGTATGTGAATAATCGTCTGGTTATGCCGAATGTTTCGGATTTGAAACAGCAAATACTGACAGAAGCGCACAACAGTCGCTTTAGCATTCATCCTGGTGGCAGGAAAATGTATAATGATTTAAAGACACAATATTGGTGGAAACAAATGAAATCTAATGTGACTGAATTTGTAGCCAAGTGTCTGAATTGTCAACAGGTGAAAGCTGAAAAAAAGAAACCAGGAGGATTATTACAGAGTTTGTCCATTCCTGAATGGAAATGGGATCACATTTCTATGGACTTTGTGACGCAGTTACCGAGATCCTCCCGTGGTTATGATGCGATTTGGGTCGTGATTGATCGATTGACCAAATCAGCATGTTTTATTCCATACAAGATGACATATAGATATGATCAGATGGCCGATATCTATGTCAAGGAAGTGGTGAGACTGCACGGAGTGCCAAAGTCGATTGTTTCAGACCGTGATCCTCGGTTTACTTCGCACTTCTGGCAGAGTTTGCAGCAAGCTCTCGGTACGAAGCTACATCTGAGTACCGCATATCATCCACAAACTGACGGACAGTCAGAACGGACGATCCAGACATTGGAAGATATGCTGAGAGCTGTAGTACTTGATTTTAGTACTAACTGGCAAGATGCATTGCCACTTTGCGAATTTTCGTACAATAACAGCTATCAAACGAGTATTGAGATGGCTCCATTCGAAGCGTTGTACGGAAAGAAATGCAGATCCCCTCTTTATTGGGATGATATCTCTGAAGTTCCTGAGACTGGACCTGATATGATCAGAGATATGACCGAAAAAGTGAAATTGATTCAGAAGAAAATGAAGGCAGCCCAAGATAGACAAGCCAAATATGCCAACCTCAGACGACGACCGTTGGTATTTGAGGTAGGACACCGAGTATTCCTAAAGATTTCTCCTTTTAGAGGTGTTATACGAATTCTAATCTGTGAGACGGGTTAATCCTACCGATATTCACAATAAAAAGTAATACTCTTAGCATAAAAAGTAATATTTTTTTGGATGATTCAAATAATAGATATATCTCACAAATACGACTCGTGAGATCGTCTCACACAAATTTTTGCCACGTAACTAAGCTCGTACAAGCTTCAAGCTCATAAAGCCAATAAAATTTTTAATAAACAGCTCCAGTAATTTAATTCGACCACATTTGAATCACTCCACTACCACATCTTCCAAAACAAATTCACATAAACAAAATTGTACCATATACGTGCATAAAAAAGTTCAAACCAACGTAAGCCAATAAATTCGAGTTAGCGTGTAAATATGCACCGCCCAAATACCGAAGGACTCGATCATCTTATTCAAAGTCGACCCTCAATCTCTAAGAGGAAAATAAAAACAAATTCATCTACACTCACAGCTATTGAAGTTAAATAAATGATTTAGTGTGAGATTTCTTAAGAAATGTTTATTCTTAATTCTATTGACTTATTTGTTATTAATAAATAAATGATCTCATTGAAAAGTTTATAATGGACGTAGCTCAATTTTGGGGTAAATTTTATAAATTTTGATGTTTATCATATTTAATTTATTGATGTTACTCATGATGTGCTGCTGCAATGTTAACATTCCAGATAACCCAACAGATTTTAGTTATTAAATTGTGATTCTTGAAATATAATCAAAATATAGGCATTATTCTTGAACCCAAACTTAAAAAAAATGTTGCATAAACACTTTGGTTATTGAAAAGTTAAGAAATCTGCAAATACTTGCTGAAGATCTAAACATATCTAATATCGATCAAGTTTGTATTGATGCCAATATTGGATCGATTATTCCAAAAGACCTCTCAACTTCTCAACAAATTGGTCCATGTAAGAATTTTCAAGCCCCTCTTCCCCCAACAAGAAATCCCTCCATTTTGCATGGTTGGCTCGTATTTCATTTCCAATTTCACTGTCATTATCCATCGCCAATCTTATAGCCTTCGCCACACCATCTTTTGTGAACAAACCACTATCATCTCCTTTCTCAACCTCCACACCAACTCTTAAATCTGCAGCCATAAATCTTGCATTCATGATTTGGTCTCCCATCTGCGGGATCAGCACCAGTTGGCACTCGCTGACCATGGCTTCAGATAAAGAACCCGACCCGCAATGCGTAACGAAGCATCCAACAGAAGGGTGTGCTAGAATCATTTGTTGCTGCACCCAACCTCCATGAACGGCCCCTATTTTCTCTGTTCTTTCTTGGAAGCCTTCTGGTAAAGCCTCTTGTATTGTATCTGCTCCAATGGGTGGTTTTAGTGCAGCAAAAAATGGATATCCTGAGAGCTCGATCCCCAATATCAGTTCTTGAAATTGATCCATTTTCAATCTTGCTTCGCTCCCAAGTGCACAGAAGATCGCTGTTTTTGGCTTGAATTGGTCCAACCATTTTGCCCATTTTTCGTCTAGAGCGGAAGATGGTGGCTTCGGCAAAACCGGGCCGGCTAGAAAAACAGGTTTCTTGAATTTTTTTTCAAGAAAATCACAATACGTACCTTCCATTTCGCTGCAGGATTTGAATCCAATGGCGTCGCACTCTTCAACTGACTTGATCATACGTTGAACATACGTCATCCCGCTGGAAAATTCTTTCATGTTGTTGATGGTACTCACAACACGAGCTTCGTGTGTGTAAATCTTGATCCCTGTTGTAGGAAAACCAAGCGGAGGATCCATCAAAGCTTCTACCGTAGATTCATCTCGAAACAGATATGCAACAGCCAGAGGGCTAATGGTGCAATAGTGGACGGATTTCATCCCTAACCTGCGGGTTAAATCCGGCAACCAATGGGTAAAATCGAAGAACACGAAATGGGGCTTGAGTTCCTGGAGAAGATATTCAATGGTTGATTCTGTAAGATCCATGGCATGACGAAGGAGTGAATACAGAGGAAAAGGGACTTCTGAGCTGGTTTCTGTCCCATGGGGCAGGCCTTCAACGTGAGGCACGGTTACAGGTATGAAACTTATGGAATCCGGGTAAAGATTGAATTTTTCTAATCTGGACTGTGTTTTCTCTGGCAGGATCAAGAAAATTTTGTGGCCTCTCTCTGCAAATTTGTTTGAGATGTGAAGGAATGAGGTGAGATGCCCCATTGCGAACCATGGATACATGACAAGTCTTAAGCTGTTTTCACCCATAATAAGGTTTCAAGAAAATCTGCAAAAAAAAAAAAAAAAATCCTTGTGAAATTAATGCTCTCTACTTGAGAGTACCTTCTGGAATTACTGAGAAAATTTCATATTTCACACAAATGATATTCTAAATCCAGCAATGATTTATGTTCGAGTTGTGCTGAAATTATCCTTGAATCGTTCAACTGCCGTTGAAGAGATCAAACTTAGTTAATTCGTTTGTGCATCTGAAAAAAGGGTCAATGACATTTGAAATTAGTGGAGTACCCATAAAATCGGGGTAAGATGGATCGAGTGGAGGATTTGATGTATATATTTTAGGGCGAGATAAATATGGATGGGTAAAAACAACGTACGCAACAATGTGTTAGAACTTGATCTGTATATTCTTTTCAAAGCAACAGGTGAAAATTAGTTTCCAGTATGGGTAGATGGCAAAACATGCATTGCTATTATCGAATTCTTGAGGTTTGGCTGTAGAGTCATGATAATTGAATGCCCGAATTTGAAAAACCTTGTGAAAGTCGATTTACAAATTTTGAGATAACTCTCGAGTCTTTGTTTTGATTACAATAAAATGGAACGGAACATTAATGGGAAGTGAAAAGGATTGAGAATCTTGGCAAGTTATACTGTCTCATGTATGCCAAGACTGATGAATGGTGATCTTGAGCAATAAATTTTAAATAAAAATTTAAAATAAAAGCATATGAAAAGTAGATGGTTTTACATGATAATTACTTGTCATTTAAAAAATTCAAAATATACACAAAAATACATTGCCAAAAGCAGAGGAACTTGGACAAATTATCCATACAATTGGCACCAAAAGTGCAAATGTACAAAGTCGAGAAATGATGCATTAGGATAGCCAGTTTGGTTTATATATATATATATATAGCTGTTTCTCTAGAAGTTAAATTGGTCCAAGTCATCTATAAGCTATAAGTAGATGACAACAAAACCCATGACGACAAGTAAATAAAGACTTCACCACTTGCTCGACAACCGGGTGAAACGGAGAGTGTCCCTTATTCATGTTGCATTCAAATAACTCGATCATGTCAAGTAGTATCCGTTCAAATTGTCAACAAGATAATCGTATGGTGAACCTTTTGAATAATCAAGTACTTCAACTGGGCTTGACAGTTGGTTTGATGCAGAATAAATGCTTCCAGTTCCATCCTTCACACAGGCTTTCCCCCTCCCCTTAACCATGCGCTGCTTTTCATTAGGAAATTCAGCAGTCAGCCTCCCCATTTGCTTTTGCAGATCAGCAACAGAATCATTACTTAGCTTCCCCTTGGGACTTTTCTTCCCGTCTACACGCTTAACTTCCAATCTGTATAATGCACATGAATCATACTTGTTAATTTCGTATTCATAGAGGTGCCACTCGAAATTTTCCATTGGTTGTGGGTCCATATAGTAGGATCTCTTCAAACCTCCAAATTCATTCATCACTTGTTTCCTTGACTCATGCCAGCCCCTTCCATTGTAGTCTGGCAAAGATCGTTGCTTTCTATTACCACTTTCAAAGGCTCTACGTGGCTTATCAAAAAATAGCCACTCTCTGATCGTTTCACCGTCCAAAACGATAAGATCAAATAGTTCTGGTTTACATAGAAGGTGGATCAGTAAATCTCAAATAAACATGGACATGAAAATTTAAGCTTTCTTCAGGAAGATGGAAAGACCAGACAACTAACCAGGGGCATTCCAAGGAGATTTTGCAGTGGCAGCACCCTCGCATTCAGGAATGCCTACATCTTTTCCTTGAGCCTTTGTACCGAGAGCTGCAAAAAGTAAGTTATCCTTTAAACCAATACCTCCAGGTCGTACAACCGGTGGCCTTCCAAGGTAGCCTTCATCAGGTGCAAGCCCAGCATGATAAGCACTGCAATAGTCATCAGACTTTTGGCACCAGTCCGACCCTTGAGCTGGTCTGGGACAATCCCAAAGGGCGCATTTTGGCCCTAAAAAGGCAGAAGGGGGAGGGCATATAGTTTGTTGATAGCCAGAAATATGAGGCATACCATCCTCCCCTATGAAACAGTGGCCATTAAACCCAGGGAAATAATGGTGCTCAAGCTCTGGATGGAAATCAAATGATTGGAAATCGGCCAAATTCATATTATTATGCATTCCAATCTGGTTAACTCCAATCCCAGAGCTTTTGCACTGATCAACGAACTGAAGGGCCTGTTCTTGAGGACCACTGGACACATTAAAGCCCTGCCACAAACCAAATAACAAAACATACAGATAAGAACCATTCAGTGATAACTAGAAATAAGTCTCATCTAAAAGGCAGGAATAAAATTGAGAGTGAAATGCCTAAATAAAATTCAATAACAAAAGAGGCAAAAAAGATAAAACTCCCCGAAAACATATTCCAAACTACACAAAGCTGTTCGTCAATGGCAGAAATGACACAGATTTCACGGCTGGTGAAAAATGAGCATTGTTTGACCTCACAAAGCATGATGCTGGGGAAGGAGATTCAGTGATTCAAAGCTTCAAACCCCAATTGAATGCAAACCAAAACAAAATTATATACCACCTCCATTACAGTGTAATCAAACATATCCAGCTAAGAGTAAAATTTTGCAAAGAAAATGCCAACCTCTTGAGTAGTAGATTCCTCCACAACCTTTTGTGCCTCTGGATCTGGCTTTGGTACAGCCAATACACTTGTTGCGTCATCTTCCTCCTCACCAAGCTGCAGCAGCCTACAAATCTCAGATGAAAACGAGCCAAGACTACCACCCTGTGGAACAATTATCATACACTGAGAAACTCAGACCCCGGTTACTTCAACCATAAATGCACACACCACATCATTAGCTTGCACAAAAAACTCTGGTTACAAAATAAAATACCAGCTAAAACTGTAAGTTGAGATAACAAGGCAAAGGATGAATTGCATAAAAAATCAGCTATTATTCAAGACTTCCAATACCCCTGTGAATTATAATGAGTAACACCCTAGATTCTAAATATTGATGGAAACACAATCTCATACTAAATTGCAATGGACAATATTATAGTCAAACTACAATTTTTCATTGGCTTTGTAGCGAATATTTCGTGTCATTAGTGCAAACGTGCAAAATTTCAGCTTAAAAAAGTAGAGATATTCTAGCAGTGAAACTATTACTTGTTGCAGTGAAGAAGCTGGGGATGGTTCATTGAGCTCAGCCTTCCATTCACGAAGCATCTGATGAACTTGCTCTTCTAGCAAGTTAACGTCAATAGTGCGGCTATCCTTCCTAGCAGATTGAAGATCACTAAACATGCCTTGCAGATCATCCACACGATTCTTTGCCCTGTCCTTGAAGAGATGGTGTGATGCAGACTTGCAAGCACCATTCTTTAAACCCTTCCTCATCCAAGAAAATAGCAGCAAATATTACCCAGTATCGCAAGAAGCTGCTGAAAACATAAAGCAAGTAATGTTCAAACAATTACACAGAGCCATATTGGGAAGGAAAGCTCATAAACACACAGGAAACCGAAGAGCGGAGTTTTCTCCAATTATTAAAAGAGAACATATCAAATCGAGATAACTTTTGCTGAACGATAGCAAGTAACTAATGAAAAACAACATCCATGTCATAAACTTGCCATCAAATCATGGGATTTGTTTTACACCGAAATGTTTTCCAATATCTTCAGGATCGGCAAAATTTGAAGAAACACAATCACACACCAAAATTCCAAACCTCAGAACACCAAAATAATTATTGTAACAAAGGAATTGAGCTCAAGAACCCTAATTCGGAGCAGCAACAAAGTGTTCGTCCAAATTTAGCGAACAAGCAGAGAAAACACACATGGCATACATAAAGAGCAAAAGAAACGACGAAATTAACGAGTTCAAACCAAAAAAAAAAAAACGCCTCACGAAATCAGAAGTAAATCCCCGCAAATCCTTCAAAATCAAAATCCTTTTTTTCTGAAATCCCAGCAAACCCTTTAAAAAGCGAAAGGAAAGGCGAAAAAGGTCGGTCAGAGAGGGACCTGTAAAAGTGTGAGGCTGGAGAGGGAGTGGAAAGGATTCTCTTCTCTCAGTCCTCCAATGTGCACGCCGCAGTACTTGTTTGGGCAAGCATGGTCGGTCGGTGGGCAATTATACGATCGATCTTCAACTTTTTCAATTTGATTTGGAAAAAAACTTTTATAAAATTATGACAAATATTATTTTATAAGTTAGACCGAAAAAACTCGTTCGTATATATAGATATATGAAATCGTCTTGATCAATTCGAAAACATAGCTTATTACTCGATTAGGTGTAGATTTATTATGAGATGATCTCATATAACTATATTAGTAAGATGAACTCGTCCATATATGGAACGAAAGATAATACTTTGGAGTGGGTTTTATGTGAGATCGTCTCACGGATTTTAATATGTGAGACTGGTCAACTATACTAATTCACAATAAAAAGTGATACTCTTAGCATAAAAAATAATATTTTTTTATGGATAATCAAAATAGGAGTTCCGTCTCACGAATACGACCCGTGAGACCGTCTCACACAAGTTTTTGTCAATTATTTTGTTATTGATTCGACAAAATATTCATTTCATAAAATTGATAAGTAAAGTAGTTTAATAAAAGTTTTCATGCTCGATTAATTGAAGTCTTTTTATAACAAAAAAAAAATCATCTTTTACGTAAATATTATATTTATTATTATGAGTCATATAGAATAGAAGAATGAAAAATAGGAAGACAAGGAGTGGAAGAAAGGCATAAAGGGAAGATTCCACTCTATATCTCCTAAGATGAGATTCGTTTAATCAAATTCTTGATGCTCTCTGAGTGAAGATAGATAGATAGATAGATTAAGGAAATTAAATTTTATAGTAAATATTTTTATTCTCTCTTTAAAAAATATTTTTTTTTTCACTGTTGGTGTTATTTTTTAAGGTTATATTTACAGTAAAATAAAAAGATTTATTTCAAGTCCAAGAAATCCATTTTATTTGTGATTTACCATTCATCAAGATTTCGTGTTATTAGTAGACGAATCGTAGTTAATAAGATATATTCTAGCTACATCGTTCATTAAGAATGAAATTGTGGGTTTTCGTTCCATCAAAATTAAGGCAAAAACTTATGTGAGACGGTCTCACGGGTCGCATTTGTGAGACGGACCTCTTATTTGGGTCATCCATGAAAAAATATTACTTTTTATGCTAAAAATATTACTTTTTATTGTGAATATCCATAAAATTGACCCGTCTCACAGATTAAGATCCGTGAGACGGTCTCACATGAGACCTACTCTTTTTTTAATGCTAAAAAAACTGATTTTCTAATTTTCAACCCGCATATAATAATTTTTTTAAAAAAATAAAAATAAAAACTATTTAACTTCGTGATCTGGCACCAATATCAAATCACTTTTAAAACAAGTTGATTACAGTAACAATTATTTTTTCAAATAAAGAATATGTCTCTTGTGAGACGTTTTCACGAATCTTTATCTATGAGTAAGAGAGATCAACTCTACCGATGTTCACAATAAAAAATAATATTCTTAACATAAAAAGTAATATTTTTTCATGAATGACATAAATAAGAAATACATCTCACAAAATACGATCCGTGAAATCGTCTCACACAAATTTTTGCCTCAAATAAAAATACATACTTTTATTTCTACAGAATATTCTCCCGAAATTAATCACCAAAAATATTTATCGGGAAGCAAGAAAATGAATAAATAAATAATACCTTGATTTTTTTACATTTATAATATTATAAGATTATAACTCCAATATTATAATTATAAAATTATTATATTTATGGAAAGTATACACCTTATATTTTTTCATCATTAAAAATTGACTAAAAAAAACTAGAGATGGGAGTCTTGGTCCCTGGAAATAGCATACTGGTATGCATGAGCAATATCGAAAACTTGAGGATCCTTCTCACCTTATTCGTCAAATATCACCAAGATCAATATTTTGCAGCGAGTTGCACGAACGACAAACCGTGTGCATAATTCTTTACAAATGAATTAAACTCAATTATAGTGGGCTTATGTCCGATAAATGAGAAGGATAAATCTTGCCTTTTATATCCAAAATTGAATATTTTCTGGTCATATTCAGCTCAAGCAGCAGTTTTCGGCTTGGATTCCTCAGAATTAGCATCCCTGAAACTAAAGACACCAAGAAGTCCACGTCCCTTGGCAAGCTGTTCGATCTCTTCTATTTTTAGCTTGAGAAGCTCCACCTCTTTCGCTAACTCATCATCACGTTGCCTCAGTCCCTGGAATTCATTGCGAGCGAAATTACCGATGATTTTCTTAGTCGCACAACACCCAAATAAGTAAAAGGAAAATAATAAAACTACTGTGTAGATAAGTGAGAAGAGAAATTTCCTCCATCTTCCATCATCAAAGCTGCACAGTGTGGTTCTCAACTAATTCTCATGTGGTGACTAACTAGCAGCAAAGTTATGTTATCAATAGTAAGATACTCGATAATTGATGAAGGGAATGTGACACATTGCGTAGTTTTCCTCTAATTAATCGCAGCAATAAATCGTGTCTGCCACAATGACTTTAGATAAAGCTTAAAAACAGCTTGTATGGACTAAGTGAATATTGATGAACAGAACTCTTTCCAGAAGCATTCCTCCCATAAATGGTCACTACTTCAGTGTTGTCTTACAACACATACATAAATTTCACGTCACTAATTTTCTATGTCCATATGTCCCGATTTTGTGGTACTCAAGAAAAACTTATAAACACAGGTTCCATGTACAGAAAGGGGGAGGGGTGGGATTTGGGAAATTCCATGACATGTTACCTGCATTTCTTGTTTGCGAAGTTCCTCCTTCTTGGCTTCTGATCGAGAATTTCTTTGTACCTCAAAGTACAGAGCAGCTACAGCAACCTAATCATATAATTGGGGATTCAGATCATATATGGATGCACATTTAGTCATTTGAAATCAAGGTCCTAATAGTTCAGGAAAATGTCACTTTGTTCCTAGCTAGTCACAAATACTGAATCCGAAAAAGGAGCCAGGCTTTAAATGGCCCAAACTATGTCACGAAAAATTGAAGAAACTATCAAACTACCAGATAGGAAATCCATATTCATCAATCAGCAAAGAATGTTTTTTAGAGTATTTTAACATATCAAAGTCAGGTATATACACAGAAGGAAGCAGAGGAAGTATGGTACTGAACACACCATCATTGTTACAATGTTCTTTTATTCTCACAATCACTGTTTAACATTCCACCTGTGCAACTAAAATTCAACTTTCTCCAACACAGGTAACCCAACCAAGAATCATCTTGTGAAGAGCATCAGTAGAATATAAGGTAAAACAAATTTCTATTACGGCACTGCATCTACCGCTTTCCCCAGGCAGGTTATATCAAGTTATCATCAACTACATATCTTGTTTTGAAATGAAATTCACCTACAAAAATGTCTAGTGAAAATGCATGTCCCAAAAATATGCACAGCACCTGAACAGGTTATATTAAGTTGTCGTCTACTACTTATCTTGTTTTAAAATGAAATTCTCGTACAAAAATTTACAGTGAAAAATCGCGGAGATATCTCAAAAATTTGTGCAACTAAAAAGGAGACTGAATAGAAATACGACACCGAGAAGACAAAAAATTCCCCCAGGAGATCAACTGCAGCTTGCACAGCCTTTTCTTCATTCAAAGGTCGAATTTCAACATCAGTAGCATGACCATATATACGCCGTTGCATGGTTGTGGTCATACGGTGATTGGCCTGGTTTCCATCATCAAAGTAAAGAGTGAATTTTAGATAAAATTGATCAAATAGGATTTTTCAACTAGCACATTCTTGGACATATCCTTCCATTATCACGATCACAACTAAAAAGCAATCCACAGAACACAACGTGGATGGATTCCGTAAGTTTTCCATAATGTACTTTTCTTAGATACATCAATGTGTAAAAGGCTTGAGTCTTCTATGAGTGAGGAGAGATAGGCAAAAGAATGAGAGGGAAATGGCAAAGCAATACCAAAAGCCCTGGAATGTATTGGATGAAATATTAGAAGTCCCAATACATTAGGAAATGTTTGGATGATCACTAATACCTATACAAACCACTGTCCTTCACTACTGAGCTTGGGCCATGGGAACTCAATGTATCCTTGATAAGAACAAATACAGGTACGATAAGAGTATGCATTAGGAGATAAAACATGGATTTAAACGATAATGAAGAGAAGAACAACAATGATGAATAAACAATAAACCAAGTCCAACCCGATTCCCGGTGATTGCAAATTTAAGGTGTATACATCGAATGCTATTAGGTAATTAAAATTTATTCAAAATAGGCCAGCGTGGGTGGGTTCATAACAATACTTGGCATCCCCGAGACTGAGAACAGAAAGTCTTCCCGGAACAATATATTGGCATTAAACTAAGAAATCCTAAAACAAGATACACAAAAAAAAGATTAAACAACCAGACCCTTTTCAAGTATAATCGTAAATAGATACACAAAAAAAAGATCAAACAAGCAGACCCTTTTCAAGTATACTCGTAAATAGATACATGATCATCCGAGGAATTAAATCAAATACCTGAGCGATGCTAACGATAAAATTGCGGAACTTAGGGTGGAGACCAGCCTCTTTCTTGAGTCTAGCCGCAATGGGTTTGCTCAGAGTCTTCAGCGCAAGCGTGCCAAGCTTCAATAGAGGTAGCACCATCACTGATCAATAGTTCCCTCCCACCTAAAGGATCGATCTTTGAATCAACCTACAGAGAACCAGGCTGCTGAGTCTTGAGGCTATATGTAGAATGCGCATAATGACGAGGAACAGAGAATGAGAGAATACAAGGGTTTAAGGGAGTGGAGATTCATGTAAAGGAAGGCGAACGCGAGCATTTGCTCTTCTGGTACCAGGGTTGGTGCACCGTGCTCGACGTGGCGTTTGTTTGCTCAATCTGGAGGGAATTAGAAAACGCGTTTACTTGTTTTGCTGTGTCTCGCGTTTACAACACGACGATTTTAACGCATATTTTTAACTATTATTATCATTATAATATAATATTATTTTCAAACTCTCTTTTAACACCACCGAAATATATTAATAAAAATATTACAAAAACTCTTGTAATACGGTTTAATGACTCAATTTTGTGAGATATATCTTCTATTTGAGTCATTCTTGAAAAAATATTATTTTTTACTGTAACTATTAGTAGGTTATGTCAAAAATATTATTTTTTATTGTAAATATGAGTAGAACTGATCCGTCTTACGAATAAAAATCCAAAAAATCATCTCACAAGAGAACTAAGCTATATTTGGGCAAATGGATTAGTGTAAAAAAAAAATAATTAAAATAAAATAATTATATAGATTATATATAGATATAATTATATTAAGACACTAAAATAAACTTATATAAAGACTCAATTTTTTAATTATCATAATGTGGGAGCCAATCAGGAAGGTGCATAACCTGACGTCACATTTCTCAAGGATATTTTGTTAACAAGCATGTTGACCCCTCTAAGAAATATCAGGCAATATAGAACATGACTTATAAAAAAAAAAAAAAATCATTTAAGTTACAGTAGTAGAAATGTATATAATTCTAGACTTCACAAAAAAAAGTTGATATTTACAATCTATTTTGTGTTATTTACATTTTGTTTTATATGTAAAATATATGAAATATATTCACAAATAGAATGCAAATAACAATAAATGAAATGTAAATACCAACTCGCATTCACAAAAGATAACACAAATACTAATCCAATTGTAGGATCTCGAATGAAAGAAAAATGTATTATCACATCTTGTTAGACCAAAATTTTGATTTCCATAATTATAGTTCTAGTTGAAATCTCATATTCTTGTATCTTGAATTTAGAATAAATATAAAAGAAAATAGTGGTTAACTCTTTGAGAACTTATTGATGAATAAACTAAAATGATATATTTATAGCAAATCAAACAGTAATATAACTACGTACTGAAATGCATCAATGGTAATGTATCGTCACGAAAAATCTAATCAAGTGTAATATAGTATTTGTTCAGGATTCTGAAATGGATATCGTGAACTAAAAAGATGGATCTTATCAATATTCAGTATAACACTTTTTCTTCGTTGTAATAATAGCGTTTAGATCCAACGGCCAACAGGTTCAATGCAAAACCATTTTTCCCGAAAATACAAAATATGCTAGTGTTTTAAAATGATTTTGGAAGGGAGTTAGGTCATCTCCAATCATGGTACCACAATGGTGTGGCACCATTGTGGTGCCATGAAATTTCACTCCAATCCAGCATCAAAACTGGCGCTGGATTGGAGAAGCTCCACAAGCTGCTCCTGCGCCACAATTTTTTTTTAATTTGATTAATTTAATTTAATTGTTTAATATTTAATTAATTAATATCTTTTTGAAATTTTAATTATAAAATTTTTAATATTCGGATTAGAAATTAATTAAGTGTAAAAACAAAAAATAAAAAAAACACAGATTAAATTAATAATGCGTTAAAATGACACAAATTACGAACAAAAAACAACTCAAATTTTAATATATAAATTAAAATATTTAAATATATAAATTTTAATAATTAAATTATAATATTTAATTATCATTAGATTATCAAATTATAAATAATTAACATAAAACAGAAAGATTAATATTGAAAAAAAAGAATATTCTTGGAATATTCTATTGTAGTGTAAAATGTAGTGCAATGTGGTTGGAGATGATTTTAGTGTAACACCAATGTAGTGCAGAATGTAGTGCAGTGGATTGGAGATGGCTTTAGGGATTTCTGCATTTTAAAACGTCCGTGCATGATTCTTAGAACATGGCATTTTAAAAAATTATAAACCTCTTGTTTTTATTATTTAGTTTATATATTATATATAATCATAACCATTTGCAAGTCTTAAGCTAAACTTCAAACAATGATGAAGTTTTCTTCATTTCTTCAGTTTATAAATATTCGAGCAATAAATATTCGTCAGACAGACATTGAAATAAACATCCATTAGTTCTCTTATGCTAGATATAACTAGAGAAGATCGGTACGTACATCATACCGAAATTTCGGATACCATATACCACACCGAAAATACCGGTATAAGAAAAATGATATCGTTACCTTACCGACTTTTTAATATACACCGAAAAGTCAGTATGCTGAAGTTTCGGTACGGTATCGGTAAAATATCATTATACCGAAAGTATATATAAAAAAATGCATTCTCTTGTATTCCTAAGGCCAGTGATCACCAATACTAAACAAATCCCTCAAGACATTCAAAGAGACCAAGAAAGATATATACAAAACAAATCCATCGAGATAATAAACACTAACCGCAACATGTATCTGAATATTCAAGACATCAGTGAACACCAATAAACTTCAATCGCAACATGTGCAATTTCTTCATCCGCTATCTATGAAATAATGTCCGAGACCGAGGTCATTTGATTTTTGAAGCATGTCAACTTTTTAACAAATCAAGGTCCATCATCTAGTCTTCTAGCTAGCTGTAAGGTTAGACGATAGAGATAAGACTTCTCAACAATTTAAATTCTTAAATATGAATTGACTTGTTTTACTGAACTTTGATTTAGACTATTCCAACCTGATGAGTTCAAATAAAAGTTAAATTATTTATTTTGGTACGATATCGATATATATTGTTTTATAAAAAAAAATATCATATATTTTTTAAAATTTTAACTTTATTATTTAAAAATATTATATATTTTTTAATTTATATATATTATTTCGGTATGGTCTTAACAGAAATATTAAATGATTTTTTTATCTTTTATTTTTGAAAAAGAAGATAAAATAATATCATTTTATGTATATGATTATTGTTTCACGGAAGTATTTTCTTTTTTGTTTTATTTTCCCACGATTATATATACACACACATATACATATATATATATATATATATAAATAATATTGTATAATATATTTTAATATATATATAAATAATATTGTATAATATATTTTAATTAATTGTAAAAACAATATAAAGAGTTTATCAGATATGCATAAAACAAATTTCTCCATAAATATTATAATTAATTGCAAATTTGATTTTATACACATCCGACAAAATGTAAAGTTCAATTTCCATTATTCTGATTTTATCGTATGACAGATTGACGAAATTCCAAAAGGTTGATTGTGTTATTTAATTTATAATTCACTCGTGGTCCAGACATAAAACAATTTTCTACATATAATATTTTTTTATCAAATTAACTATTTTTTTATGAAAATATGTAGAGATTATATTAATATTAAGAATTTAAAAGATCATTTTCATAAGAGTTTTTAGTAAATAAGTAGAAATAATTATCCAATTAGGATTTGTTCATCTTTGAAATTTATAATATTTTATAACAACTCAACGATTTTAATATGAGATAATACATGGTCACTTTGTCTTCATCACACTGATGCGGCCCACCAAAAAAACCCACATGAATTGAGTGACATTTTAAACTCACGTCTGATGTCTTCTCGGCTTATAAAAAAATATTTTTTACATGTTAAAATATTGTTAGTTATATTATAAAAAATATTGAGTAATATATAGATTTGAGAAAAAAATATTAATTTTATCTCAAAATTATATTGTGCAATGTGTTGATATATGAGTGAAACAATATTTGCTTTTTTATGTCATGAGTATTATGGACTGAGACGATTCGTTTCACACGTAGAGATCTATGAGACCGTCGTACATGAGACTTACTCTTATTGTTTCGAACTAAAGTTTATAATTTTGATTGGAATTATAATAATTCCAATCACGATACTCCATCGGTCTTAAAATAAACCGTCTGTATTTTTTTCGCTCATCTCAAATATATAATTTATTTTCTACATTTACTCTTGTTTTTTTTTTTTTAAATAACTTGATAAAATAAGACTATTTGTAGAATTTGTAATTCAGATACAAAAGGTCAACAATGAAGAATAGCAGTCCAGAAACCGATTGTGGTTTGCATCTCTTGGACCATCTCCAACCCATATATTCTATTTTTCATTTTCTATCCTCTAAAACAGAGATCTTATATCTCTATTTTTAAAAACCTTTTCCAACCCATATCCTTATATTACAAATATTCCATTTATTTTTTTTTTCGTTTTCCAAAAACACAAATATAATTATATAATTACATAATGTATTATATAACCGAACTTAATTAATTCGATAAACATAATACAATAAAACATATATTAAACTCAATTTATTTAAAATAATATGTTATTAATTTTTGTGATCATTATCTTGTTTATTATTTCCATTTCATTATTATTATAAACAATAGACTTATATTTAAATCATGAAAATAATAAAACAATTAAAATAAATTAACTAATATAAAATTATTTAACATTAAAATTAATTAATTAAATAATTTGAAATATAATAATATAAAAATACAAAAAGACTATTTTGCAATTGTTATGATGATATTTCAGTAATATGGGGAATCTCCATATTGATTTTCAAATGAATAGCGATCCTCCAAAAATGGAGAATCACTATTACAATGGAGATTGCATTTGGAGTTGGATTGGAACACCAAGCCATACTCTATTTTGGAGATTTCCTCTAAAATAAAGATGGGTTGGAGATGCTCTTAATGGAGGATTATTTTAAAAAATAGATATTTTAAAAATTGCAATATGCTTTGGTCGATTCTTGCTTTGGTCGACCATGCTCCTGTTGGTCGACCATGATGCTCCAAAGTATGGTCGACTAAAGCAAGATAACATATAAAGCTTGGGTCAATTTTGTTGATCAAAAGTTGTTTTAATTTTTAATGAATTAATTATAATTTAATATTTATAATAGTTATCAAATGGAACTAATGAACAATTTAATATTTATAATAGTTATCAAATTGGTAATTTTTAGAGGATATAGATTGAAAATGAAGTAAATTAAAGAAATATAGTATTTGGTAATATTTAGAGGATATGAGTTGAAAATAAAATAAATAGAGTATTTGGTAATATTTAGAGGATATGGCTTGGCGAAGGTTTTTGAAAATAGAGATCATGGATCTCTATTTTGGAGGATAGAGGATGAAAAATAGAGGATATGGATTGGAGATGCCTTAGAACATCCCTTACAAGGGTTCCTGTATACTAGTCTTACCTTTGAAATCTGTAATTTGCATCCCTTACAAGATATTGTCTGCATATAAATGTACGTTCCTGTTATAGAATCGTTGGACTGAAAGTTTCTCACAGGAGTATATCTGCCCTTTACTTTAATCACTATTTGCGAACCATCTGAATTTTTTTAAACCCGTATATCTCCGAACCTTATTTTTGTCTTTGAACACTGGCTGAAGCTGGTTGCCATGTTTAACCATTTATCAATGATGAATTTTTTGTTTGAGTCTAACTATGGAGAACTGCTTTGATCTTACATCCGGATTCACAAGTAATTGTATGGTTCAGTAGTTTGAGAGGAGACTAGTATTTGGGGTTTGGGTTCTAGATTGGCGTTTAAGGTCTCGCATCAACTATGCGAATACGTCCCTCCCTTCTTTTCCAGCAGCCGTCCATACAAATCTATCAAGTTGTTGAGTTGGACTATCATTTTGTTCGAGAAAGGCCGAGACCTTAGACCATCCCTATGAAACTTCGAATAGAAAGCAAAAAGCAGCGAGCTTATGAGGTACCGATCAAATAGTAGAAAAAGACGTCATTTTCTATTATTTGGATAAGGCCTTCCTTGTCGACGAAAACCAACCCGCCAAAGAAAGAAATGGGGCAGCCCTATGGAATTATGCCTATAACCCGCCCAACCAGATCAAACTCATTCAAGAGATCGAGAAGGTTGGGAACATTAAACTATTTGGATTGGCCGGTGTTAACTTCTGTTTGTGCCCGAACCACAGCCCTGGTTGTAGATTGATATATTTCATTAAACTAGATAAATGCACGTGCGTTGCACGTTGAGAAATAGAGATAATTTGTATATGATAATTTTATTCAAATATGTTTAAATTATTTTTGAAATAAGAATAACTTTGAATAGATAAATAATTAATTATTTTGTTACAAATGAAATCATCATATTTTCTAGTCTTTGATTTGAAGACCTCTTGAAATCTTTTTGTGCCCGTCGGTTTTTATCTTCTTATCTCTTTTTTTGTACTCGGCAATTGGTTCTTCATCTCGAATCTCTATTTCATCTTCGTCTTCATGGATCTTCATGTGTTTTGTTGATGTTTACTTCATCTGATTTTTCTGCATTTGGTGGTTCACTGCTTTGTTTAGTTGGCTTGATTATCTTTTGAGATCTCCGTTTCTTGATATTGACATTTGTTGTTGGATAATTGTCATGTATCTCAATAGCTTCTGCCACAATATTTAACACTTCATCACGTTTTTTCACTAAATTATCCAACTTGAACAAGAATGTGTGGAGCTTGGAGCTTGGTTGATTTAGCGAATCTTTATATGTGTCATTTGGTAAATTCTGCATCGAAAATTTTTATTGTTAGATGCAATATTTATGTAGATATAAAATCATTTGTTTGTTTTATCTTATACATGGTCATGAATTTGAATGAAATCTTCAATAGAACATCCAACAAAAGACGCTCCAATTATGTTCACCATTTGCTTAATATACGATTTTGCACGATAAATCCCAATTATAAGAAATAAATATTGCGTCGTGGGTCCAAATATAACTTTTGACATAAAGATTAAGCAACATTCAAACTAAAAGATAAATATTTCACTATCATTCAGTTTTGTTAGGTTAAGCGTGCAAGACTGAGGGTAGTATCGTGATGAGTGAACTCCTTTGAAGTTTTCGTGAGTTAAGCTGTTGACATTGTGTCGCTTATTTTAAATTTCATTAAAGATATAATTTTTTTTATTAAAAAAAATATGTAAATTTCATTCCAAAATTAAAATTTCATTTTTCTTCAATTATTATAAAATTCATTAATACCTGAAAACGAACAAAAAAAATCATGTATTTATTAATATTATTTAACGAAAATAAGGACATATATGTAAATTCACATAATTTTATTAGAGTTTTCAAATTATTAGTCGTGTATTATTTACGTTATTAATGGATGTTAATTTACTAAAGTTTAAAATAAAAATTGCATAAAAACTCCTATGAGGCTGTCTCACGGGAACATGTCGCATATCCTACCCTAATCATGAAAAATCATTGTTTTTCGCTCTGAAAATTGCTCACTTGGCCCATTTGAAGGATATATCCATGAGACCGGCTCACATAAGACCAATTCAAAAATTGGAAAACTATAAAAATTCATAAATCAAACAAGAAAAAAAAAAGAGAGAAGTCAAACAAAAAGAATTAATTTTAAAATAAGGATATAATTTATTTTGTGAAATATATTGTAAATTTATTATTTTTATATTCATTTTAAATTATATTAAAGATATATTTTTAAAAACAAATAAAGTATAAATTCTATTTCAAAAAATGGTGGATAAATTTCATTTTGTTCAATTTTATTTAGAATTAATTGATAGTTGGGAAAAAAAAAATAGAATATGTATTTATTATTATTATTTTAAATTTTATTAAAGATATTATTTTTTTAAAAAAAAATTATGTGTAAATTTCATTCCAAAAAATGAAAGCTTAATTTAATTTTTATTCTAAAAACTGGTGGCTAAATTTTATTTTTCTTCAATTTATTTTATAATATATTAAATAATAGATGGAAAAAAAACAAATAAGCGAAGAGAATTATATTAATTATTATTATTTACGTTATTCACAGATGTTAATTTATTTAAGTTAAAAATGAAATTGACACAGAAACTCCTATTAGGTTGTTTCATGAGTGAATTTTGTGAAACATGTCTCATATCCGAATTAAATCGCGAGAAAAATTATTTTTCACTCCTGAAATAACTGGGTCAGCCCTTCTCAGGACTATTGTAATGCCCGAGAATTTGATTACCGTAATCTGAAATGATTTATGGATTAAGGGAGGTGATTGAAGTTATACGAACTAGAATGAAGAAGCTGGGCGTCGTGGCATGGTGAGCCAAGATGTTGGACAGAACATCTGGCGCTCGAGCGGTAGAAAAAAACCGCCCGAGCGCCAATACACCATAAAATAAAAAGTCGGACAGAACGTCTGGCGCTCGAGAGGCAGAAAGTTACCGCCCGAGCGCCAGTGGTGATCAAGTTGATCTTCGGACAGAATGTGCCGCGCTCGAGCGGTAGAGATTAACCGCCCGAGCGCGAGTCATGCAAGATGAAAATTCGCCACTTGTTTGGCTGCATGCACGTGGATATATATATATATATATATATATATATATATATATATATATATAGATATATATATATATAAATATATATATATATAGATACAAACGTTAAAAACAAATCCTTCAGAAACAAGAATCGAAGGAAAACTTTGGCCAAATTGTTCCTGAATCTTTGAATCGCGATTGTGAGAAATCCGTCCGTCTGATTTTAAATCCGACTTCAGTACCGAGTTCCTAGCAACGTAGGCTACAACTGGACGTAAGTTTTGCTACGTTTTGACATGTCTTGAAACTATGATGTTGTCAGAATTGAATAGGATTCATATATGATGTTCTTGTCATATTAGACATCATAGAATCGAAGTCAGATTAAAGAACGGACTGTTGATGTAACTGTTATGATTTTTGGAATCGATTTGACTGAGAATTCATATCAGATATGTATGGTTATTGAGATTATGACTGGTATTGATATTGATTATGAGTTCTGATATTATATCTGTGATGTTTGGACTGACGGGATTGTCGAGACAGTATTGTTATGCCGTCGAAACATCAGTTGACTGATATGGATCAGAGTCGGTCTTGATTTAGATTGTATTGGTATACCGTATGTCGATTGACATTGATCAGATTTTATTGTGATTTGAATATTGATCAGAACAGGTATTGAATTGAATAGTGTATTGATATTATATCTGTTCGGTATTGTTATTACCAGATTGGGAATGGACCGAGATAGAGTCGGGACTTCTTCTTCTTCTTCTGAGCGAGAAGATAAAGGTATAAATGAATGTTGAGTTGGGATTGCACAACTCGAGGGAGGTTTGACTCGAGTTTCCCTAAATCACATACTTTACCTTATTGCATTGATATTTGCATTAAGTTGATTGATGTACTTGTTCTCTTGATATTAGATGACAGGTATTAGACGAGTTATCTTGTGACAGAAGTGCCGGATAGTGGTGGTATCGCCACGGCACATTGCACGATGTCTCAAGATAGGATGTTAGCGATAGAGCTACAGTCCTTGACGGTTAGGTCAGGACACTGGATGTTTGGTTATATCGAGTAATGGAATCTATTACGGAATTCGATATAGGAACACCATATTTGGTTATATCGAGTAAAGGGTATTGGAATTCTTCTATTACGGAATTCGATATAGGAATACCAGGGCACTGGTTATATCGAGTAATAGAGATTATGGTTCCATCCTTTACGGAATTCGATATAGGAATACCACATCTGGAAACCGGGATCCCTAGACTAGGATTGAGTCTAGTCTAAAACGTGGAGTCACGAGCTTGAGTGACAGTTATATTGATTGATATTGATTGATGTTGATTATGTTCCTGAATATGGTTCATGTCCTTTTATGTTCCGGATATTGGTACATATTTAGAATAGAAATTATTCTTGATACTGATCATGTTCCAGATGTTGGTCCATGTTTAGAATAGGAGTTATTCTTGATATTGATTATGTTCCTGATATTGGTACATGTCTAGAATAGGAATTATTCTTGATATTGAATTATGTTCCTGATATTGGTACATGTTTAGAATAGGAGTTATTCTTGATATTGATTATGTTCCTGATATTGGTACATGTCTAGAATAGGAATTATTCTTGATATTGATTTATGTTCCTGATATTGGTACATGCCTAGAATAGAATTTATTCTAGATATTGAATTATGTTCCTGATTAGGGTACATGTTTAGAATATGATTTATTCTGGTTATTGATTTATATCATGATGTATATATAGCATATGATTTGTGTTATATGCTCTTATATGATTTATATGATTGCATGTATACATGATTTATACTGGGATATTTATATCTCACCGGAGTTATCCGGCTGTTGTCTTGTTTGTATGTGTGCATGGCAACAGGTGGGCTAGAATCAGGGTCGTGAAGAGAATGAGGCTGGACTAGATAGCGTGGAGATCCGGGCTTCAGAAGCAATTTAGGATTCAGCACTGATATGTAGTTGACCCTAGTTGGATTATTGTAGATGACATCAGATTTGTATGTTCATGTTTAACATGTAATTTGATTTTAATTACATTACGTTTCCGCTTTGTTTTTTTTTTAAAAGAAAAAAATTTAGACCCTGTTTATTATGAATGATTAAATATTCCTAAAGACGATTAAGGAATGGATTAGCGTCCGGGTCCCCACAACTATATAACAATAAAACTGTTTAACATAAAACCTACTAAAAAGCGGAGAATAAAATTTTGAACAATAGTATAAACTTCATTTTTATTCGATTTATTTTAAAATTCTTTAATTAATAAAAAATAGAAATAAAACAAAAATACAAATTTCATTATTCTTTTATTTAATTTAAATTTCATTAAAGATATATTTTTAAAAAAATTGAGTTTAAATTTCATTTCAAAAAATAAAAGATAAATTTAAATTTTATTCTAAAAAATGGTGGCTAAATTTCATTTTTTTTCAATTTATTTTAGAAGTCATTAATACCTGATAGAAAGTAAAAAAAAATATTTATTAATATTATCGTTTCGAATTTCATTAAATATATATTTTTTTTAAATGAAGTACAAATTTCATCATAAAAATGAAGATTAAAATTCATTTCTCTTCAATTTATTTTAAATTTCATTAATTAATAGATGAAAAACATGAAAACCAAAAAAAGAAAAAAGAAAAAAATGGAGTGTGTAAATTCACAAAAAAATAAACATGTATTAATGATTATTATTAAATGAAGGTAAGGACATTTATGTAAATTATGTATCAGTTCTAACGTAAAATTTAAAAAATAGAGTGCAAATTTCATTACAACAAAAAATAAGGCTAAATTTCATTCCCCTTCACTTTATTTCATTAATTTCATTAATTAATAAATTGAAAAAGACTAAAATTCTCTTCAATTTATGATTATTATTAAATGAAGGTAAGGACATTTATGTAAATTATGTATCAGTTCTAACGTAAAATTTAAAAAAATAGAGTGCAAATTTCATTACAACAAAAAATAAGGCTTAATTTCATTTTTGTTCACTTTATTTCATTAATTAATTAATAGATCGAAAAAGACTAAAATTCTCTTCAATTTATTTTAAATTTCATTAATTAATAGATGAAAAACATGGAAAACAAAAAAAAGTAAAAATGGAGTGTGTAAATTCACAAAAAAATAAATATGTATTAATGCTTATTATTAAATGAAGGTAAGGACATTTATGTAAATTCACAATTAACATCATTTATGTAAATTTACAATTAACATTCATATAGATATAGAGATATAGATATAGATTTAGTAGAGCCCATTATTATGTGAATGATAGATTGTTGGTTTTCGTTTTTGTTTACGGAGTTGGCGAGGGGTAAGTTACAAAGGTACCACTGGATCTTGAGTTTGATGTATCATCTCAAATCTGAAACATTGATATTAGATGAACATGTAAAATTGTTGATATCTTTAATAAAAAAAACTGCAAGATTGTATTTTTTTTCTTCTTGGTTTTGATAATTTTGTCTCAAGATCAATGTCACGATTTTTTTTGTGATGTACACCGATAATTTTGTGTCAAGATCAATGTCACGATTTATACAAGGTGTTGGTTGTGTGATCCTCAAATTCTTATCCGGGGAAGCGCTTCCTGCTTCAATCCAGAGGTTCCTATCGGACAAGAGAATCCATGTTGTTCGCTTTGGAATTCCTGAAAAGAAAGATCTGTTCCCGTTTGAAGAAATGGGGTTGC